>NW_028301607.1:21310411-21620822 GCF_987345545.1 Pholcus phalangioides | reverse complement strand
TTAATTCGATTCGTACAGTTTTTGCGAGTAACGCGACTTTTTTCCCCTTGATTTTCCTCTGCCCCGCACTTTTCTTTCCCCATGGCACCCACAAGGGGTGGGCTGGCAAGGCTCCAGCCCTGGGGCGACTTTCGTTATTATTTTTTTTGTTTTTTCACGCTATAAATCCATCATAAACGGGCCCGTGAGTTTGGTCGGAGGGCGCGCAAAAGATCCCAGCCTAGGGGCCCTACTCCAGGATGTGGGGGCCACGAATTCCCCATTCGTTTGCTTTCCTGGAAAGACACTCATTCTACGGAGTTTGGCGTTTATGGGAGCAAAAAAAAATCGTAATTTTTCTTTTTTCTGGTTATTTTCAACACCGAAGGAATTTTCTGGGGCATCGGTTGCAGTTTTAAAAAACCGCACTTGGGGTCATCCGTTTCCGTTGTGGATAAAAAAAGGTTGGGTGGCCCGTCATTAATCATATTACTAGCAGAAAAGTCCGAACAACGAATTACATCCTTCATTTATTTTTTTATTTCTATTTTTTTCTTTACGCGTCGAGGTAAGGAAGGAGAGAGACTGGACGACAGCAGCGCCACCACCGACCGAATGGAGTAAAAAAGATGGCGGGCGATATATGCGACGGCACGCGCCGGCACATGCTTCATTTACGCCGTCGTGTTATTGTGAGCCGCGGAGGGTGTGAGGAAAGGGGTTGGGGGGGGGGGGGGGGCGACCAAACGAAATGATTTTTCTTTTGCTGTATTTTATTTCGGTGGAGCTGCTGCTGCTGCTATATATACGAAAGAGGCTAATTGTGAGGGTTCGGTCGTCGCGGCCATGTTTCTGTGTGAGCGTACGAGCGGCTTCCTTTGATCTGCTGTCGACCTCCAATCACGATGAGGTGACGGGGCGGGTACGTCGACAATATACGCGGGGATGAATATAAAAAAAAAAGAAGCTGCAACTAACTCTTCTTCTTCAATATGTTCCCCCCCCCCCTTGATCCATCGCCTTCACGTAGAAGAAAAAAAAAAGAATGTTATTCACGTGCAGTGAATAAAGCGAGGACATCCCCGCCGATCCATTTTTACGATATATCTGCTTGTGTGGCCTTTTGGACGGCGGATGTTGTTTGAGGTAACCCTAAACATCATCGAAAGGATTCCTTTCGGATTCACTGATGCGGAGCAGCTGCTTTACTCGCTAATATTACTTTATTCGGCCGCTAATAAATAATAACATTTCGCTCGACTTGGTGCAGCTCGAGGCTTTCCGCAACGAGACGTTTTGGGGAATAAAAATAACGCCGAAAGTATTCTATACTACGATGTGATTTGTTTGTGACCGGTATATATAACCGCACTTTAAAAGTGCGGATTTGATTTTTCCGTGACGTGTGCAGATTCTGACAATATTATACAGGTACATAAAAATCTCGGACAGGCGCGTGAGACGGCTCGAGAGCCAGAAAGAACGCAACAAGAATCTCGAGGAGTATCACGTCGCCACGAGTGCCAGCAAAGTTCCTCGAGGTCGTTTGGGGCTGTCGTAAAGTATTTTAAATTCTAGTCTCATTCACGAGGGTGCTATCTATGAACATGAGAATTTCGGGAGTAACCGCACCAACTGCTGTTGAAACTCACTAAATTTTCTTTGATGACATTGTACGCAAATCAAAAAAAATCGGAGGCGAGATATGTCGTCGACATATCTCGAAAAAAAAAATCGCCACGTTTGTGCGAGCTGAGTCTGAAAGGGTTAAAGCAGAGTTTGTCCAAACTTATTTGCTCCTACCCTCAGATTTTGGTAAATCCAGATTTCCGTGTTTTTATCTGAAACCATCCCATAAGATCCTTCGTTATATCTGTTGTTTCTGCCGCCTGCCTGGTCAGTTGCATTCCCCCCCCCCCCACCCTCCGTATGGGGGTGATATTTTCCACTTTGAGTAATATTGGTTTAAACAGTAGGCCACATTAGCCTACGTAACGTAACGTAGACTTTTCGAAAATGCAGTCAGTCCTGTCGGGTGGCTAATTTAAAACAGATATTTTACATTAAAAAAACCCCGAGACGTGCTAATACACGTTAGTGGGTAGGCCATCATTAGAACCCGGATTATCATTTGCATATTTGCCTTTTTTAGTGCATATAATCCGGGATCTAGCTATCATACTGTAGTCGTAACGAATTTCGAATCTTCAGAAAGTGCATGAGGAAAGAAAAAACAGATTAAAACAGGGATCAGCTTACAGAGTGGTAATAACAGAATGGTTAGCTTACGATATGTTAACGGAGAGTAAAATTTGCCTCGTTAGAAAAAACAATTCTGTTTTTACTCAAACTACTAACACACACACGACACCTCGTCAATTTTTATTACTGAAAAAAGATGATGGGTACACGTGGCGAATCAGGAACACAGCAGACCTATGATGTGGTGCGGCCTTACAAACTGCTCTCATAGTGGGGAAGTTTTATTCCGAATTTGTTTCAATTTTTTTTGCTCCGTGATAACTAGAGATACAGTCGAATCCCGTTATAACGAATTCCAAGAGACCGCCGAAATCACTTCGTTATAACAAAATTTCGTTATAAAGGAATTCCAAGTTTCTTGCATTGTTCCTATGTAAATTTATCTGGGGGATTAGAAAAGTGTTCGTTAAAACGGGATTTGCGCTATAACGGTATTCGTTAAAACGGGATTCGACTGTAATTATGCAAAGACATTCACACTTTAGACACAACCAGGAAGAGTGTACCTACCCAGGGCCGTAACTATGATTTTTGCCACCGCCACGACTTTACAATTCAATAATTTTATAACGGTGTTCTTTGTTTCCGACTGAAACTACCGCCCGGGGAAGTTGCCTGCCCTACCCTCTCTAGTTCCGACCTGAGCCTACCTATTCCATGGTATTCCATGGCGTGGATGTACAGTAGCCTATTTTCTAACAAAGCTGAAACCAGATTGAATCAGATTGATTATTTATAGATAATCCAAAGCACGGATGATATAAACGTTACCGATCAAGTAACGGGACGGATCATGCTGATCCCTTGGGAATGCGTGAGGATCACGTTATTATTATAAAAAAAAAGCGGCAAGATCCAAATGAAGAAATGACAGGTTTAGGCAATTATCTCTCGTGTTCAGCATATTAAATGGCTTGAAGCGGGCAGCCTCAATTTCTTAACCTATTCCTACCTTTGTTTACATCTGCCGAATAGGTGAGTGAAATGAATAAAATATATTATTATTATATCAATATTATTTGGCCACAAAATATTCGATTAATCGATTAAAAAATTTTGATTAACCGATTATTAATTAATCGATGCCCAGCCCAACCAAAAATACAAGCGGGAATTTCATCGTTTTCCGGAAGGAAAATAATTGTCATTCAAGTATTACGTTAGCATCAGGGTGGGGTTGAAGGATGCTTCCGTCACCGTTTATGAAAATTAATGACATCTTTATTTTCCATCTTTTTTAGGAATACCAAAAACGAGAAGAACATCCCCATAGCTGTATCCTCTAGTAGACCCCTCAAACCATTCTGAGATCTCTGTAAACCGCTCCCACGTCCTGTCTTTTTTATGGGGGAAAGGGGGCAAAATTCATTGGTGTCGGAGCCGCAGGTGCTCGAATCCTTACGGGAATTTGTAGAACGGGTCCGAGCAACCCTAGAATTGATTCAGAAATCAAAATTTCCTACATGAAATTCAAGACGAGCACCCAGAGAAGTGAAACAAAGAATCTCTTCGAAAAACCTTTCTCAAGGCCGGCATTCCTGACAAAAGTTGGAGGCGCACAGTTGGGCTAAGGCTAAACTGCTGTGTTTCCACTTCGTGCATCTCATGCGTTGTCCTTGAGTGATTTGCTGGACTCTCGTACATGAGCGGATACATGCTCCGGACAATGGGGGGGGGGGGCGAGGGTGGTTCACCAAGGGTGTGCATGGAATCATACACAACACTAGATACGCACTCTGACTATTAGATATACACACTTACACTTCCGGCACAACTCACTAGGAAGTAAATTGCCTATGGAGATAGACCTGAGTTGTGCTCGGTTTGAAAAAAAAGGTGTGCTTGGTGATCTGGGAGGGGGGGGGAATGGCTATATTCACTCTATCCATAATGCCAGTGATAGAATTTTCCGTGAATGGCGGATCGCCACCCCTTTCCCCCCATCTCTGTATCGTCTATGCTCCTCTATGATGTGGACGGGAAAACAAGCCGCGGAACGTTTAAGAAAGGAAACTACTAGTCATGAAAATAATTTTATTGTATGGTGGAAAGCTGTGGTCGCAACTGATTTGTGCGTGAGTGGGATATTAAAAAAGAAGAGAAAGTTGGTATTTGCCAGTCCTCTAAGATACTTGACTACGCGTGTTATGGGCCCACCTTGAATTCGGAAAAAAATATGTAATCATTGATTAGTCAAGACCAGACACATCCGCAATAACTCCATGAATCGCAACGATAGCTAAATAAAAAGGAATATATTACTGCATTCCAAATTATTCAAATGGTGGTTTTTAAGCAAACCATTTTGCCACACTGATTCATTAACATCTCTGGAATTCAGAAAAATCATGATGAGGAAGCTTCCCTCATCATTTCCGAATGCTCGGTACTTTGCACCAGCAATGTATGCCACTACACTAATTAATGCTTAAACCATTAATTAATACACTTAAAACGCAAGCTAAAAATATAGTGTGTTCGGTTTATAATCATGTGAACAATGATCCCCTGCAAACATAACAAAGTTCACTACAGCAGTGTCAGACGGTGGTGGTCAGACTCACTATGTATATTATCGAAGGCCAATACCAATCAGGGGTACACGCAGGATAGCCCTTTGGAGGGAGTGCAAAGCGCTTAGGTGGGGAACAAAATGGATTTCTTAAAAGAGAAATTATGATTTATTAGCCTTCAAGTAGCATTGAAATCAACAGAAATTGATTATAACATATAATGATAACATAATATGATAACATATAAAAGTGTTTTCTTCCGATATATTTTGATTTTTTTACAAAAATAATTTTTGATCATCTGGAAGAGAGGGGGGGGGGGTCACAGGAGGCTCGTCCCCTCCCCCCGCCCCGGCGTACGCTTCTGCTCCTAATGTGCGTTAAAAGGTCTGGGGCAAAGCTACCGACGAAATTTTGCTGACAAGGGGCGGGGGGTCAAAAATAGCTAAAATAGCTGCTGGCGTAACACTTGAATGCCCCCCCCCCCCCAAGATGGAATCTGAAACAAAATGAACTGAACAAGATTCTCTTAAAGACAAGTCGGAAAATCTTTTTTCGCTACACCAGAGGTGCGTTTTACAAAAAAGCTACAATTTAAAGTATATTCATAATAATTATAGCCTACGATAAATGTTTTAAGAGAAAACTGTGTGTGTGTGTGATTCACGCCGAAGTATCATCTTCACCGGGTCCAGTCGAGGTAGCGATTCGGCCAGAGATTTAATAATGCTTGAAATTACCACAACGGGTTATACAAGCCGTAGGTTTCCCAAGTTATACTCACGACGCCCTTGGATAGAAGAATTTATATATAAAATATCTTACGGCACCCCTGTCCGATTTCGAGACATTGTGCTGTGCCTAAAGCACTCTAGTTAGGATTCAAAGCCCTATTACTGCTTCAACAGAGGCGGATTTAACGGCGGGTTCATCGGGAACTGACTTCTGAAGGAGACCCCGAAAACCCAAACTTTACACTTTTTTCTAATTTGACGACTAGAGCCCAATATTTTATTCTGCGCCCGGGGCATCAACTCACCCTAATCTGCTTCTAACTTTCTCACATAATTTTTATTCTTGAAATATCTTGAAAAACAGCATTATAAATGCGGGTACGTTTTACCCACATTTATCTTATATACACAGTCGATCCTGCTTATAACGTCCCCGCTTAGTACGACTAATTTTCATGAATTTAACTATTTTCCTATATTGATAATGTTAACTTTTCCCGAATACAACGTGTAAATTTGTTACTATTCCCGCGTATCGCATCGGGTCTTTTCCTCCCCTGAAAAAAATCACGTACTTTTTTTCTTTCTTTTCATGTAAATAAACGAAAATGGCGATTACGTGGTGCTAGCGTTGAACATTTGTTTTCTTGTTCTCTAACATTGTCCAACAATAGTGTGCAGAGCATAACTGCTCTTACCACTGTTCAGATACACAAGGTTGATAGAAGTTATATCTCTGAATAGGAAGACTAACAGATAAAGACTGTAAAAAGTTCTCTCTCGGAAGAGGTTACTTTTTTTTTTTCCTTCGCGGTCTTATTCAAATTCACCGCATTAGATCGATTCCAAAAAATGAATCTTCTCTTATTGATGTTATAGACGATTGCATATAATAACAAAGGAATGAACGGTAGTCATTCGCATCCACTTCTGAACTTAATGATACAAAATCAAGCCGCAAAAGACTGACATGGATACAAAACAGAAACATATTGACAGATTTTCAGCATCAAGTAGCATTTAAAGGCTGCTTTTTCGGGTAAGAAAAATCGGAGATTTCCCAACTGTCCTTGAAATTAAATTCTTCACAGAACAGCCAATACGATGACCTTTGAAATTTCGGAAAATGAAGCAATAACAACGTTTGCAGTCAAAATGTTTCAGAGCAAGTTAAAAGAAAAGCTCCAAGAGTTTAGAGGAAAAAATAAAAACTCTTAAACTTGTAGGTGATAACCATTCTCTCAACATCATTTGCAATGTTTGCAGAAGCAATTAAAGGACCGGAAACATTTCGATATGTTGTGGAAAGGCAAGAAAATGGGTCATGTGTCTGATGTTATCCAGATTTTACAGAAACTTGACTGTTATAAAGGAAAACTGTCATAGATTGACTGATTATAACAAATAATTGCTTTTCTTATTGAATCCCTATACGTACTTAAATGTTAGTTGATAAATTAAAAATGACATAAAAAGGTTATGGTCGATGTAAAACTGTCTTGTGATTCTTATAGACATTTTCCGCTTAAAACGTTCCCCCCTATTACGTTTTCCCGCTTAGTACAACTTATTTTCGCGATCTCACCTCTAAGTAATTCTCATTAAGATTTCCCGTTTAAAGCATTTTCCCGCTTACGTTTTTCATGACGGTTTTTTGAAAAACGTTATAAGCGGGAACCACGGTGAATGTGAAAGTATATATGCATATATGTTCATAGGCGTACGCAGAATTTTCTCAAAGGGGAGGGGGGGGGGGTTACGTTTTTTCCTGAAAATAATACAATAATCTCCGCTTGAGAGGGGGTTAGAACCCCAAACCCCTCCCCCCACCCTTTGCGTACGCCAATGTGTATGTTTGTTCTTTATACACTTCCGCACCGTTGATCGTATCACACCAAATTTTGTTTAGGGTTCTTCGCTGATATGTGGTAGGGGCCGTAAGCATATTTTCCCGCCAAAAAATATTTTTATCAATTTTTTTTATTGCACAAATTTCTCGAGAAAAAGCCTTTTTTTCCACCATTTTTCCACGCTTTCAATCAGATGCAACGATTTTTCCGCAAATTTTTTCTACCCAAAAAGATGCGCATTTTAATGGGTTTTCCATCGCACACAATTTGAATTTTAAAAATCGGTTAACAAATTACGGAGTCAAATAGGTTTTTTCTCGCCACCAAATCCAGTACAAATGTTGCTTTCATCAATGTTTTTTTTTTTTCTTCCGGTACAGGTGTTGCTGCTATCAGTGTATTTTTTTACAAATTTAATTGCATTCACAAAATAATTAATGAAAACAAATCCCAATTTCTGAACTTTCAAATTATTAAATCTGTCATTTTTGCCTCTAGGATCAACGGTTCGCCAAAAAAGTGTCGTGCGTGCTGTTTGTTACCTACACACCCTGTATACGTATAATGTTTACACGAGCTGAATCCCGGGAACGGCTGGCTACAAATCTCAGGACTAAGGAAATACCCCGGAAGTATTCATCCGTAAGCAAGGTCGTAGTTACGACTTTTGTGGGTGGGGGTGCAAACGTGGTTTTGCCGCCGAAGTGGTACATGCAAGAACGTGTGCGTGTATTCGTGGCCTTAACGTATTAATACTGTCAGAGTTATCCTTGTTTCTTGTTATAATGGTGCTGCCATCGGTCTTCCAAGTTAAAATGGCAGTTGTCTGAATTTTCTTTTTATGTAAGTGTCGTGTTAAAAGTCTGCCTGCTCTTTGCTTAGAGACTTTTTCAAATGAGCTCACCCGATTTCCAACCCCGAAATTGGAAAACCGCAGAAAGCCAGCTTCAGCCAACCGCTACTTGACCACCACCAGACCAGAACATCATCCCCACTCTGTTCCCCCGAAGTGGGGGGGGGGGGTGAACTCTATTTGACCGACCAACTGACTTTTTGGGTGGCTACTGACAACTATATTCAGACTAGAATCCACAATCGAACGAATCGTAGTTTCTTCAACTTACCGACGAATCTATGAATTCGAAGGAGTATTGGTGTGATGATTCGAGTGCTCAAAGTCACCATCTTAAAGATCAAGATTTAGGTACCAGTGCTCTAACTCTGTGTGAGCGGACCCCTCAGATTTCGAGCTTATTCAGTAGCTCCGTTGTCAAAGACTTCACCACGAGATGGACAAATATCATTTGATAACGAGACCCCGGTGTGATAATTGTTAAGGGAGAGGAAAGCAATCATTTATATTTTCAAGATTTCTAATCTGAATGCGAAGAAAAAGATTCCACTACATATTTTACGAAGTTTTTCGCACACCTGTTCGACTAACTCAATGCAAGAATAGTAGGAAAAAGGTGAAATAAGAACTACATTTTTTCACTCAAACAGCAGAAATAACTGTAAGCCGATGGATCCCTTTCTAGGCAGCAGCTTCGAATGACTTCTTATCCAGCTAATGAATAGGCATCGTAAAAAAGTATTTTCTACATCTAAGGGCCAAAAACTATAAATGCTCTTTCTTTGCTTTGGTAAATTTTACGCGGCAGACGAAAAATAAAATACCATAACATTTATTACGTCCTCACCTTATGGTCATGTCAGCCTTTGAATTTTGATATATCACGTTGTTTGTGGCTATGCAACCGGAGCGACTTTCACGTTGTCACCAAAAAAGGAAGAACTTAGGGATCTTTTTACTGCGTCGTCAGTCGTAAAACAGCAGATTACCGATTTCAATACCACGTTGTGGTCAGAAGGATTATTACTTCTTTTTATTCCCCAACTCCGACTCGTGTCCACGGTCTTTGTGTCAATAGCAAGAAACATATCATGTCACTAGGCGTGACATGCATCAAAGGAAAGTTGCTCTATCAACACCACCGCCAACACACGCACAGGTCTAGCTCTAGCTTTCTATCTTTTAGACTACAATAGGCACTAACGTCCCGCAAATGCACCACAAGTGGATTTGCACGTCAAAACGATGGTTGTTACTCTCATCAACGTGGATAGAAGTCGGAAACCAAATGGTATTTTTCCTTTCAAATATGCTGAATGCTCGTAAATAGGCCTAAGCCTACTGAGAACGGAGCACGAGTTAAAGACTAACAGGAACATACTGCGGACACAGTGTCCTACAAAAACTTGAACAACAGAAAAAAAGAAAGCACCAATATTTATAATATTACATTAAATATATATATACATTTAAATATATATATTGTAGCACAATATTTATAAGCGTTTGTTTGCGGGGGAAAGGGGAATACAGACGTCTCAGAATCAAAAATACGAGTGCCAGAAAGGTGATGCAAATGGTAATTATTGGTAGACCTATTCATAATTATAGAGCTTTCAGCGTGAGTGGTAAGTTACTTGATACTATCTTTCTTTCAAACCGAGCACAACTTCGGTATGTCGCCACAGGCAATTTTCTACAGAATGAGTTAAGCCGGAAGCATGCATCTGTACCTACAGTCTGAGTACGTGTCTAAGGTTGCGCGTGAATTTTACTGCTGCCATCTATTTTTCAACTATGAGTGAAGTTCAAAGATTGAATATTTGTACCGAGGCATGTTACTTTCTTTCGTGAGACTTTTTTTTTCAAATGGGGGATCAGCCCGCATTCAGACCTCAAAGTTGGGAACCTCAGAAAACCGATTATCTCTGTATCGCTGGTGTGGTTCAAACCGGCGTCCCTGCGACGCGATCCCGTCACCACAGCAGCAGTTCTTGATACTGTCATACGTAATTCTCAAGGAACATCGAGCTTTTACAGTTTGTTTCGAAATTATCCAATCGCGAAAAATAAATAAATTCTTTACTCAAACAGTACAGTAGCCTATACATTCACGGAGCACCGAACTTGAAAATTATTCCCGACTTCTCCGCCGACATTCTTGAAAAATGACCTCAGCATCCAGACGCTGTTCCAACTCTCTAGAGTCCATTTCACTTCTCACAGTCATTTCATTTTCCCACGAGGAATAGTCAGAATAAATCGCGTCTCTCTCGGCTCGGTTCGGAGGTCGCGACCCACAATACGAGAACTTCGGCTCCCGAGAGATGTGCTTTTTTTCTTTTTTTTTTTGTTTGGAGAGACTCTTTCCATCCATCCTCCGACAAATATCGATGTGGTGGCAACTCGTAATGGTCTTTTGTACCCCTTGGAGTAAGTCCGAAAGGAACTCTCGGAACATAAATATGTCAACCCCGTCCTGAACTTTGGTGTAGCTCTGGTATGAAAATGAACTGCCGGCCGTACTTTCGGCAAGAAAGAAAATCGCCGGGGAACGATCCGCAATCAATTAAACCGATAGAAAAAAAGCAGTAACTTGATGGCGACACCGACACCGATTCTTTTACTGCTTGTTTCTCATTCTCTAGGGTGGCCGGAACATTTTTCTTTTCTTCGATTTTTCTCTCACAAATGTTTGCTCACAAAGCGGTGCGGTAAGATTTTGACGATTGTAATCAAACTGACAACTGGTCCTAATAAAGCGATGCCCTTGCTGCGAGAATTTCTTCGATATTAAGAAGAAACGAACCGAAGACGCAAAAATGGGGAAACAACAACACCTATAACGAGTAAAGAGAAGAAGAGGCTATCTACTCCGTATATAGCCTACAGTATGTATTGTAGCTCGCCTATAACGAGAGAAAACTCGATTTCCTTTTTCGCGTGTGGGGCTTCTCGTTGGTCTTCGCGTGTGGTCGGGCGGAGGCTTTATCCGTTAATTTATTGCGATGCAGGTGTGAAATGGAAATAAAAAGAAGAATATCAATCTGGATCGGTTGGGAATTTAATTAATAGCTCCCCGTGAAAAGTTCTTTCGTCATGAGGTCGAAACCTTTCGCTGAATCTTATTATTATTGTTATTATTAAGCGATGGAAACAAACTGAACACCCTTTTCTCGTTCGGCATCTCTCTCTTTATCTCATCCATCTATTATACGATATACGTATGGAATGGGAACAGGGGGAGAGAGAACATGCAATGCGTTTCCGGAAAGAAAAAACCCATGCGTCTGTATATGAAGAAAATAAAGACGAAGATTATAAATATAACAGGATCTGAAATAAATGACAGGATGATAATGAAGGTGGAGCCGCGCCACCGAAGAGCCACTTTTCTTTTCGGCTGACCGTCGCTCGGTCCTACCAACAATTCCTACCAAACACCCGAGTGAATCCCGGACTGCCGTTCTCCCACAAAAAAAAAATACGATGAAATTCTGAAAATTTCATTTTCACGTGGTTACACAGACAATTGATAGCAATGCGCCTCTGCCATCGCACCGTCTGTTTTGGAGGCAAAATACCGATATCTTATCCACCATAGAAAGAAAAACTTGCCTCTTTTTTTAAATATTCAAAATGTTTGTTGGGAATTTCAACTGCGTACACGTGATTTTTGTTAATGAATGAAATTTATGATGAATTATAAAGAAATATGGGACAAAAATTGAAAATGAGGAGAAACCATCGTTGGCGAGGAAACTCGAGGCTCGAAAATTTATTTACAGAAGCGTACAGAGATGTTTTTCAAACCTTTCTTCAATTTTACCGGAAAAGATGGTCGTGGACGACAAGATGCGGCCACCGTGGGCGACTCGAAGATGACACGCGATCTTATAGACGAGAAAATCTGCGGTTCATAATGACGACTTTTTCACGCGACAACAGTTTCGAAGACAACGATTGGAAACGAGATCGCACAGCGTGATTAATTTTTCGGAACAGCATCCATCCTACGCTTCTGAAACGGGGGAAGGTCAGGGCGAGCCGAACCGGGCCAGAAAAAATGCTTCGCTCACTTAATAGGCACTTGCCGAAAAGCATCGAAATCGCGAACACAGAAGCAGAAATTTATTAGGCTCTCCGACACAGAGAGAGAGAAAAAAAGAAAGAAAAGCGGAGTTTTTTTGTGTAGAAAAGAAAAAGTTTTTCTGTTTCTTGTTTTTTCTTCTTCTGTCCGACGAACCACCTGAGACAAGAAAGAAAGAAAGGAAGGAAGAGATGAGATAGAAGAAGAAAAGGAAATCTGTGCCGAGGTGTGTTTATTGTGTATCTGACAATGCGGAGGGCGGGAGAAATCGCTGTCGGAGCGCGGGAAGCTGATGGATATCACAAGAAGTCAGTCCTCCATGAAAGCTGCCGCAACGCCTACCGCCTTTCATCGTCAGCGATTCCCGCTGACTCCGAACACGTCCCCCTCCCCACATATGATGTCAAACCTGCCCTTCTTTTTGGTTTTTCCTCCATTGAACTCTCATCTCCTCCGCCGCATCACACGCATCCCTTCCTTTAATAGCACAACCAATATGATGTTTCGTTTCTTTCTCTATTTGTGTGTGTGTGTGTGTGTGTGTGTGCATATGTATGGCGATTGCATTCACGGCCAAAGAGGATCATCTTTATGCGCACTCGTGATACTGAATAAGTCTTTTGGGAAAACGTTTGCGGAAGAAACGAAAAAATTACGCTACTACTACGATTTAAATACAGTAAAATTTCTTCGTGCCGTCACCTGTTTTACTGTCACCCCGTTTATACTGTCAGTTTTCGATAGTCCTGGCTAAAGAATAACTGATCGTTTCGATCATTTTTATCGCACCGCGGTCATTTTCTGCACACGAGGGCTAATTAGACCGGGACCTTCAATTTATTGCCGATTCCGAACGGCAGGCTCGTTTTTTGAGTATTCCCGTTTCGACCAAACTGTTTTTGTATTTTGACCCTCGGAAGGAAGAAAGCAAGCTTCGTTTGTCCATTGCGAAGCTGGACCAGAATCGGTTCGAAATTTGTTCCTTCACAGGTGCACAAACACACCGATGGCATTCCAACGTCATCATGTGTTTCTCCTTATCTTTTATTTTCTTCTATAACACTGGATCCCACTTATAACGTTTTTCAAAAACCATCGTGAAAAAAAACGTTGTAGGCGGAAAAATGCTTAAAAAGATCAAATATCAATGAGTAGTTGTTAAAAGTTGGGAACACGAAGATAAGTCGTACTGGGGGGGTGGGGGGGACGTTGTAAGTAAAAACGTTATAAGTGAGATCCATTGTACTTGTGGTTCTGTTTTGCTTGTTGCCTTTTTCTTCACTAATAAGCAAGTTTTGGTAGAAAAGGCAATCTGGGGCAAGGACGTTGCGGGAGAGGAAAGGGTATGGTACCCCCTTTTCCCCCACAGATGAAGAAAATGAGTGATTGATGGATATGTATTAACATGGGTAAATCCATTGATCTGTCATTTTGCTCCTCCCCAAGTCATTCCCCTCCGAAAGAAATTTCTGGCTACGACCCTGATTTGGGGGAACAGCTAAAGAGCATTTACACATGCCCCCCCCCTTCCTTAGTACTGCTAGTAGTACCCCTTCTAGTTACTGCTGCTGAATTTTTTTTCTCTCGAATTCATAATAGGCTTACTGCATTGAAAAATGATATTTTTCCGACCAACAACACGCCAATTAAAGAGATTAGTGCCGAGATGAGCTTCAGAAAGAAAAATTGCTGTTGTTTCAAAAAAGAAAAGTTGGGGAAGGCCCTAACTTTAAAAATTGTTCTTTTTCGATGACGCCATTCGGTTCGTCATCACCAGGCTCGGATTAAGTAAAATAAGCTTGTGCTTAGGAAATCATGAGAAAAAGGGAACCACGTAAAGTTATCAAATTAAATATATTTTTTTAACGTACAATCTTTTTTACAGTATCAACAATTCGGTAGGAATTCGTCTAAAGATCATATTGGAAATGAAAGTATCCCGTGAAATTCCTCTCTGACGCTAGATGAGATGCACCAGCTACAATATCCAAATCTCAAATCTAGAGAAACTAATAATATTGAAAGTAGAGTTCCCGTTAATGCTGAGCGTTTGAAATGAGAGTTCGCAAAATTTCCATAAAGTAAGACCAAGGCATTCTTAACAGTATCACAGTCTCCAGAGGCTTATGCAGGTAGACGATTAAAAAATTAAAAACGTTTTTGTTGAAAGAACTAAAATATCGAAATAAAATATAGTTTTATACGTTACCAAATCAATATCTGTTAATTTTTTTTTTGAAAGTTAATAAGACAAAATTTTTCTCGAAAGGTTCCTTGTGCCCCTCGACAGGCCAATCCTGTGTACCTACTCTTGATAGGGCGTGACTTTTGCGAGGCCCCCATCTAGATAAAAAATACCTGCCTTCCAATTTGCATACTTATTCTCGAAAATTGTAATCAGATCTATTGTTACGAGGCCCTCTCGCATTTAAAGTGCCCGGTTGGTCAAATGCGTCCAGAAGGCACGGAGTAAGCCAAGTTCTAAAGATTAAGAGCAGGAATTTATAGAACGTGTAGATCTACGGTTATACTCGCATATGTGAATAAACTGTGTAGTTTGATCTACCGCAGAAGCAAAAGAAATGCTACCAGATATCTAAACTGCAAACGAACTCGAAGATGTATCTACGGGTAACTCGATGATGGTGACTAACCAAAAATAAGGTGCATGCACTTAGGGATAATATTGCGGCTATGCTAAGGTTCAGTGGTTAATCCTGAAAAAGGTTCGGAAAATTCTAAAAAGCAGTCAAAATGAGAGAGAAAATCTTGGAATGCTTAAGATTAGAGCAAGCTCAAAGGCCTGTCTTTTTGGAAAATTTGAAAGAATAAATTCCAAAGCGTACATTTTGTCAAATTCAAAAACATTGATAGTAACGTTGACTTGCGTTTCTTTGGGTTGCTCAATTCTAACAAATAAGATGTAAAATTTATTGGAATTCTTAACTAAGAAAAATATTGAATCTTGAGCAAAATTTTAATGAAAAGCTACGTAAATATGTAATTTTGGGGCTAGATTTATGTCAAACACTGAAACAAAATTTACTGAGCAATAGAGAGGCTTCATAATTCATCTCTACTAAAAGTAGAAGCAGATGTACTATGTATCATTGGTTTTGAAGATGTCGTCAAAGACACTTTGCAAAACTGTAAAAAAAGCGGGAAGGAGGACCTTTCAAATAAATGAAGTGTGTGCGCAGAAAAATATTTATATCATATCCTGCCTTAGATATTATTTACTTCTGAAGTGTAAAATTTCATTCAATTTGTTTTTTCAATTGATAGATTCAAGATTGGATAAAATTGATTTATGGGGGCACCAAAATTACTCAAGTGCTTCGGGCGTCTTGATCCGGGGGGCCCTGGTCATCACCAACATAAACAGAGCAACGTAAAAAAAAAAGGTTGGGAATGTGGGGAAAATTTCCCGATTTCTTCATTTCTCCCAATTTTCATTCCGGAAACTCGTTTTCTTGTACGAAACGACGCGTAGCGTTTCTTTTTCTTAAGACAGAAGAATAGCAACCACAACTTCAGCAGAAAAATAGAGAAACAACTAGAATAGTGTAGGGAAGAAGAATACGTGACTGGTGTTACTGTTTTACATTTAGAAACACTGGGGGGCAAAGAAGGAAGCGGGATAGAGAAGAGTTGGGAATACACAGCTTAAGAGAAAAAAAGCCTCGCCTCATTTTCGCGTTGCACAACAAACGTTGCATTATTTCTGTACGAAACAAAGATAGAGATAGATGGAGGGAGGGTCGAGCGAGAGCACTACACACAGGGTTAAACGCGTATCAGTGTGCGTGTGTGTGATGAATGAAACCTTAAGCAAACCTTGGCCTTTCTTAAAAAATCCCAGTTTAATTACTTTCGCGATTTGGGCGCATAGAAAAATGGAGAGCGTCCACAATCGCAGCATTGTACGTGGGGAAACCGTAACCCAAAAAACTCTCGCTCTTTTTTGGAAAAGTGTGAGCAACGACGCGAGTTGATTATGATAATAATTGATACATTCTAAGGGTGACGTTCGTTAGTTACCCCCGCGAATTCGTTTTCTTTGCGTTGGAACTGACCCCGCGCAAATACCGTGTTGAGCGAGGCACACGAGACGAAGAAATGTGGTTACGATTAGCTTTTAGGTTAATAACTCTTAATAACTCACTTTTCTTTTCTCCCCCGAGGATGCCGTCGATGGAGTGGTTGTGTCCCTTGGAGTGGGTTCCGTCCTTGCTGAGCTGATCGGCGCTCGTCGACGTCGTCGTTCTCAGGAGCCTGCTGATGGCGCTGATGGACGGAGCGTTGCTCCTGTCGCACAAACCTTCCTTGATAAGCTTGTCGCGTATTTCCCAACTGAAAATACCCGGATTCTCTTTACGGTATTCTTCTATCCGCTTTTCTACTTCCGGAGTAGATACCCGAGATTTGCTGCCACCGATCACTCCGGGCCGAATGCTACCAGTTTCCTTGAAAGTAAAATGAAAGCGAATTGCGTCGTTAAAATGAATCAATCGGCTATAGGACAGACACATTAACACAAGTGACCCAATTGTAATGTTAGATTTCATCCAACCAATTTCATTTTGATATCCATTGACTCTTAAAACATAGGTTTGTCATCTTCTTACGACGAATAACTTTAAACCAGCTTTATCTGGAAAAAATAACTTTGAAGAATAATTTCACTCCTCTCCAAAATGCCACAGGGCATACTTATAAACAGAAGGGTATTTTTTTAATGCCAAAAACAGAGAAATAACTGTATTAAAAAAAATTACTAAAAAGGAGTTACTTAATGAATTAGTAAATTATTTAGATAATATTTCAGTTACTTGTAGGAGAATTTCGACGAAATTTAGAGGAGTGAAATTGAATTTTAATGCGCAATCGACACATGCGTATTGGTGAACACTGAGCCTCTAACAGACTATTACTCAACCGTATATGCACCTCTTAAGTTTAGTTTGTTTTGCAACCAGAGGGGTATTTTTTAACTAAATGGTTGAAAAGAAAAAGCAAAAAGAGATCTTGGAAACTAAGTTGGCAACGAGAGGCGTACGCAAGGGGGTTTGTGCCGCCGCCCCCCCCCCAAGCCGAACAAAATTCAGGAAAACAATTTAATATTTTGGTGGGAAAAAAAATTAAATATTGAAAAAAAATACCAATTATGCTATGTTAACCAGTTTCCTATTAATTTAAATGCTTTTTGAAGGGTGATAACTCAGAATTTCTCGGGAAGAAAATTTTTGTGCCTCTCCCCACGTTGGCAACACTGGTGTTATATATGTAAGCGTGGCCCTAACGTATTTATGTTGTAAAAGTTAAACTTATGCCATGTTATGCTGGTGCTGCCATCTGTTTAGGCCCGTCTTAAGAGCATCATGAATCCCGGGCCAAGTGATTTTTCTGAGGCCGTCCCTAGAAAATATACACACTCACTCTCAAAAATTTCAATGATATTTCATTTTTGTGAGGCCCCATAAGTTAAGACGGCGATGCATCTGTCTTCCATATTTTGTAGTGAAAATGGCAGTTGCTTGAATTGTGTTGTTTTGTAAGTATCGTGTTGAAGGTCTGTCTGCTTGCTCTCTACGAAGAGACTTCTTCAAATGAGGGACCGGCTCGCATTCGAACCTTCAAGTCCGAAAACCGCAGAAAACTAACTTCAGCCGACCACCACTGTGCCACCGACGGGGTTCGAACCGAGCTCCTCACGATGAGAGTCCAGCACGATGCCCAACTGACTGAGGGACAGTCAAATTTCCTGGCTGCCTGCGTTCAATAATTATTATTAAATGTACGTAGGCCTACAGCGAAAGTCCGTTTCTACGAGAGCTCACAATCACGAGGAAAATTTTCGTTAAAACGGACCTTTCGTTACGAGTGAATTCCAGTTTTTTGCTCTGTCGTGTTATAAATTTCATAAAATCGCTGCTATAGTTGCATTATATAATCGTGTTTTAGTTCATTTTGTTCTAATATAAGCAAATGAACGTAACCTCAGTGAACGTGAAAGTGATTTTTAGTCTCGCAGCAGTTCAGGGACGTCGAAGTGCTTAAAACGCTTTGGGAGCTCGACTTGAGTTTTATATAGAAAATTTTAATTTCTAAATTAGTTACGGGGTACAAAATACTGCGGGCACTCGGCAGTGACCACAGTTTCTTGGTCGCTGTAGGAGAGACAAAAGCCGAATAAAATCGCCACACATCCCACGTGTAGGCCCATATGAAGTGGTGTGGAGCGGGGTAACAAAAATTAATCTTTTCTGGGTCCATCTTTTGTTAGAAAGTACTTCAAGTAACGTTTACAAGGATGTGAACCGTGATAAATGATAGTATAATCCATGCTTTCAATTCATTTCTTTCGAGTGGGGAATATTTTTCACGTTCTAGCGAAAGTTTTACAGTTTTAAGTAGCTGTATCCGAATAGTTTTTGTATCTTTAACATTAGCTATTTGACAATCACTCGTTATAGCGAAATATTCGTTATAACGGTCTTTTACTGTAGGGGAGTTGTTACGCTTGGGGATGATTGTTACGGTTTTTACATTTTAATCAATTTCGGGTATGTAATTCAAAGGAATATCTAAATTTTTGATATATCGGCATCAAGTTTGCACAATTGGCATGTTCTAGAGCTTTTTGAGAAAACAAAAAAATCAGTCTTTCTATGAAATACAAATTTTGAAATTTTTTTGTCGAGTGTGGCAATCAACTCCACATACTGGGAAAGTTGTCACAGAACATTAATTAGGAACATTAGTCTATCGTATGTATATTCACCAAGTTTTCAAAACGTTATCTATCCTACGTGAATATTGGTATTTGATACATCATAAGGGGGGGGGGGGGGGAGTAGTTTTAAAAAAATAAATTAAACGCCCATCCCCCGTTCGATGGAAATAAAAGAATGGAAAAGTAGAGCTCTTACCTGATATCGATTGAGAATTTTTGATACGCAGCCGTGAGACACCCGAAGCTGTCGACTTATGATGCAGGGTCGAACACCCGCAGCCGCCATCTCGACGATTTTCAATCGGATATGATTCGGAAGCGGCCGGCCATTTATGAACACTCCACCAAGCTGATTCACTCGCCCCTGACCTGAAAAATTAAAAGACAATAAAAGTCTCTATTTTCATGCATCTCATACATCATTCTGACGCGATTTTGCTTTTCATGTTGGAAAATTTCATCGACAATTTCGAAAAAGTTCGATTTTTAAAGCAATGCATCTCGATTTTTTGGCGTTGTTGTTGTTGTTTTCAAAATTTACATGAACTAATGCGTCCTTAATTGAAGTGCGACATTTTTTTGCGAATAAGAACACAAGTGATACGTACAGCTGGCGCGATGCAGAAATTTAGTTCGATTTTCTTTCCTTCGTGTGCATGGGCGGAGATACGGGGGGGGGGGGCATTGTCCCCCCCCCCCCCAGCGACTGATCTAATGTATATACCTATATATGAATTGACAGCAATAATGACCGTGCCCCCCAGACTTTCAAGTCTATCACCGCATGATTTCGTATTGAATGAGTTCGACAGGATAAGTTCTGCATATGCATATGTATGTCGGTCTCACATCATTGGGTCACGGATAAACAAATTCCTCGCTTATAAGAATAAAATCTTCCGAAACCAAAATTTATTCCACAGAGCCAATGTTAAAGTTTCTCGCTAATTAGAATAAATTCGGTAACTTTTCCCCAGATAATGCAGTAGAGGCATTTCAAATTCTAGGACAAATTAAAGTTTAGAATGCAATTAGAATTGCTAAAGCTGAAATTTCATAAGCGTTCAAAATTTCTCAAATTCAAGCATCAAACATTAAAAAATGCTTATAAAATTGAAAAATGGAAGCTTGGACAGAAAACGGAAAAATACTAATTTCGACAACATGTTGGCTAAGCTATACTGGAATGGTTTTAAGCTCAGAGGGCTTGACGCTTAGAAAAAAACAATTGCGATTAACGGTTGTGCAGCAGGATCTTGCACCGCTGGTCCGTGGGGATTTCACGCCCGTCGCCGCAGGTTTGTGAATTATTTATCCCATTTCATCCGATCCGGGAAATTAGCTCGATACAACAACGAATTCCCTAGAACAGTGGTTCGCAAATTTTTCTCACCCGCGGCTCCCTTGCTCAACTCATGGTTCGTCTGTGGCTCCCCACAATAATTTTGTACATATTTTCACTTTAAAAAAAAAACACGCCACTTCAAAGCCTAATATGCACACAAATCAATTTCAGCAGCTCACCGCACGCTCCTAGGAATTGCGACGCACGCTTTGAGGAAAAACACTGCTCTATATGAGAACTGTTTTATTTTTTTCACAAATCGTATTTGCAATCGCCTATACTCTTAATGTTAAACTCCTCTCTAAAATATCCTTTACTACGATAAATCCCTCTATAACGATATTTTTGAAGGAGACTGAAACTGGCGCTTCAAAACGATATTTTTTATATTTCGCTCAAAATCACCGTCAATATACAGTCGACCCCCGCTCAAACTTAAACGGATATCAAAACGATTCCGGCACAAAATACCCGATTAAGCGGGAAACAATTAGATTACAGTTTCATACCGTAGCGTGAGATTTTATATTGAAAAATTTACTGTACGCAAATAATTATCATACATATTATCCGAGCAAAATGAATCAGAGATTTCAAATTTGAAAGAAATATTCATAAAATAACAAAACCAATATCAGCTCCAAAGGCAGATAGAATATATAGTGTAATATATATGTATAGATTTGTGTGCGAATTCAAAAAGCAAATTAGCCCTAGTGCTGAGAGAGAAATAAACAGAAACGAAATTTCAAATTGAAATTATAATTATCATTTTATAGCATATGAATTCATTCCAATAGAAATTGGTCGACACAATCGAAATTAGATTTTCTCTTCCATTTTCTGATCTCAATCAAAAAAGAGCTCTTCCGTTCTTTCGCAAATCTTCAATTTCATCCACAGTTTTTGTAATGCAAGATAAGATACTCGAGCTTGAGAGTTTGAGATTCCACGTTCTTTGGCAATTTCAGTTCCAGTTTTTATTATTTATTATTGCAAATTCAAAACTCAGTCCGTTTCACAAACAGAAATTCTTTGTGCTGAGAATCACGTTCTGCGGACGTTACAATTTCTGATGAGTGGATTCAGAAAAATCCAATGCCTAGAGCAGGGGTGCACCAACACGGGCAGCAATTAGGATTTTTAGCATAATTTTGCCGCCATCACACCTTTAAAACTCGATAATTTCGTAATTGTGTGTTCCCACCTAAAACACTACCACTTCCTTAAATTTTTTCACTCGGAGCAGTTGCAGTTACGGCTCTGCACCAATATACGGCTCGCTGGCCAAATGCGGCCAGTGGTTCCATCCGACCCGCGGAAGATGTTCCGGTAGAAAATTATCAGTACATACAACACGAGAATTACTACAAATGCTGACCATATTTCCTTCATTAAAATACGGGATATCGCCAAAACATTGTCAAACTCAAACGCAAGTAAAAGTGCCAGTTACAGCGAAAAAAAATTGTCAAAGGCAAGTAAAGTTGTCAATTACAGCTAAAAAACAAAAAAAAAAAATGGTGAACGGCTGGCCATAGTGACGGACTCGAATCGCGAGAACCCAGGTTCGATTTCCGCGGTGACACGGTGATACTCTACTGCAATTGGTTTTCTTTGCTTCCCAACTTCGAGGCGCGAATGCGAGCAGATCTCCCCGTTAAAAAGTCTCGTCACAAGCAGCAACACGCCTACAATGGTGTAAATGATATTCAATTCACTACACTTCACTCATGATTTGTTCGATATACATACTTTGTTCCAGACTCTGCTACGAAGCTGGCCTGGAAGAGATCTCGGCAACGGCATGAGTCTGGTAGTATTCATTAGCCTGGCATTCATTCATTCAGTCAACAAAAAATGTCAAAAGCAAGTAAATTTCAACTATCGCTAAAATTGCTGAAAAACTGCCAGTTGCGTGTTGGATAAATGTGTGAGATAGATGCATTTATATGACTATTATATTAATATAACTATATTAATTATGATCGTCATAATTATCATAATATAATTTATGTCCCGAAAAGGATCTTAATTCTTGATTTGAAAAATTCAACTAAGCCTTGTTAAAAATTAAGGAAAAACGGGCCATTTTGTAAAAAAATTGAGACGGACAAATGACGGGAATACAGGTCCCCTGGTCATCCCTAGAGGTTTATGGTCCGCGAGAGGCATAAATACTACGCATGTGGCCCACGGATTGAAAAGAATGTGCACCCTGGCTTAGAGAGTGCAATCCAGTGAGCATTTTCAATTTCCACGAAGGTATAGCGCGGCCTACTCTAGTTTACCGAGCCACGTATAAAAAATGGGACTGTTTTGCCGTGTGTGGAAGAAAAATATGCATAGGTTTGAAAAAAAAAAGATATATACGAGCTGTTCCACACACACCCCCGCATGTTTTTTTTTTGAAAAAGGTAAAACGAAAATTAAAAGCATCTGCCGTGTTTTTTCTGCTGCAACCAATTCTGAAAAAACTCTTCAATCAAGAAAATTCACACAAAAAAATATTTAAAATGCAGATTAAAAAAAATTGCCGCTTTTTTTTTGCTAACTTTTTGGGTGAATTGGCTTCGATCAATATCTGTCTAGCATGCGGAAGCGTATTTACGGGGAGGGGCTTTGCGTGCTATAAACCAGGGCGGCAAGTTCGAAGGGGCGGCTAATTTAAGGAATGTGTGTTGAGGAAAATTAGTACAGTAGAGGAAACGCAGAAAATTTTTTATTATACGTCGGGGGGGGGGGGGTAAAATGACAAATCCGCCCCTGCCTAAAGATCGAGAGACTTGGTGAGTACGTGACCAAAAAAATGCCAAGAAAGTGTGCGAGTGACGAGAAGAGTTACCTAGAGTGTGCGCAAGCACGTGAATGACCTAAAGATTGACCTAGAGAGCGAGAGATCAGATCGATGAGCGACCGAAAGAGCGATTGCAAGAATGTGAGTGACTTGTAGAGTGTGTAAGCAGGGGAGTGACCTAGAGAGTGAGGAACTACTTCAGTGAACGACCGAAAGAGTGATCAAAAAATTACCAAGAAAGTGTTCAAGCATAAGAGACCAAAAGAGTGAGAGACAGAGGAGTATTCACTGGTTCTGGGGCCTAAGTGGACTATAGCCTAGGGTAGCAAATTTGAGGAATGAGTGGTCCAGAAAAAACGACTGGTATTGGTGGCAAAACCATGAATATGCGTCTGTTGGGCGTGAGTTTTGGTTTCCCAGAATCGCCCTGTTATCCACCAAATACGAAATATATTTCCACAAACGGAACAATAATAATAATATTTTCTTTAGACAGGGTTAACACTACTAAACTACACATACATCTCGTCCATATTCTTTTACGGAACTTCTAACGAACTGGTACATGTTGGAATGTGTGTGTCGGTATTGTGAACCTAACGTGAAGTTTGCTTCTCTGTACGGCTTGTTTAGTGCTTCCACCTATCATCCATTTTTCGAACTATGAGTGAAGTGTAATAATTGAATATTTGTACGGTTTGTGGGCCTGTTGCTCTCTGTGGCGAGACGTTCAAAGGGGAAATCGGTTCGCACTCACGCCTCAAAGTTCGGAACCACAGAAGACCAACTTCAGCCACCCACCGCTGTGGGGTTCGAACACGAGCGATTCGAGTCCGTCACTATGACCACTCGACCACCACAGCGGCCACAGGGTTATATCTGGAAGTTGATGAGTCACGCGCATTGCATGCGGTCGGTGTCAATCGAAAACTTGCTCAAGAAGAGCCACATACTTCGAGATTTCTCGTCGTCTTACTTGAAGTAATCACTGTTAAATTCGCAAATTTCTCGCGATATGTTACGGTAGTTTCACAGTGTGTTACACTCTTTCTGACAAACATTTGCCAAAAAAGTGCTTAATCCATAGATGTTATCGTAAAGAAAAAAAGGGGGGGGGGAATCGACAGAGTGCGTGCGTGCGCGCGTTCTCAGCAGAAAAATATATAAAACGGGTACACGCTAATGTATACACTCTCAAAAGTCGCATTTACGCATTTTTGATCCGATTACTGGCGTTACCGGTGAATGGCGTTGCTAATGCCCGATCCAGGGATCCTATTTCAATCTACCCGTTGCCCCCTCTCTTTTTTTTGTGTGTGTGCTGGAGCCCGACTTCACGGTTGATGAGTATTCGGTGGGAAAAGGTGGAATGAGATGCTGTTCCGGGATGAGGGGGGACGGAATAGTCCGAGGAAAATCTTTAGATACGCTTGTCACGCGTTAGCATCTCCAAAAAGAAGTCGCGTTCACATATAATATATATCACCCGTATATAGCGCACGTTCACACGTTAATGTTCCCAAACGCGAGTATAAAAGTTTCCTATAACATGCGTACAGAAAAATGATGAAAAAAAAGAAAGAAAAATTGTTCGAGGATGGATAGTGTCCCGGAAAAAAAACACATGAAAGGAGCCAAGGGAACGTTTAATGGCACTTCTCCCAGCCAGTTCCATTTTTCAACGGGCCACACTGTCACCTCCAATGAGAAAACCATACGCACACAATACAAGATGTTTCAGCGGCAGCTGTTTGGTCCATTTTCAGAAACTCCAGTTCGTTTCTACAATTTGAACACTCTTCTCACGTCGATTCAATCGTTAACATATGCATTATGTATAATACTTGCGTATCCTCGCGACCCTCGTCGATCAAAAAAGAAGTCTATTCATTTATTTGCATCATCTCAGAACAGATTACACACGGATGTTTACAGGCCAGCAATTCGTGTGGGAGAGCGATGAGAGTCTCACACACAAAAACAGTCATTCAATATGCTATGGATCTCTCTCTACGGATTTGCACCCAACTCGACCGATAAACCAACCATGAATCTGAATCTCAAGAGTATTTTTCATCTAAACCGAGCACAAACCCGATTTATCGCCAATACGGGTAATTTTTATCAACGTTTTAACCATTTTCAGGACTAAATAAGAGTGCGAACATAACGCCCGCTGGTTTCCGATTCTGCGAATCCCCGCCATTACGGACTAGTTGAAAAACCTGAAATTCAAGTTTTTAACCAATCCGTAACGGCGCCGATTTGCAAAATCGGAAATCAGCGTGCACTATGTACGCATCCTTATGTAGGAAAGACGTCCAATCTCTCTCGGTTGGATAAGAGCGCCCTCTGGTGATGTGCACCGGGCGCTAGATTGATAGCGAACTCTCCCCAGAAGAGATAAGTTGTAGAGGAAATGTACCTAAATGTGGCTGTCTAGTGTTCGGTGTCGTGAAGTTCTAAAATCTGTATCAGATGACAAATGAAGTGTAAGGATTGAATATTTGTGCCATTGCATTGTGGAGTCTGTTATTGTCTGTGGCAACCGGGACAGATCGGCTCGCATTAGTGCCTCGAAGTTGGGAACCCCAAAAAAAAATCGCAAAAAAACTGAGCAAGCCTAATGCAGTACAATATTGTAATGATCCATCGGAAACATATTCCTGACGGAGAGAGAGATATGTACATGTTACTGCCAAAGCCCGAAATTGGTCAGTTCGTGAACTGGCCGGCCCATCCCATCTGGTGGTCTGGCCAATGTCGGAATTTCGGGCTTTCGCTAGACTTTGGCCGGCCTCGACATTTCGATCCCTATATACATAAATCACTAAGATATCGATATTCAGATTGATCCTTAATTTATAATTAGCTATAATTAACACGCGCCAACATGGTGATGACCGTGAACAATAAGGATCGATGTATATGGATATGTAAGGGGCCAGCCAAAGCCAAACGAAAGCCCGAATTTCGGCCATTGGCTGGGTCAACTGCGTGAACTGGCCAACTTCGGGTTTTGGAAGTAACATATATAAGAGATCCACGACACACACCAACGGTTAAATGAATCTCGGACGAATTCAAGATATCCCCTACACCAGTGTTTCTTAACCTTTTTCAACTCATGCCCCCCCCCTATGGATCACATTTTTATCTCGTATATATATATAGCCCCTGTCTTATCCAGGCCCCCCCCCCCTACTCCCATCCAAGAGTGAGATACTTTACATTTTTTTCTTATGAATGAAATTTTAATAAATCAGATCAATCTCTAGAATCCTGGCCAGGCACGGGTTCAAATGCGGATTATCATTTCTCCCAGGAGTCAACTTATATGCTAAAAACGATCTGTGTAAAATACGGTACGATCCAACGAACATGCACGATAAATCGACCCTCCCAAGATATCAACCGTTGCTCTGGCGGCCCTCCATACTTAGCTAGAAGTAACAGCTTACATATGAAAATCATATAGTACCAGATACCTTTATCTGAAACCGACTATAGCTCAGGCCTACCACAATGAAGTGATTTTCTGCCCTTTACCCAATTGGGTGAGCTATAGCGGTAGTACCAGATACCATATAGTGCAGTCCTTTTTCCTCCATTATAGACATGAAGATCCGGCTCATGCCCCACATAGACCCCCAGGGTTAAGATGCCCCTGGTTCTATAGACGGATCTGATGAATTCTGAAAGTCGCGTATTATTTTTCAACCATGTTTCACTTTTGAAGCTTTTCTCTTCACAGCTCTCTGACTCCCTTCACAACCTGTCGTGGATCACCTTTCTTCTGATTCACAGCCTACTGAGACGGAAAACATTTCGAGTGGGAATGTTATAAGCGGGATCTACTGTACTGCGTAGGTGGACCTGAATGCACCGAGCTGCGTGGATTATGAAAAGATTAATGAGATTGAATCAATCCTGCCTATCAATATTTGAATTGACCTCTCTCTCGATATTTCAAAATGGAACTGATGAACCCAAACTCACTTTCAAGCCGAAGTTTCTGGTCGGGGGAAAAGAAAATTAACACTTACTTTCTGGCAAAAGAACTCGAAAAGTACAGTATTGAAATGAAATAAAGAATTATATGTTGTGTCGGGAGGGTGTTTTTTTGAGTGGAACCCACATGTCTGACATGTGACTAACCACAGTATATGCTGAGTGACAGATTCCTTACCTGATGATGGGAAACAATTTCATTTTATGCCATGTACTCTTTGTATTTATGTTTTCTTGATGATTATTATGTTCATTGATGTCTTTTTTTAATAATTATACGATCGTCTACCTGTAAAACTATTTTAAGGCACAGGTGAAATAAAATAAAATAAAATCGACTCGCGGTAATTCCGAGTGCCAATAATACTCTGTACATATTTGTAAATGGCAATACCGATGGACAAATGAGAAGAAAACTGGTCGAAAAATGTATGCCCTTCTTCCAACGGTTAAGTGTAAGTTTAGCAAATGGACCAGAGAAATGATCATCTTCTTCTCCGAACATGGTCCATTTCCAACATATATGGCAAGGTTTCATCGACGAACTGGCAAATGGGTAGAAGATGTCACTCCCACTGACGAAATATTTTCATATTGGTGAAATGTCTGAAAATACTCAGGCCTGCAAAGTCAATGTCCTCAAGAACACAAATCTTCACGTCAAAATTAAAAGATTGGTAAATTTTATCCAAGAACATCAAGATAAAATTATCATTCCTAGAGAGGCGGACTTACAAATTACTGCCGAAGAGAATTTTCTGTCGGACTCGGACTCTGATTTCGAACTATAAGTCTGACTTGCACGGAATGTATAGCTAGGTCTATTATACTTAACAGAAACGTATATGATTCCTTTCTTATATACATAATACTGTATTGAGAATGATATTATTTTCGAATTGTCATTTTTACTATGTCTATTGCCAACAATGTATGTTTACAATTCTCCATACATATCTTTTGATATCTTCATATATTATCCTGTGAATTATAATTCTATATATATCTTGCATCATTCATATATTCATATGTATATATATTCAGCTTGTTATATTTTTTATAATATATTTTTTTTTAAACTGTGATGTTTGACAAAATCCGTTATACTGATTGTTGTTAATTCCCACTCCTGAATAGTTATTACTCTATGCCGTGCTGTGCTCTTTTTATGTTATCGTTTTAGGTGGATGATGCAACTGCTCGATGTGAAGAGACGCCAGAATAGGATTCGACTGGTTACTTGACCAGCAACTAGGGATTGAGTGCAATGATGATAATGGTTTAATATGTGCCGCTGGATGAGGAACGGACGTACGGTTTTTCCCCGTTGATCCAATGGACGGGGCGTGACGGATGGTGCCGTCCTGCTGTAGGTCCGGCGGTACCATGGGCTGCCAGGGTGTTCTTACTGGTCATTTGCGTGGGTCGGAAGTCCGGTGATGCGATGCCGGCCGGCGTTCGACCGGTGGTCTTGGTAGCTGCCGGGCTTTCCCTTTTCCAACATGGCCCAGCCGTAAGGTGACCTGCTTATATCCCACAGGGACAGAGCGGGGGCCATGCTTGGTGTTTGTGTGTGTACATATTTATGTTTGCTCTCTGTGGAAAACTCTTCGATAAATCTCAAGAAATCACCATTTTCTCGGTGTACTTGACTAGTCCTGCTGTTAGTGATGACCAGAGCCCGGATTATATGCACTAAAAAAGTGACGAAATATGCTCCAAAAATATGCAAATTGCACTTAAAAATACCGAAATATGCAAATTGCACTTAAAAATACCGAAATATGCCCTTAAAAATGCCGAAATATGCTAAAATATGCACTCAAAAATACCAAAATATGCATTAAAAATATACACTAAAAAATCATGAAAAAGTTAAATTATCAAAAATGAGAAAATATGCATTTTAAAAAAATCACTGCAACAAAAGCACACAGTTATGCTGTTAAAATGAATATTTTCCATTTCTTAGTGCATATTCGTTTACAAAAAAATATCCCCGCATTTATCTGCATATGCAAAAAACTTCAACATATTTTTTTATTTAGGCATTTTTAATTTCTAGTTTGTTGTAGCTGCTCTCAGTAACGGAATACACCAGTCACAAAAGAATTTCAACACTATTTCTAAAAAAATTGAACGCTTTTGGCTTATCTTTAGAAATAGCCTTAATAATAGAGCACTTGATATTTGGAAAATATTAACATCTCTATTAATTCACTAAATGTTGTAAAAATACAGCGAAACCCCCTCTTAACGGACACTCCCTCAGATGCGGTCTAACTTCTTTCACGGCCAAATAATATTTTCTCCTTGTATAACAGAAGTATTCATTTCAAATCCCTGTGATCAACGACCACCCCTCTTTCACGAACGAATTTTTTTATCCCGCCGGTGAACGCAAAACAGAGGTTTTACTGTATTACTAGCAATATGTATTTGAAAGATCATAAAAACGGGTGATTACGCTTAAATAATCTTTCAAAAATATGCACTTATTCTGAAAATTCTTCGATTTTATGCATTTATATGCATTAATGCTAAAAAAAGGCCAAAATATGCTACATTTGCATATAATCCGGGATCTAAATGACGAACGAAGTGAAGAAGTACTGAAATGAAGACGGGAAATCGAACCACCAACTTCTCGCAGTCCGGGCGAGTGCTCTACCATTAAGACTTATTTTCGCGGTCTCAACTCTTACTTATTGTCATCGAGATTTCTCGTTTAACGCTTTTTTACGGTAGGCCTACCTTATGGATCAAAGGGGAACAAGCAGTAGACTTGTTGTTTTCCTTTACTTCTTATGGTGAAAACTTAAAATTGAACAGGGCGCGGTAGCCCATGCCGATAAGATACTCGCCCAGAGTACCAAAGGATGTTTAGAGGTGTCACGAGTTCGATACCCGGTTCGTCCTTGTCAGAAAACTTTCCTGACACAGGGGTACAACAGAAACGGCGGCATGACCGCAGAAAAAATTGCTACCGCAGGGAGTCCCCCATCGAGCCCCTCGATGAGTATAAAAATAAGCCTGCCGTTCGGAATCGGCTTTAAATTGTAGGTCTAATTAGTCCTGACCGTAGTACGACAAAAATGATTAAAAAGAAACAGTTCAAAACATAGCGGGGAGGGCGAATCACCGAGGCTGTATATAGTGAACGGAGGAAGGGGTCCACCCCCACCCTTCCACCTATGCCAACTACACAATCTTGTTTACTGAACGGGAAAAGGGGCGATCGTGCGCCCCAACCTCTGTACTCGCCTTAGACCAGCGTTTCTCAACCGCTGGGTTCCGCAGCCCAGTAGCTGAGCATCACATCAGTCGAACCGTACATTTTATCCATTTATTCCCCATTAGTAGCGTGTATGATCGGGTTTCCACTTATAAAAAAGAAATTAATCGGGCCACGGACATCCCAAGGAAAACCACAGCACTGGACTAGTAGTGCTTGACCGGGATGCGGGAGAGCATTTTTTGGGGTGCGGTATAGGAAAAAAAAATTATAGAACGTTGACGATTCAAGAAAACTTTTTTTTTTTTCAAACCGAGAGCAACTCAGGTCTATCGCCATAGGCAATTTTCTACCTAGTGAGTTGTGCCGGAAGTGTAATTGTGTGTACCTAACAGTTATGATTTTTCAGTGCTGCCATCTATATCTCAGAATTGAAGTGAGTGATGTGTCGTGACTGAATATCTGTACTGTTTGTAGGTCTGTTACTCTCTGTGGCGAGACTTTTTAACGGGGAGATCGGCTCGCATTTGCGCCTCGAAGTTGGGAACCACAGAAAACCAACTTCAGCCGACCACCACTGTGGCGACGGTGGGGCTCGAACCCGGGTCCTGAAATTCGATAAACATTGAATTCTTCGATTCTAAAAAAAAAAAACCATGAATTATACAGACATTTTGACACCTTATCTTTTAACTTTCGCTTGTAGAAATATATGATGAAATTCGCGTTGCCAAGAGTTTCTTTTTAGATTAGCGTTCGCATTTGTTTTCCACTTCGATTGAGAAAAAACACCATTAATACCCAAAATATTTCGCGGTTTAATTTACATCATTGCACCTCGTGTTATTAGCACGCTGCGTTTAAACTTGATACTGTCGTAAGAATGACTCCGGAAAAACGTCAGGAAATTTAATCAAGTGTCAAACATATATATATATATATATATATACAGGGTGTCCTGTAAGTCATAACTCGACCTTTATCTCATCAAGCGTTCAACCTAAAGGTATGGTTCCAATTTAAAAAATTCTCACAAAATGTGTTTAAAAAAAAAAATCGCCTCTTTGAGAATAGCTATGTCACACAAAATAAAAAAAAAATCTAAATTTTTATATGGATGCCCCGTGCTAAAAAACCCAGATAGAGAACGTTGTTGTCCCGTCTCTTCTCGTCCCAACTTCGAGGCGCAAATGCGAGCCGATCTCCCCATTAAAAGGTCTCGCCACAGAGAGCAACAGGCCTATAACGATGAATTATTCAATCATTACACTTCACTCATAGTTAGAAAAACTGGTGGCAGATGGCAGCACTACACATGACAAGCATTACACAAAAACAAAGAAACGTGAATTTTTTTTGTTGGCCTCAGAAGAGACAAGGCAACAACTTTCTGATAGGGTTTTTTTAGGACAGCGTGTCCATATAAAAATTTAGATATTTTATTGTACGACACACTATATTTTTGCTCTTACAACTGGTACAGGGTGATTTTTTAAACACGTGTCGAGCATTTTTCAAGTTGGAACCATTTTCCTATGATAAACGCTTGATGAGATAAGGGTCGGGTTAAGACTTTTAGGACACCCTGTATATTGTTGTACACACACACGAGCTGGAATAAATATAGAACAATTCAGTGAAACTTTTTCAAATCTTCAAAAAATGTTTAAAAAACAACACTAAATTTTTTTTGAACTTCTTACAGAAAAAAAAATAACGAATGAATAACTGATTATCCAAGGGGGGGGGGGGGCGGGATGGAAAAAAGGGTCATGAACCACTCACTGTACTAGACGATATCAGAACAGAAGATTCACGGCTGAAGTCCAATCCGGATCTGTGCCGTAGACATCGACTTAATGTCTTGATGCATAAAATTCATGGTCATGGCCAAAAATAGGCCACGGTTATGCCTGTAATGTATTCCTACGATATCAGCACGCATTCTCTCATATTGTTTAAGCAAACAAACACGTAATTGAGCCGTTTGCAGAAATGTCCCCTTTTTGTACCCGAAATATTAGAACTGAACAGTTGCAGCTTCGCATTTATAACCACGAAAGCTATACAACATTTATCCGAAAAAATTGATGTTCATTCGCACGCAAATATTCATGCAATAATCCGTTTGAAGTCAAATGTTCTAATTTTTAGAGAAAAAAAGAAGATAGAGAAAGTAATTTTTGACATTTTAGGAGGCATTCAATCCACTTTATGTGAATATTTTATTTCCGATATGCTCAAGAAGAAGAACCTTTTAGAATATGCAAATGGAAATTACAACCATACCATAAATTTGGGTTTTCCAACTTGAGCATTTCGTGAACTGCACTCGCGAGTTTCTGGGGTGTGTGTTAGGGTTTCATATTTTTTGGAAACAACGAATCATCCAACTTGACAGCCAAAAACCTAAAAATGACAGGTTTTGTTTTCGTAGCATGTATGACTACCCGTGAATCATGAAAATGTATTTACTTTGCATATTAAATTACTGTCAAATCCGACCGTATTTTAAATTAACAATTTCATAAACTTTTAAGCGCATTTTTCTCTATTACAAATGCAACTGTTCCTTAATTTAGGGACACCATTCCTAGACGGACGGACGTGTATCAGTAACTTTTTTTTCTTCTGTCAAAATATATACGTATACAATAGGTTTTCTAGGGTGCATTCTTCGGTTCTACAAGTCTCATAGTATGTACATAGTGGTTGCATTCCGGAAGCTACGACGAATAACAGAATAATACGCAATCACTCTACCCACTTCTGAATTTCATTTATCGAAGTGCTTCAAACAACACCATAACTACGAACGCGTGAAAATTGATTTCCAGTCGTATAATTGGTATTACGTGTATACTATATACATATTACGGGAAATGCTGCCGCAGACGGTCGATCACATACTCTTATGGGGGGAAGAGGGAGCAAAAAAAAGAAGAAAAAGGATGAATGTTTTTCTTTTTGAGGACGAAGGTTGAAATTGGCTGCCGCTCATTTCAGTTGGAAATGTTTTTGTCTTCTTTTTACGTTTGATCAAACACGCCCATCTTGACGCGCACACACACACCATCATTTTCTTCGTTCAATTTTGCCTCGGGAGACACCGATTAAGAAACACAGCTGATAAACTGCCTTTTTTTTCTTCTTCTTGCCTCTCCTGCCGTCCAAGTGGGGGGTAAATGATGGCATTTTGGCCACAATAATCACATGCTTTTTGACCGTGGAGGCCGAACGCAACTCCAGGAAGATTGTGGGGGGAAACACCGTGTTACATATAATGTATAATACACTCGAGGACGAGAAGAAACCCTGCTGCTGAAGAGAAGAATATAATAAGTGTATATATGCACTTGCCTTCGAGAGAGAGGAAAAGACCTCCCTTTGTGATGCGGCGTGTCAACCTCCTGTCGACGGCGTGAGAGCCATTTGTACAGAGTTTTGCTTTGCACAATGGGCGGGATCCACAAATCGCTTCACGTGAGGCATGTAAAAACTCACACGCAACCGGGACAGCGGACAATAATCAAAATGTTGCTCCTTCGTTTTTAAAATGTTGAAGAAAAAAGACCCGTAGTCCTCGTAGGAGCAATTATTGCTTGTTCTTTTTTCCTTTGAAAGCAACGTTCTCTTCTGTGGCTCTCTGACCAGGGGCGGCTCGAGATTACCCGCGGCCCGGGTACAAAGCCTCACTATGGCTTTAGGGGGTGCCGCCCGTAAAGACACCCCTTGCGGAAGGCTGACAGATCTACCTAGGACACACACAAACCATTGTTTATCGAGAAAGTGTGCGTGACCATACGTCCCGCTTTTGACGAAACTGTCTCGTTTTCACAGCAGTTGTTTTTGACTCTGTTTTTTTTTTTGGTACAGAATTATTTTTATCATTCTTGATTACGCCAAATGACTCAATGCGCAAAACAGCGATTATTGATGAGTCATTATTACTTACACTTACCCTGTAAAAACGATACATAACAAAGCGTTTTTTGTTAACAAATTTATTTCAAAACCGTTTCTCCGGTGATTCAGGGACCGGTCAAGTGAGAAGCCGAATTTTTTCCTTTACTTTGTATGACCGTTGCAGAAAAATTGCTATTTCACGGTATCAAAATGCACACTTGCCCGTTGTCATAGAATACATTCTGGTTTCTGGTATTACGGTCTCCCAGGCCCTATGTTCCCTCAAGTTTTCTCAATCTTTTAGTCATCAAGGTATGGCTCAGAAGCGTGATGCTATGTGAATTTTTACTATTGGAAGTTTTTACAAATTTTGTTGTCCAGCCAGTAAAAGCCCAAGCTTCACCCTCTTACAACCTACCGCCCGGGTGCACCGCATCCCTTGCACCCTTGCTTAAGCCACCACGGTCTCTGAAACCGAATTCTCCTCAAAATTCAAAATATCCAATAGTTGGCTCGGAGGCTCTACAACGAAATTTGACTATATCAATAGTAATAAAAAAAAAATATACTGTCGTTTGTTTTGAATACGTGGAAGTTGCTCTTTTTAGCAAGTCTATCAGTTGATTTCTCCGACTAAAATTACTCGATTGCTTTATATTCTCCCGGAAACGGCAAATGACTTAAACTCTTCGAAGTCAAATCGACAACAACTCTTCAAAGTGCATACACATTTTCGCAAACACTTGTACTACTACTACTACTACTAAACCCACATGCACTTCGTAAACATATTCCTCTGGGGAAAAAAGCACTTTACTTACCCCTCACGACAAGAAGTTCACCATTCGTTTCTATCGTTCGGACACAGCTGGAAGAAACGCACACGCCAAAGTTCCATTGAAGATTCTGACCTCTTTTGCTCGATTGAATAGAGCCCGGATTCGTTTTTTCCTTCTTACACGGGTTCTAATCCCCACCTAATCAAACAACCAGTTGAGCACGAATAATTATTGAGAAAACACGCGCCGAGATTTCCAAACTCTTTCTCTACTAAAATATGTAAGAGGTGTTTTCTTTTAAAGTTTTTGCCAAAAGTTTTTCTTCAGTTTATAAACCAAAATAATGAATGGCAAATCAAATAATAGACCATCTGCTTTTTCCTATTTACTCCCTGAGCACATTAAAAACTCCCAAGACAAACGCTAGCAGAAGGGAAAATGGTGTTTTGATAAGAAAACTATATATTTCTCTCCGATAGTTGTTTATACGAGAGAATTTCAATGAAATGCTTCGCTTTTGCAAGTAGCGAGAGTTTTCATTTTCCTGATACATGGGAAAATGTTTTGCTTTTTTTCCCCCGGCGTATGATTGGAAATGGTCGGTCGTTTTGCTTTATGCTCTTCAATCGAATAGTTTATGCAATTGAGGCGATCTGGGCAAAACAAAACAAAACCAACACAAAAACGTCGCGATTTCAGCGGAAATGATTTTTTCGTGCCGTGGAGCTTGTTTTTTTGATTAGCGGCGCCGCGCGCGAAACGAAACCGTGTTTGCTTATATATGCCTCTTTTCCCTATTTATTTATTTCTCATTTTTTCTAAACGGCCTTTTTCCTCTACTTTAGTCAACCATAAATAGTTTATGGTCTGAGTAACTTAACACACTTCAAATGGCCGGACGCTGGCAGCTGCAAAAATGATTGAATGATGTTTCGACCGCACATCATCCATTCCCCCCCCCCCCCCCACAAACACAACAACGTTTTTTTTATTTTCTTCTATAGACACTTTACTCACTGGTTTTTACACCAGATTTGATGGCGCGAGCAATAAAAATGATATATCGGCATAAACACCAAATAACTTGGGAAATCATCTCGAAGACAAATAAAACAGATCTCTTTGGCGTCTGGAGACGACGTCATCTCACGATCTAAGCCAGGCATCTTCAACACGTTGCTCGCGAGCACGCACCACCGTGCTGCTCCCCGAAACACCCTGAGTGCCCGATGCTCGTGTCCGATTTCGTGCTAGCGAGAAATCAACATTCTAATTAAGCACCTTGAACAATTGCATTCAAGGAGTGAAATCATCCTGATTTCATGTTTATTTAAACATGTTAATTTAACATATGTCAAATTGGCTGTTTAAGGGTTATTCAAGTATTACGTCAGCATCGAGGGGGGGGGGTTTCGGATTTGATGACGGGGGGGGGGGGGTTTGAAGGTTTCTTGCGTTATGGGAGGCGGTGAAAAATGGCTGAAAATCTTCTTACGTAATACTTGTATGGCCCCTTCTTCTTTTGAACATGAGTACAGGCGGTGCTCGCAACTAGAATTAGATTGACGACCTCTTATCTAAACCATAGGTTTCCACCAACTGGTGTTCTTCAGAACCTACTCAAGAGTTTCTCGTGTGGGTTCCGAGATATCGAAAACTGTAATTTTTTTGCTACATTAAAAAGCAGGGGTTCGCAACCTTATTCACCAAATTTTGTAATTTGTTTCGTGTTACCGCGGAGCCCCTGGGAAGTGCACACGGAGCCCCAAGGAATCCGAGACACACCAGTTGAGAACCACTGCAATAGAGATATCTATGTGTATTTGAGATATGTCCAATCTGGGTTCTCAACATTTGTTTCACGGCTCCTAGGGGCCTCGAAAACCTTTAGCAGGGGCATCGCAGTGAGCTCGCGTTATGTAACTACTACTACTACTTCACCAAACACCAACTCTATTTACTGCCATTAGTGAGATGGGTTGGAAGTGAAGGTGCTGTCTATCGGTGCCTCGAGTTCGTTAGGGAAAATATCTTATCTATATCCTCCCTTGGGTTCGAACCCAGGACCCTGACAACAACCTTCACGATGGTAGACGAGCATCTTACCACCATGAAACTCGGGCTGGCGTTATGTAACTGTCGCAGCTGGTGTATTCAATTCCAAACTGGGCAACTAATGTCCGTAATTAGGACTTTGCCGCCCGGGGAACATGATTTTGCCGCCAACACAACTTTAACATTCGATAATTTTATAACGATGTTCTTTGTTCCCACCTAAAACTGCCGAGCTCTAAATTTTTCCGCCCGGGGCAGTTGCCCTGCCCCTCTGCATCCCCTCCCCCTCTAGTTCCGGCCCTGTTTGTATGGATCGCTTTCTAGGCTTCTTCGAATATGAAAAGTTTCATGATGGTTCTCAACACAGTGGAACTTTGGTTAAAGAGATTAATTCGTTCCATGAACGTGCTCGTTATCCGAGAATCGCTTATACATCGAATCAAACTTCCCCAACTTATATATATGTGAAAGTACGTATGTCTGTATGTTGTTTATCTATAATTTTAGACCGATCGTCGCCAAATTTTGCATATGTATCAAACAGGACCGGGACTGAACCGTAGACTATTTTAAAAGTTCGTCAGAGCTGGGCAAGCGCCCGAAACGGGCGGAAAATCGACTGGCAACAATGGTTCCTGGGCCCCAACAATCACTTTCGGAATGTTTACTTCGGTTGTCGTGGTTCCCTAACAATGCGTTTCAGCCATGCACAACCTTTACATGCCTTTACAATGGTTTGTCACTTCTTTGATGCTGCCAGTATTATAATTCAAACCTTCGTAGTGGTTGTCATTTTTTCAATCCTCTCAGTAAAACCCGGGAAACACCGGGTATATTTTCTAGTAGGAAATAATGGAGACTCGGATAGAATTCACAATAATAAAATATATATAATACTTATAATAACGCCATAAATAAACACACAATACAGTCAAACCTCGTTAATGAGTCACTGTTAGGAGAGCAAAAATATGACTTAGTATGCGGAGTGACTCGTTAAACGGAGTAAGCCATAGCTGCGCCAATTCCTGTCTGAGGACAATTGGGACTTCCGAAAAGTGACCCGTTAAGTGGAGTGACGTGTTAACCGGGTGACGCACTAACGAGGTTTGATTGTACATACATACGATAATGTTTACGAATTAATTTGCTCTAAACCGGTAGTTCTCAACCTTTTTTTGCCCATGACCCCCCGTTTCAACCATTTTTCGTTCCTGTGGCTCCCTTTGCGACCATGATTAATTTACATACCCTTCTTTTTAAACGTGTCATTTGTGTTGAAATTCATTATCCCGGGGGTAAGCTATTACATCTGTTCACAACACCGTTAGAGAAATCTTGAGTTATCTCTTATCAATCGATGCTGGGTGTCCCCTTGTCGAAGCAGTCGATTGACGGCATTTTTATAATTCATGGTCCATCCTGTTGAAAAATTTTAAAACTTCGATCATGTCCCCCGAAACCTACGTTCTTCCAACGTAAACATACTCAAGAAATCACATGTCTCTCGTCATAGTTCAAACCTTAGGCTCCATATCAAGAGCACTTCGCTGCACTTAGGGTTTCCAAATTTTCGACATTTTGGAGCCTTCGGGAATCGGGAAATTACTTATTTACAGCGAAACCCGTTCATACGACTACTTTATGATACTTTCTCATTTATACGATGCTTAGGTTTGGTCTCAATTATTCTCTATATTTTTTAATGTTAAAATATTTCATGTACGCGTCACATAACTTCACGACGTTTTCAAATTTTGGCAAACGTGTCATTTCATTCAATTAATGTACGTGGGAATTTTTTTAAATGTCACTTAAAACATATCGTGTGTATAAAACACTGCACACAATTATACAAGCACGCGTTTACTACAGCTCAGATTGTGGTTTATGACCATTAACAATAAATGCCAAGGTATAATATTAAAATTTTGCAATGATACAGTCAATTTCAAACTCAAGGTAAACGTCAAAAATAACATTCTTTATAAAACGACTTCAAAATTTTCATTCACCGATTATTTGATTCAAAAACGCAACTCTAAAGTGGACGTAACTTCGGTTCTGAGCGTCATATGAACAAAACAATCCCTGGTTTAGAATCACAAAAATTGGGTTTTCGTAAAAAATTTAAAAATGAAAAATCGATATTTTCTTCCAAAATGAGGGTTTAAACGTAGTCTTAATCGACTTCTATTGGTTTAAAATGTTTTTCAAAGTTGGTAAATTAAAATTTATTTGGAAGAGAATTTTCTCTAATTTTCCTACAATTTATGACATAAAAATGACATTTTACTTTTTTAAATTTTTCTTATTTTGAATATTCTAAATATGCCTTCTAAACAGCCATTTTCGTCAATATTGGGCTAAAGCTATTAATTTACAGTGCTTTCGTCACACTATACACATGTTAGGGACACTAAATCCTTTTTCAATAAATACCAGATATATTAAAACAAACGAGCTCCTTATGCAGGATGATTCAGAAAAGATGGGGGAAAAACTTTAAGAGGTGATAGTACACACCAATACAAACAATTGCAATCAAAGAATGCATGGTTTAACATAGAACGAAAACGCGTTAGCGCCTTCCGAAACGGCCGCTCTTCAAACGTTAAAACGGCATTCCTGTTGAAATTTATCGGGAGAAAAATAACACCATGCATGCAAATATAACCTGAGGAAGAAGAAGAAACCGTATGCAAATCTGCGTCACAGTGAATAAAAGGCGTGTACGCCATCCCGTACGTTACAACTGTTAGAACGTTTGCACAAACTGGAATAACTTCACAGGACTGGCGTCCACGCCTTTTATTCATTGTGACGCATATTTGCATACGGTTTCTGCTTCTGCTTCCCCGGGTTACATTTGCATGCATGGTGTTCTTTTTCTCCCGATAAATTTCAACGGGAATGACATTTTAACGTTTGCGCAGCGGCCGATTCGAAACGCGCTAGTGCCTTTGCGTTTCATGTTAGACCATGCATTCTTTGATTACAATTGTTTGTATTGGTGTGCATGTACTATCACCTCTTAAAGTTTTTCCCATCTTTTCTGAATCACCCTGTATAGAGATCCCTGTATATGTATCCACACACATATGCTTGCCACTATAACAGTTTCATAACTATGCTGATCAAATTTTTATACCCATCCCTTTGATAAAAATAACTATTCATACGTTTTTGGCACAAAATAACAACTAGAGAATTTCTCCAGATTTCGTTTTTGAATCTTCAAGTCCCCGTTTTTCATCATACATCATATTCACCCTTGGACTAGGCCAGCACCTCGTAGAGATAGAAGGCCTCTGCACTGTTTGCCATGAACGTCATTAAGATTACCTAGCAAGTTTGCCACATTTTGAAACACAGCATCCTATTTCGTTTCTCCTTATTTTGGCGTAGAATCTTCCTGATTGACTCACAAATACCTCATAGTGATTGCATGTGAGGCATAAAAATCGCGCCAATTCTTAGCCCGATCATTTCTTTTTCTCACAACGATGATACTGGCACGAGCAGGGAATTTTTTCCCCTGAATATTCTGAGGGAAAATGGACTACTTACTGACGTCACAAGCAGACTGCGGAGGCCTTCTATCTCTAGGAGGTGCTGACTAGCCCCCCCCCCCCCCAAAGGCATTGACTTGTTTTCCCATGCAATCACAAGTAATGATGAAAATTTTTGACAGTGTTGATTTGTGACCATTAAAGGTCATTGATAATAGTGTTTTCAGCATTTAAAAAGCCGACAAGGGTCACTCCACCTTTGCTTTGGACCCTTGTCCCACTGTGAACATTTTCATCCCGCACTTATCTGTCTTGACGATTGCTTAAAAAAACACGGTGTTGTTATATCAAGGCTATATAAAGTATAGCGCCTGGGAATCCTTCTGTTTTCTTCTTCGTGATTTCGGGAACGGGAAATCGTAGAAAATTTTCTAGAACGGGCAGGTGGGAATGTCTCTCTGTAGGTATCGTCTCCAAAACCTTACTGCATAGCCTACTCCAGTCCAGGATGAACTATATAATCCCCGGAAAAGTGAAAGAATCACTTTAGGAGAACGCGAAGAGACCTTTCACGAATAAAACAGCATTCTACTCGGTTTTTTAACCCACTACTGCAGTGGTTCTGAACCGGTGCTCCGTGTGCAACTCCCAGGGGCTCCGCGGCGACTCGAAGAAAATAAAATGAATCAGTAAATTTGATAGATAAGTAAATAAGAGAGGCCTACAAGGTTCTGCCATAAAAATTATGTACAAAAAAGGGCTCCTCGAGTCAAACAGGGCTCCGCCATAGAAATTATACACTGAAAAGGGCTCCGCGAGTCGAAAAGGGTTGAGAACCGCTGCACTACTGAATAATATTCAGAAAACCTATGCCGCTCGTCAACAAGAATACCCCGATTGGTGATCCTACTTACCCCTGGCAGAAAGTGTTCGTTCTCCCACGAAAACACTAGCAATGCTACGTTTAAAAAAGGGAAAAAGCAAAAATAAAAAAATAAATTTTTTTTTTTCGTGAGGGAATTTTTGTTAAAATCAGTCATTCTAAATCCGGAATAAATGAAAAAATAAAGTTAAAATTTTGCTTCGATCCGGTAGCCTTCGTAGTACCACAAAGAGGGATGATAGAAAACTCATTGCGATTGCTAAGAAAAACCGCCGTCCCACTTCGAAAAAGCGATCGATTACGGGATCTAAAATAAGAAATCTAATACTTCGTAACTCCACCTTTCATCCGGATAACAACAGCTTTAATCGTTTGTGGCGTAGAAGCAATAAGTACGACGGAGAAATTCCTTCCAATAGCAGTCTTTAATTGCTTGCTTCAGTTCCATGACGTTATCAGGCCTTTCGGACCCTACTCTCTTCTTCAACTGGTACCAAACATTCTCGATTGGGTTTATATCTGGACTGTTGGCAGTCCAGTTCGTCGTTGAAATGTTAGCTCTTCTTAGGCTAACATCTCTCAACTTTTTTTACTGCGATGGCAAGAGGCATTGGCTTCTTGAAACGTAAAGTCAGTCGAATCCCCAAACCAATCGTCAACACTGCGAATCAAAAAGTTTTCAAGAATGTCCATGTAGACTTCTGAGTTGACTATGCTTCACGATACTCAGTTCCCCTAATCCGTTAGCTGTCATGCTACTGTCTCCAAGCTGATTCTTACCTCGTCACTGAAAATGACTTTATTCCACTCATTCATGCCCCAGTGAACGTGGTTGCTACACCATATTAACCAAGACCTCTTCTGCTGCCAAGTTAAATGAGGTTTAGGTGTTGATTTGCAGTACCTGAAAAACCGTACCGTACCTGCGTACGGTACGGTTGCAGACACCAACGTTGTACTTCACCCACTCCGCATTCAACTGTTTCGAGGTAGCACGGCGATTTTTCTTGGCAATTGCGATCAGTTTTCTATCATCTATCTTTGTAGTACTACGAGGGCTGCCAGATCGAGGCAAATTTTCTACACCATCAGTCCTCCGATATTTCATCCAAAGGCTTGAAGCACACCGTACTTTGAACACAGCTGAAGATTCTTGCAACTTCCTCCTCTTTGAGAAACACTATCTTTCAACATGGAAACTATCCGTTTTTTTAAAACCTTAGAAACATATCTTCTGGAAGCCATCTCTTACACTTCAGAAAAAATTGTGATGATATAAACCCCCGTTGGGTTCACTTTTTATACATTTTCTAGTTACTCTGCGCTTCCGCAAACAGTTTAATTTGCACAATTCGAGTCAAAACATTTGTTTGAAACAGGTGATCGATCACTTTTTTTCTTCAAAACTGAGGTGATCGAACATTTTTTTCTCGGATGTTACAAGTTTATAAATTGATTTTCATTGTCAACTTGTAATAAATTTATGACTGATTTTAACATTTTTCACACGGAAAAAAAAGAATTATTATTATTATTATTTTATTTATTTATTTTTTATTTTTATTTTCTTTATTTATTTATTTTTTTTTTTTTTTTTGCGTTTTAAACGTACGTAGCATTGCTAGTGTTTTCGGGGGTGAACGAATTTTCGTGAAGCGTGGGTGGTTCGAACCAAAATGAGCGACCATGCACTTGTCAACGCTAAACCTCATGCTCCATTCATTTGCCCATGCTGCAACCCGGTTTAAGTCTGAAGCAACTCCGTATCGATTTGATGATATCGGAGTATGCTTTACGTGTAAGGTTTTGAGAATCATACCCCCTACAGAGGGACATAGACTTGGTTGAAGGGGCTGCAGAGAAGAGCTACGCGTGTCCTGGTTGGAACACGGCTCTTCATTTTTTGAGGATGTTTGAACATTGGAAGAACGCAGGTGTTGGAGGGATATGATAGAAGTGTTCAAAATTTTCAACGGGATGGATAGGATGGACCATGAATTATTAATACGCAATCAATCGACTGTTTTAACAAGAGAACACCAGTATCGATTGGTTCTTCGAGGCGCGAATGCGAACCGATCTCCCCGTTAAAAAGTCTCGTCGCAGAGAGCGACAGGCCTACAACGGTATAATTATGAATTCATTACACTTCACTCATTATGAGTTGAGAAAAAACTCATAGTTTAAAAAAATTGATAGCAGATGGCAGCACTACACATAACAAGCATTACACCGAAATAAACTTCACGGAAGGTTCACTATGCGTACACACACATTCCAACATGTACGAATTCGTTAGAGGTTCCGCAGAGTAATATGGACGAGGTGCATGTCTAGTTTAGTAGTAGCATTGATTGGTAAGGGATAATTCTAGGTTATGGTGTCACAGGGAGTTTATCTCTAGTAGGATTGTTAATAAATGAAGTAGCTTACTCCCGGGGGTAATAAATTCTAACACAATCGACACGGGTAAGAAGAAATACGATAAACATGTTGAGGTGAATCGAGAAGCTCTATCCATTCTTAGAATAAGACAATCATAAGTATTCTTTATGGACATTGTATAATATTTCATCACGTATATATATTGTTTGTAATTGCATTTTTAATTGGGTTGCTGTATTTTTGAAATACATGACATCCATATTTGTTATGGACATCTTTTTCTCACCACCTCGTTGGGCATTTTGTCTGTTGTGGCGTTGTATTTGTATTTGTATTTGTGCCAAGGTTCCGACTATGTGCCAAATCACTTGGCCGGGGGGCCCATGATGCTCTTAAGACGGCCCTGCCAACCACATTTATTGCATTATCTGATGTCAGCTGTTGTCTATAGAATTTTTTAGGGGCATTTTTGGGCATTTTGCCTGTTGTGGCGTTGTATTTGTATTTTATTCCCGACTACCTCCATTAGCTTCACGGTCATTTGCGCATTTGCTAGTAATCCCATCGATACCCTTATCGAGTTTATCGATAAAAAGTGAGAAAAGTATGGGCCAAGGACACTTCCTTCAGGCACTCCTCTTGTGACAATACTATACATATTTTGCGTAGCTGAGCTTTTCGCTTATAGGGTGAATAGTCGACGAATTATTGTCAAGCTCTGCATTCCACACTACTTGCTCAGGCGCTGAACAAACACACATACTAACTTATCACCGCAAATCAAAACACAAAGCGTGCAATTTTTTTTTTTCAAAAGTAATTCAGTTTCCTACAGTAGCGAAATCACAAATTTTCAACTGTGCATTTTGTTTTTAATGAAACTTTTTTGGTCACTCTTTTCGTCACGCATTTTTTCGTGCCCCTCGCCCATCAGCAGCCGTGGCTGCCCTGTTAAAGAATTTTCAGCCGGGGTCCCTGGGAATATCCTGTGGCCCCCGGTTGAGAACTACTTTCTTTCTTTCAAACCGAGCACAACTAAGGTCTATCGCCATGGGCAATTTTCCCAACTTCAAGGCGCGAATGCGAGCGGATCTCCCCGTTAAAAAGTCTCGCCACAGAGAGCAACAGGCCTACAAACAGTACAAATATTCAATCATTACACTTCACTCACAATTTTAAGTATAGATGGCAACACTGAAATATCATACACAACACTAGCTACACACTCAGACTGTTAGGTGCACTCACTTTGTTAAAGACTCTGCCACGAAGCTGGGCTAGAAGAGATCTCGGCAACGGGATAAGTCCGGTGGCAGAGACCCACGCGTTCATTCATTCATTCGCCACGGGCAATTTACTACCTAGTGAGTTATGCCGTGTAAGTGTGTGTACCTTACAGTCTGAGTGAGCATCTAGTGTTGTGTGTGATTTTTCAGTGTTTCCATCTATATTTCAGAAGTGAGTGAAGAGTGATGATTGAATTTGTACTGTTTGTAGCTCTCTGTGGCGAGACTTTCAACGGGAAGATCGGCTCGCATTTGCGCTTCGAAGTTGGGAACCACAGAAAACCAACTTCAGCCGACCACCACTGTTGCGACGTTGGGGCTCGAACCCGGGTCTCAGCGATGCGAATCCGTCGCTATGACCGCTCGACCACCACAGCGAACTGAGAATTACTGCTCTGAACGACGAGAGAGAGGAGGACTATCGCATGGGAAGATTTACGGATTCTCTGTTGTTTGCAAACTTATTTTTTTTTGTGTGGCTTTAAAAAAGAACCTGTCCAATGGCGCTTGCTTTTGCCATCTTTTTAGGATTTCCCGGTAATCGTAAATTGTGCATTTTGTCGTTGGGGCCAGATTCATTGCTCACACACTGTTCTAACTTTATTTGGGTGGTTCTTTTCTACAAAATTTTGCACAGATTCCCACATTCTACACATCTTTTTAATTTCATTTAAAAAGCGAGGAACTTGTCCTCACTTCTCCCTTCCTCAGACGAGATACCGTCGATAAACCAGGTACCATCTTAAGAGCATCATGGGCTCCTCGGACCAAGTGATTTTTCCGAGACCTTATCTGGAAAATTCTCGAAAAATTCAACTGCTTCTCGTTTTTTTTGAGGCCCCGGGCCATACCCGGGATGTATGATCCATGCGCTAAGACGGCATTGCCATAAACTCTTCCTGTTGCGTGAAAAGGAAATCCATTAGTTCATCTACGGTCAACTCCCAGCCATGTTCTACCTCTAGTTCTTGAATGTTGTTCCCATAGTGTTCCCCAAGAACACAATCACTTCGACAAATGTTGGCTCCTATTCATAAGCTAGCCCCTCAAAGTCATTTTCAATAATGCAATCAGCCTACAGGTTTCTCCAAGCAGAATTTAAAAAACTTCAAGCGCGCACATACGAGTGGTTACAATACTACATCCATTTTCATGTCTTAAACAGTCTCGCTCGCACGTGTGTTCATTGTTCGAGTGAGACACGCTGACTGGAGACCGTAGAAGAAAATATTATCCACAATTCAACATTAGGCTTACGCGTGTGGACGAAACCGAAAAACTATCGACTCAGTTGTGATAACGTAAAAAAAAGCGCAAAATTTTCACTGGTAATGCGAATTACTGCACGTTAACTAAAGTTCCACTATACGTATCTTCCAATATTGTGGCGAACGCCAGTCACACCGGACGCCAAAAGATGCATTCCGAATGCACTTCTGATTTTGATTATAAATTGACAATGAGGGATTCCCCACTTCGAACGTATTAAAAGATTCTCACATATTCGAACGATCAAATTTGTTACTGAGGAGGGTGGTTTTTTTCAGAAAGAGGGAGAACGACGATAAAGCACCATTAACCTGCCCCTCGAATGATGGAGATGCTCATTACAGACGGTCGTGCTAAATAAACTAACGCTTCTTTTTTCCAAGTGAAAAGTAAATGTTGCCACATTTGTCACGATGTCAAACACGGTAAAACGAGACAGGGGTAAAAGAAAAAAAAAAGGGACGAGAGAGTACATTTTCACTCACCCCCTCCTATCTCCCTACTCTCATTAGTGCAAGCAGAGTACTTTTGTACTGTATCACCAGAATCGGGGCTGGAGTTCACAGAGGTCAAAGCCGTCCGCCTCTCACTGATGGATTACGGCCAGAGAAAAGAGACAAGCAATAGATTTTTTTTTTTCCGTGTCCCTTTTTTCGTTTCTATATAAAAAAGAAATACTGTACTGTGAAAAGAAGGGGGGGGGAGTTATTCTTCTCGCGCTAATTGCTTCTCTTCATCTTATTTCGGGGGACACAGAAATCGAGATAATTATGAGCACCGATACACAGAATAAATAGCGGTACCTCCCACTTTTGCGGATTGATGTCCAATGCGCATAGTTTCACTTGGGCCGTTGTGGAATTTAGGGACGTTTGCTCCCAATATAGCCCTTTTAGCCTTTCTCAATTTTGTTTTCTTTGGATGTATGTGTGTCACTTCTTTCGTTTCTTCTCTTATTTCAGTAGAAGTTATGTTATAAGCGGACCATATGCACATGAAGTTATGTAAAAATGTTTTAGAATTAAGACGTGCCAGTCAGGGCATTTCAACCCGCGAAAGTCTTTTCTTCTCAAAGATTCGTTTCGGCATGACATCCAGAAATTCCTATTTCTCAATATACGTGTATTTCGGGCTGAAAAAACCATCTCTCAATATGAATCGCGTATCTCTGTAGTGACTAAGAATATTTTTGCTGGAATTTTTGAAAAGTCTAATATAATGAGCGTGCCACTGAAGCTACATCATGGTGTTTGTTTCTTCAAAAAATGAGTTTCATTTCAAAAAAAGGGGAAAAAATTGTTTTCAAGTTCTCGAAAGAGGTAAAAAAAAATTGTCATAAAATGGGTCAGTATATTTTTAATTAATTTTCATAAGCCTCTATGCTCCGTATAATCAAAACAAAGTTATCCAACGGTGGATCAGGTTATAACGTTCCCACTTACAATATTTTTTCAGTTAGTATAACTTATTTCCGTTGTCCCAGCTCTTACTAGTTTATTTATTCATCATTCCAACAACAGTGAAAAAGTCCAGTTATAGGTGAAGAGAGTAGAAAAAGAAAGAAAGGAAATGAACAAAGAGTGCACAGGAAAACTACAGATGATAAAAAAATAATAATAAATGAACAAAGATAAAAAAATGTATAAAGTAAATGAAAACAAATAGACATTACTCTCGTAAGGACTAAAAAATTGAATTTAAGAATTGAATTTAATTTATTTAATACTGTAGTTTAAAACGTCAAATGAAGTTGATTTTAAAATGCAGTGAGAGAAAAAAACAAATAAAAAAAATAAATGCAAAATTAAACATAAAATATATAAAATTGAGAATAAAAACATAAAAAAAAAAATTACAGTTTAAAAAGATGATTTCTGAAATTCTCCGAAGGGGAATAAAAAATGCCCTGTTCGACAATTATATAGATGACTGAATCGATGAATTGGATCCAAATGACATAAATTTGATCTGTAGATCTTAGTTGCGAATAAATGATAAAATCTCGTTCGATACATTGGAACATTAATATTCACTTCCTGTAAAATTTGTATACAATCAATCTTATTATGAAATAACTTATGGAAAAATGATATCAATAAAAAATCTACGATCACTTAGACTAACAACATGAGATAACGAGCGTAAAAACGTACCAGTAAGAATATCATGATTAACACCGAACTTTTTGAAAACAAATTGAAGAAATTTATATTGGACAGACTCCAATAATTGGTTGTCTTTGTTTGGTTAATATTTGTTTGGCAATCATGAACTGGGTTCCAAATAATGCATGCATCTCCAAGTTTGAATCGAATAATAGAGTTAAACAGCACAATTAGAACTTTAGTATCTGCAAAATCTCTGGTCATTCTCATGATGTAGCCAAGTTTTTTGTAAGAATTAAAAACAATATCATTTATGTGTTTTGTTTGAGAAAGTAAAATCAGAAGAATATAAGACACCAAGATCAGTCGTTGATTCTGTCCTCGACAAAGCAATATTATTTATATGATATGAATGAGTTATAGGCGAAACTTTGTGACTATAAGTGATTACAAAACATTTATCAATATTCAAATACAAATAATTTCGATCACACCAGGCAGACGGAAGATTTATATCTTGTTCTAGTCTATTGCACGATTCAACATTATCAATAATTCTGAAGATCTTTAAATCATCGGTGAACATCAGACACTTTTCAAAGATTTCAGCAAGATCATTAATGAAAATTAAAAAGTATAACGGTCCTAAAATCGATCCTTGGGGGACCCCGGATGTTACATTGACACTTTTGCTTAATACGGAACAATACAATGCATAACAAATTTTGCCTTGAAGATAACTACTGAACCAATCTGCAAGTTCACAATTAAAACCAAATGTTCTTAATTTTTCAGATAAAATAGCAGATGAATTTTATCGAATGCCTTAGCAAAATCAGTATAGATGACATCCAGTTGGGCATTTCTATCAATTGATTCAATTATGTTAAGGTTAAGGTTCATCAAATTGGTCACAGTAGATCTTTTGTACATGAAACCATGTTGATTTACTGATATAAGTTTGTTAATTTGAGGATATATTCTTGCATGTATAACAGATTCGAAAATTTTTGAAAAACAAGAAATAATTGCCACCGGTATATAGTTTGTTATAAGACAGGCCTTATCCCCCCTTCTTATAAATTGGAATTATTTTGGATTTTTTTTCCATTCACGAGGAAAAATTCTATACTTTATAGACAAATTAAAAATGATCAATAAAGGATATATAAAAAAGTCCCACAAGCTCTAACAATATATACAGGAATCCCATCAAGACCTAAAGACTGTATCCTTGAGGTCATTGACACATTGCCTAATCTTATCAGTCGTAATGTTATTCACGCTCACTATGTCATTTTTAATTACACATTCAGTAGTCGATTTAATGTCGACGTTATCAAGATTATTGGTGGAGAAAATAGATCCATATTATTCTGCGAAGGCATCAGCAATATCAGAATCAGTAGGTAAAATATTGTTATGATACGTCATAAGAGATTGGGCTTTCTTCTTATTTTTAATTTTGCAAAATGACTAAAAACGTTCGGGATTTTTTTCGAGTTTCTGATATATTTTTCGAGTTTTCTTCAATGTTTCTGATATATTGATTGTAGTCACTCGTTACGTCACATTTGATTCTAGTTGTATAAGACTGGTATTGCACAAAATCACGCTTTTCTTGTACTTCAAATATCTACGACGAAATTTCACTTTTTGTTTGATTTTGAAAAACGTAGATTTCCTAAACCATGGTGGAAATTTTCTTACAATAGGGATTCGCTTAGGCACACAAACATAAAAAATCATAGAAATATATCGGTAAAAAATACTGCCGACATCGTCGACATTGTCATACATATTTAAAATATTCCAATTAAAATCACCTAAATGATGGTAACGAGAATAAAAATCGGCTTTTGAAAAATCATAACTAGCAACATCATTATTAATAAACCTATGTTTGGATAAACGAAGTTTATTTATGGTAATTAAAAGAGATGGATGATAATTATCTTCAATGATAAATGGGAAAAAATCTCTTGAAATTTCAATAGAAAAACATTGAGATTGACTAGAATCGAATCAAGTATTCTATCCAAACTGTTCGTAACATTATTGCACTGAACAAGGTCTTTAAACTGGATGAATTTCAGCAGTTCAGTATTAAATTTTGATTTGATCATACATTTAAAAAATTCTGAATCGAGCTATTTTATGTCTGGTAAATCGAAATCGCCGCAAATAACCAAATTTATTAAATGATCACTAGAAAACTGGTTAATAGCATTATAAATCAATACAATAAGATAAACCACATTTGGGACTGCAATAGACACACACTAATAGGCCTACTCATCGAGCTTTCCTGTTTAAAGCGTTTTCCCGCCCACAACGTTTTTTAAGACAGTTTTTGGTAAAACATTACAAGCGGGATTCACTGTAATTTTGGAGCGAACGAAAACTGATAATGTTGTTGATTTGATTCGTCTTTAAATTTTATAAGAAATATAAAGAAAATTGCAGATTTTTTTGTTTTTCCTCTATAACAATAAATAATTCTGCTATTTTAATCTGAACCCTGATAGCCCAATGTACATATTATTACCATACAATATTACCCAATACACGTCAGAAGAGTAGCAAAACTTCACCGGTGGTTCTCAATCTTTTCGAAGCCAAGGCCCGGTAAAAATTAAAATTAAGATAATGAATAATTAATTGAAGTATTAATTCAACACTATTTATATGATTATTAACTGATATTAAAAACGGCCAACTTATTAAGATGTAGTATTATATGGATTATTATCTTTCGATATGATTGATGTCATTCTACGACAATATATATGGATCTAATTTAACACAAATGCCACCTGTTGTAGAATGTGTCCACTTTATAACATAATATCGTTTCTGAGATGAATGAAGCGTAGATATTAAAAATGTTTTGTTAAACACTGGCTGAGAGCGACACAAAATGTTTTGTTAAACACTGGCTGAGAGCGACACAAAATGTTTGGAATTTATAATAGCATACCTGCCGACATGAAAGAGAGTCACTGTCCCTTGAAAAAGTCAAAAGAGAAGCATTATTAGAAGAGAGTGTATATATTGTTTATAATTTGTGTTAATTGCATTTTTAATTGGGTTGCTGTATTTTTGAAATATATGACAACCATATTTTTATGGACATCTTTTCATCAGCCACCTCGTTGGGCATTTTGTCTGTTGTGGCGTTATATTTGTATTATTTTGGTAAAAATTTTTTTCGCGCCTAAAAAATTTTTCTATCGTCTAGATGCTTTTGCGGTTTGTCCATCCCAAGGCGCATATCAGACCAAGGTGTGCCGTGTTACCGAAATCGCCAGATTACTGGAAGTTAGTATAAGCCCATTTGAATAATATAAACTTCTGTATACAGACATGCACAGTGACACGTTTTCGTTTCTATGTTCGAAGAAAACACGCCTATAAACGCTGGATTACTGGACGGGCAGGATTAGAGCTCGATTATTGAGAGTCTACTGTATAAATACCAAAACACAATGAATATTCTCCCATAAATTGTTACGCTATCTTTGCAATTTGTCCGGCCCTGGGCTACTGTAGGGTAAACAATAATCCTACTGACTGGAAAGCGAGTTGAAATTAATATTGCAATTAATATGATTCTTGCCTGGTTCTTTACCATAGTTATTCTACAAGGCTGCAAAATTGGTCCCATTTTCTCCTTTACATTATTGTCAGTTCGAAGAAATGACGATTGGACGGACACTTGCGAGTGATACAGTACAATTATGTAGCCTACTGTATCACTCGCAAGTATATTATACTGTAGGCCTACATATTTAAACGGGATGTAGACCTACTGTTTCAGTTCTCGTCGTGAACGTTCAAGGCTTTGAAAACAAAAGCAGATATAAACAGATATCTATTTACGTATACAGCGGATCCCGCTTATAACTTTCCCTCTTAGAACGTTTCCCGTTTCGTACGACTTATTTTCGTGGTCCTAACATTTACATACTAATACCCATCGAGATTTAATTTAAAGTGTTTTCCCGCTCATAAGTGAAACGCATTGTAATCTATACATGGTAAAAATTAGAAGTGCTCACAGACAGGACAACGGGACCGACAACGATTGACGTTCCCAAAAAAATTCGAACGAGCTTGGAGTAGACACAAAACAACATAAGAATTATTGCAACTGTTTAGGTAAAAGATTCAGCAGTGAAAAAATTTACTATTGTATTTCGATAAACGGGATACATTAGATCTTGGAGGGTGAGTAGGGGCTAAGCAGTTAGAACCGGAGTAGATGTAAATCTGTAATCAGTTCAATGAACGGAAAAGAACGAGTTAACTGTTTCAATATGAGGGAAAAAAGAAATTTCACTTAAAAAATAATAAATCGGGATATTCCCCCCCACAGTGTTTGTTATTCAGATCGAATAAAACAAAACTAGGAAATAAATTACGCTAGAGCGAGCCGATCTTTAAAAACAGATTCGCCAATGTGGTCAGGATTTTATTAAAAGCTAAGAAAACGAAGAAGACTAATTGCGTATATAATATATATAATATTAATCCTTTTGTATTTCAATTACGGGTCTGCATTAAAGAGGTTTCTTTTTCTTCTACTGCTCAAACTTCTGGCCCAACGTCAATTCATCGAAGCAGTAGGCCCATACTCAGCAACTAATTAAAAAAAACCTCTTTTTTGGGGTAGCTGTTACAACTTACAAAATGACGTAATGCAAGAAAAAAAATTATCTGAGGCTCAACGAATCATGGATCCAATCCAGTTAATTAAAAGTATGGAAAACGTAACTAACGCGAAATTTCTAAAGCATTCATTTCAACGCATCGTAAATGTCACTTTCCAATCAATTACCCCATGCATAAAATTTGGCATCGCGATAACTCTTTACGTATTTCATCACATTCGATTTTTCACGTGCGTTTTTTTTTCTATTTCAGTCTTATCTCGACCATTTCCAACAGAAGCGCGCGTTTTTATTTCTTGGCCAACTCGCTTTCTTGTCAGTTGTTTCTTCGGTAGTTATTCCTAAATTAGAAAAAAAAAAAAAGATTTCTGTGAATTGAAATTTCTGTTGTACTGAATTTTTTTAATTTCACATTTTTCTTTTTTTAAATGATATCTCCGTCATCGAATTCGGTGATACGGTGAACACCACGCATCGGAGAGTGTGAAATGCGAAAACCTTTCCCCGACATTTTACACCCGAAAATATGGAAACCTCGAGACTTTTTTTTTATAGAAAGGGAAGACTATTTTTCTTGACGACTACGGTTAGTTTTTGATAACTGCATAGTCATAAAAACAGTATATCAATTAAGAAGCAGATATTCTGTCTGATCCATTAATATCGGAGAAAATTTTATAACCTAAGAGAAACAAAGTTATTACAAATGCAGTTTCATCGTCTATTCTACAAAAATTAAATTCTGTTCGATAATCAGAAAAAGCGATGATTAATTGTTTCTGTTTCATAGACTCAGCATTGAAATATTATCTCTAGGTATCCCAGTAGGCCTAATGCGTAAAAGATCAAAATAAATCTTCCGATGATAAAATTATGAATTAATTATTTATTATTGTAGATAAGAAATAAAAATTTGCCATTTGGGACGGACATGGTCGTGTTCTTTCACACTCTCGGAAAGCTAACAAATAGAATCAGGAAACAAAGCGAGGGGGAGGGGAAGTCCCTAAAAGGTCTTCCCAATTACCATTGTCATGTCATTACATGCAGACATGCCTCTACTGATGATCGTCTATAAGTCACTGACTTTCAACAGATTTAATGTTGCAAGCGTGAGTTTTTGGAAGCAAGGAATCCAGTTAACATAATTTGTTTGTAACGGGACGTTCGGATTTATATACCGGCTAATACCGGCCTGGTTGCAGCTCAATTTAGAAAGTTAAACAGTTTTAATTGCATCGCATTGCAGAAAAAGTTTGGGTTTCTAATTTGAAGCAACAATCTGAAATCGGAAACGCAAAATTTTATCGGTTAGTGTTGGGTTTGAAACAAGAATTTAGATATAACGTTGTAAATTGAATAACGGAAGTTAGATATAGACGAGTTGAGGTCGCAGAAAAGTTGATTGTAATACGGGTATTTTGTTGAACGATAAACTGATATTAGATCGTCTTACATCGTAATCTCTAAATACCTCGAGACAACCAGCGGGAAATGTTTCTTGGTGCGATTTGTAAGTCCCAAATGTATGAGAATCCGATCGTTTGGAGACATTTTAAAATGGCATGGGTCCAATTGCGACTATTTTTTAGAGTGGTGGGACGACGACGACGTTGGATTAGAGCGTTATAACAGATTTTGGGGAGATGGTCATTAGGCATAATTAGCAGCTTGTAGTAGAAAAACAGGGTGTGTTTAAGAATGGCAATTGATATCGGGTATCCGGGACAATATCTAGTACTTGCAAAATTTTTGCGTAAAAAATTGTTCTGTGCCTTTTCAATATCTGGAAAGTAATCTAAGCCCCAGATCGGAGAAGTGTAAGTTATGACGGAGCTCACTAAGGAACCAAAGAGTTTGAAGGACGTGGGTACAGAAGACGGGGCATTACCGGATTTGCTCAAGATTTGAATATATTTTTCCGTACAAATTTTAGCTTTAGCTGCGGTATAAATTGTACTAAAATAGTTGTATTCGTAAATATGCGAGACGAATATTTATAGTCATATTCATTATGACATTATTTATAAATTATGTAAATTACTTTCATTCGGTAAAGATTAAGAATTGAAGCAAGTTACGTTGAAAAAATTTTATAAGAAAAATTAAGGGGAAAAATACGGAAATATTTTGCATATTGGTTATGTAAATGAGCAAGTCGGAGTATATATCAAATATACAATAAACCTTTTATTAAACATTAAGTATGAGTCGAACAACATACAGGGTGATCAGCGAATAAGCCCTTATTTCAAAATTAAATATCACTACAACAAAGACCAATAGAATTATGCGGTAAACGGTACGTTTATTAGCAAAACTGTAAGAATGTTGTACAAAAATTTCGAAAATTTTGTTTTTTTTTAATTTTTTAAAATTTAAAAAACAAAAAAAAAAACTGGAGATTTTGGGGTTCCGAAAATCCTCATTTGTGTGAAGAGAAACCACTGCATTCGCCTAAAGTTACTGCATGGGCTGCGGTATGCGCCATGTGTGCTGGCAAATTGTTCCAAAATTGTAACGTAACGTTCAGTAGTAATCGTTTCTCGCACGAAGAAGAGGCCGATAATGCCTGTGGCGCATACCGCAGCCCATGCAGTAACTTTAGGCGAATGCAGTGGTTTCTCTTCACACAAATGAGGATTTTCGGAACCCCAAAATCTCCAGTTTTTTTTTTTTTGTTTTTTAAATTTTAAAAAATTAAAAAAAAAACAAAATTTTCGAAATTTTTGTACAACATTCTTACAGTTTTGCTAATAAACGTACCGTTTACCGCATAATTCTATTGGTCTTTGTTGTAGTAATATTTAATTTTGAAATAAGGGCTTATTCGCTGATCACCCTGTATGAACATTCCTTGGATGTAATCAGCTGTGATCATAGGTATTATTTTGGGAAAGCATTCATTGAAACGGAAACAAACGTAACGAAAAAATTGTCATTATATCTGAGGATATTGCTTTTCATCGACATCATAACCAAGGTTTATTTACATTATCCTTTATGGAATTAGCTGAGATCACAAATTATTGTCACCACATCCAAGGTGTTAAAACCGAAGTCATTATAACCGAGTTTAATTGTATGTCGTTATCAGGGCCCGACTTTGACTTGATGGGGCCTTGGGCAAAAGAGGTATTGGGCACCCCTACCGAGTGTGGTCGAAGAGGTTTGATACGTCAGCAAATAGAGCATGCTACATGTTGTTTGTAAACGCATGATAAAAAAGGACATGCGCTATTTTAAATAAGAAACGTAATGTAAAATCCTCCATGAAAAAGTTTACAATAAATGGGGTTTTTTTTGCACTCTCATATGAGCAAAATCATTGATAATGTCATGAAATTTTTGAGTTATCTCAGCTTTAATACACAATAAAGCTAAAGAGATGACAGTTTTTCTTGTAAAAGATTTGAGAAAACTGATAATTTTATTCTTTTTAATAAGAACAATGATCTTTCTCTAGAACAGTTTGATATTGGTGATGATGTCAGTGATAATTCAATGCTATCTCAATATTTTTGTTAGAAACGTCTCTTTTAAATCTTTAACGTTAGTTATAACATTTGTAGCATTGTGTCACCAACCTGAACCAAAGATGAAAATTGTTCAAAAAAAGTTTTGCAATTTGCAAATATATAGAAGCTTCATGAAGATTTGAGGATTTCATGTTGATCAAACATGCAAACTTTCTTGTCATCGTTTCATAAGTCATTTTACGGTAAAAAAGATGTGAAATTGAGGAATCCGACTGTGGCACATTGGGACATATTTTTGTCGGGGGGCTTGATATTGCACTAAGTGCATTTTAAGTTGTGTAAAGTCTATTACTGATTGACATAACATTAAAATTGACATTTAATGGGGTTTGCTAATAATGGGCATTTTGGAAATGGTACGATGTGATTTAGGAAAAATTCTTTGATTTTCCAAAATTTTACCAAATAAAATTTACAAAAATTTCAGTAAAATATATACAATATTATTAATTCCCCCCCCCCCAAACATGAGGACCCGGGCAAATGCCAATGTTGTCCATGTGAAAATCGGGCCCTGGTCATGATCACACGATTCAATTGGTATATCGATAGCTTATAATAAAATTCTTCAGAGTGAACAAATACTAAGCAAAATCATAATTATATAAAAAATGTTCTCACCAATTCTGGCGATGAATAGTTTTCAAATAACATTGCGCTGATTTTGATGAAAATGATAACGGATTAGACCAGAAAATGTTTACCTGTTTATGTTTGTGAAAAAAGGAGTTATGGGGTGTCATTAATAATTATTTCACTGTGTTTACGTGACGTCCCGATAGGCAGGCACATCATTTGTGAAAGTATCAATAAATTACTAATAAATAACCTACTCTAAAAAATTACTAGTCGGGAAAAAACCTCATATATATCAAATTAGATCTAAATGGGAGAAAAAAAAACCACGAATACAGTCTGACCCGCTTATAACTACTACTACTACTACTAAACCATACACACATGCACCTCGTCCATATTCCTCCGCGGAACTTCTAAACAATCGGTACGTATTGGAATGTGCGTGTACATGTTGTGAACCTAGTGAAGTTTGTTTCTATGTAACGCTTATTATGTGTGTAGTATTTCGATCTGCCATCATCAATTTTTTTAACTATGAGAGAAGTGTAATGATCGAATTGCTGTACCGTTGTGGGGGTAATTGTATCGTTGTGTATCAATGTCAGCTGTATTTCAAGTCAAGTAATTCAAGTCAAGCTGATTCAGATCAGCGTACCCTTCTCTTAAAATGTGGGTACCCTGATTAAATTAATACGTTTACTTTAATAACGATAAAAAATTTAATTAAAATCTTGCGTAATTGAACAATATCAACAAAAATATGTGTTTCAATGGTTGCTTTTTCTTCTTGATATTTTTGTTGACTTTGAACGTTTTGCATTTATTTTTGCCAAAAAATCATGCAAAATGCATGAGCACGAAAAGCCAAAAAAAATTTTAGCCTCATTTTTTCCAACCATTTAAATAGAGATTACTGAACTTCGAGTATATATATATATAATTCCGATTTTTTTTTAAACCTCGCTTTTTTTTTCTATTCTGGGGCTTTCAACCAACTGTATAACTACAATATTTGAAGCAATGAGTGGCATTTCGCACTTGGACATTCTCAAAATGAATTTGCACGCGATGAAACCACCACGACCACCGTCCGAATCTGGCTCGGGAATGACTAACGTGATATAAAGTTGGTTTAGAGGTTAGATTCTTTGTAATAAATAATTTCAATCCTTTTTCTTCTTAATGAGGTTTTCTGCATTCAATATAAGATTTTACAGAGAAAAATAGAAAAAGAGAAGCGAAATAGAATTTTACAGTATGATTTTGCCAAAATGAGCCCCACTAGAATGTCTTCCAACTAGGGCTGGGAATCGAGTAAAATTTTTAACTGGTTGATAAAAAAAATTTTAATCGATGCTTTAAAAACAAATTTTATTCATTTCACACACTTCTTCTGTATATAAAGGAATATAGGAATAGATTAAAAAATTAAGGGTGCCCGCTTGAAGCAATCGCTAATATGCTAATATACTGAACATAATTGTGTCAAAACCTGGAATTGTTTTACTTAGACCTTGTCATTTTAATTGTTTTTTCAAATAGTTATTTTAGGTGAGTCACTGATTTCTAAACTACTTTTGATCATATTGTTGCTCATTATCTTAGAAATTCCCTACCCCAATGATGCTTCTGAGGAGAAGAGCTGATGTTCCGAGAATACGAAAAACTATTGTTCATAGTCGAGGTAATACATTTTGGTCTTGTGTCTTATAAAACTCTTCAAACTCAATTTGAAACTGAAATCATCAGGTAAATCGACTTGTCGAAAAAGTTGATCAAACTTGGCAAAATGCCCAACAAGGTGAATGGAAAAAGATTCCCGTAAAATTTATGGGGGGGTTCAGATATATCTAAACTATATCACAAAAATACACCAACCCAATAAGTGCAATAAAAAACAAATTTTCACATTAATGTTTTTAAATATGGTCACTTATCCAAACTTTTATGCGTAGGAACATGATTTGTAGAACATCTCTAATCGGTTTCTTCAAACAAATCAAATTAATTCACAAACTTTTCATGAAAATTTGAATCGAATTTTAATCGGATTGATCGAGTCGATTAAGGGATCGAGTCGAGACATTATAAGTTGCAGAAAGGTAAATTTACAGATTTAATGAGACTACAAAGAAATTCGTGGCAATTCCAAGTTTGAAAATTTGTCGAAAATATTGTTATACGCGTACTTTGGTGAAATCGGTGTTCGTTCGAAGCAATCAAAATAGCATAAAATGTAAATGAAGATACGGATTCAAAACCTTTGTAGACGGAGCTTAACTTATATAAGAAGTAAATTTGATTTTTTCTGGCTTATACGCAGACCAGGGAGAACCCCCTGAACCAAGCCGAGATTACGGTGCTTTCTTTAGGCTGTGAAAAAAAAATCCTGGAGAAGGAAAAAAAGTTGAAAGCCCCTTCCCCCCCCCCCCCCCTAGAAAATCCTACCTACACTGATGACGTTTATTGCTGTGAATGGAAAATCTCGACATTTTTTTCAACAAAAACGTGACCCGAAACCCTCTTTCTTAAAAACGGCAATTATTCTACCTGAAATGAATGAATTAAATCCAAGCAAAAAACGGTTATTTTGATACCCATGACTTCATAAAATCTAACTTGTGGCTACAACCGACAAACAGTAAAATAAAAAATACCGTAGTTAGTAGCCTACTAGGGACCCCAGGATGTGTGAAATGGACATTATGTGTAGTACACGCTGCATGTTAACACATTGGTCCTTCGAAAGAAAAGAACTGGAGAAACCGAAAGAAAAGAAGAACTGCTTGTGTTTGAGGAAAAGAAAAAAATTTTCACCCGTTGGTTGGAATCAACTAGGCGTTGCAAACCAGGTGCATTTGCCCTTAACCCTAGAAGGGTAGGTACCACAGAGTTATAACAATATTTAATTATATCTTTAGTCCATGGTAGGTACCCCTACGTCTAAGAGACGTAGTTTCGTAAAGGGGGCCGTTCAAGTATTACGTAAGCAAATTTTTAGCCATTTTTGACCCCCTCCCCCCCCCCTTGTCAGCAAAAGTCAGCAAAACGCTGACCCCCCCCCCCCCCCTTGTCAGCAAAATTTCGTCATCAGCTCTGCCCCTCTGAATCCCAACTCATATTTTCATAAAGGGTGGTTGATGACGTAAGTATTATCCAAACCACCCCCCCCCCATCGATGATGACGTAATACTTGAACGGGCCCCAAAGGTATTATTACGCATAGATTTTTTACGTACCATTTTCGAATTAACCGTCTATGCTCTCGTGTATATTTGAAAACAAACATGCCAAAAACACATATTTTAAAAACCCATTATACCAATTTCTTCCCCAATATTTTTGGAAAGCACATCTTTTAGTGTCATTTCAGCGCAAAATACAGCTATATAAGTACAAGACTTTTTTTTTATCTAGAAAGAGTTGATTCCTTGTTAGAGTCATTTTTTAAAAGCTGTTGAAATTTTACGGGTTCAAAGATTTTATAAAATAGCACCAAATTGAGAGATTCAGGGTTTTCAAGGTTTTCAGCCACCTCGTTGGGCATTTTTTTTTTTGTGGCCTTTGCATTTGTAAAAACTATTCAACTTTGCTAAGCAATATTTTATGTGTTGATAGATAAAAGTAATAAAATATAAATAGTAAAATCAAGCAAACTGTATAATTTTTCCCTTAACTATATAACTACATTGTTTAACAAGGAAAGGTTTTCTTACTGGAAATATAAAAATATAAGTTTGTTTTATGAATATAACTTATGTATAACTTATGAATATAGGTTGCTAAAAGTTTATGGTGGAGGAAATTCAAATCTGAAAATAGAAATTTGCTATCAAGCATAGTTTCTCAGTTATTCAATAATGTATGTGTAATATAACTGATATACAGTAGTTACATATAAGCTATTCCAGCTAGACTCAAAAATTACTGACTATAGGCATAAGCAACAAATTTTTCTTTCGTATTTTGGAAATGACTTGACGACGATCATCAATGATGTTTGGGGCTTAATGAACGCTTTGAAATTTAAATACGAGCCACAAGAATGGAGCCTTTTTATAGATGCCTCAAAATATATATTGTCTAAAGAGAGTTCACATCTTCATATTGGGAACGTAATGCCTTCTGTTCCAGTTGCCTATGCGAATATGACTAAAGAGTCGTACGATACATATGCTCGAATTAATAAAATACAATGGAAAATATGCGGTGATTTGAACGTAGTTTTCAGGATATTGGGTATGCAACAAAACTACACCAAATACGGATGTTTACTGCGTGAGTGGGATAACCGCCACAGAAATTTCCGTTACTAAAGAAAGATTTGGCCTCAACGTGAATGGAACCCCCCACACCTTGACATCGAGCTAGGTCTTATAAAACAGTTTGTCGAAGCCATGAATTCATCTAGAAAAGGGTTTATGTACCTTTCAAACCAGTTTCCTCGAGTTTTGGTCACATAAATGAAGGAAAGATTGTTTGTGGGTCCCAAATTCGAAAACTTCAGGGGAAGACACAGATTTTGAATGATTCCTGGCACCAAAAGAAAAGTGCATGAATTTGTTTAGGGATTGTAACGCAAAACTTTCTAGCAAAGAAAAGAGCTAACAACTATGAAGAATTGGTTCAACAGCTAATAAGTGCGTAAAGAGGTTTGGTGCAACATGTCCCTAAAAGTACATTTTTTAAATTCACACCTGCATTGCTTTTCCGAGAACTGCAGTGATTTTTACGACGAACATGGTGAAAGGTTTCATGAAGACATAATGGCCATAAAAAAAGCGGTATGAAGAGTAATGGATGCCTGCAATTCTTACTGACTATTGCACTATTTGTGAGAGCAAAAGTGATAAGCTTTTTAAATTATTGGGGAAAACGTGAAGAATTTATTGATATTTTCTACCAGTAAATAAGTTTTTTTCATAAAATTATATGATAGAATTCTGATACAATGAGATCCGATATTTACTTTTTTTCTGTTTGGACTGTTTTCCGATACAATTTTATTTACAATATTATATATTCATTTATTTATACAATAATGTTGGCCGAGGCCTAAACATGAGAATGCGGTTGATGGTGACAGAAAAAAAGTTTCACATTTTTCGAAAATATAAAGTGGCGTGGGTGAATCAACGACGGGGAGGAGAGTGAGTTCCAGTTAGAAATGGTATGAGGAAAGAAGCTAAATTTAAAGCAGTCGGTGGAAGCGGAGATAGGGTTTGTCTTAAGTGGATGATCAAGTTCTGCTAGAAATACATGTTGGCTTGGAGATAATACCGGTGTTATCGAAATTTAAATGTTCATGGAGAATTTTTAAAAGCATGGTTAATCACGAAAAAAAAGAGGGAGAAGATATTAAGTTCGCGTTCAAGTTCAAAGACAGACACATAGGAGGATCAACTGTCGTAAGCGGGTGGATTTATTTTGTATTGATTCCAGCTTCTCGATATTGCTATCAGTGTAGAGGTCCCAAATTTCGGAAGAATAGGAGAGGACTGGAAAAATATAGGTTTGATAACAGAGGAGTCTATCATCGCGAGTAGATAGTTTAAGGTTGCGGCGAAGGAAAAATAGTTTATTGGGACATTTTTGATAGATATAAAAGTGACTAGAACAGTGATTATTACATATTTTGCCTCCTATAGATACACAATGTGAAAAAAAGTCTAAAACCTGAAATTGCCTATAACTTTGGAACTATGCCTACTACTTCACCAAACACCAACTCGGGCCATATCGCTATATTAACTAATTAAAACAGTGCTATTTTAACTAATTAAAAAAAAATCCACTCCAATTAATTAAATTGTGGCGTTGATGCATGTTTCAGTTACAAATATGCTAACAGCCCAAATTTACAACCGTTTTTGTAAAAAAAGTTTTTTAACACGTTTTTATGGGACGTGAACCACTGATGGTTTATGTGAGCATCACATTAAACTAGTATTCTTCAAGACTGTCAATAACATTGGACTTCTGTCATAAAGTTGTGAAGAAGTTTACAAAAATGGCAAACGCTATACAAAGCTTGGTATTCCATTTGTAAATACAGTATTACCCAGTCCCCATCTTTAAAAGCGTATACAGTGTATCCTGTTTATAACGTTTCTCAAAAAATCGTCATGAAAAACGTTGTAAGCGGCAAAACACTTTAAGTAGGAAATCTAAATTTCCCGCTTAAAGCGTTCCACTTAAAGAGTAAAGACCAAGAAAATAAGTCGTAATAAGCGGGAAAACGTTCCAAGTGGAACATTATAAGCGGGAACCCGGAGGAGGAGGAGGGGGGGCGGGGGTCTTCAGTGCATGACCCGCCGAGCGTGTGTAGTAGGACCCTAAAGTTTAATGGCCAACGAGCATCGATAAAATGTCAAACGTGGCCCGCGTTGTTGCCAACGGTTGAAGGAGCCTGCCCTTCAAAAGTCACAGCAGTTTCATTTGTGCATTTCCCACAGAAAATCGCTCAAGTAGAGGTACTGTATTGTTGTACTGTATTTGAAATCTCCAGTCCACCCACTTTTCAGGCACTACGTTTTCTACTATTATCGTCCGTACATGCTCATTTCAGCTGTAGTAAGTGAGCACAGAGAGAAAAAAGAAAAGGTGTTGGACCCCCACCGCGTTCTTTTTTTCCCCTCGTCTTAATAAGAAAAAAGAGAGCAGCACCGTGGAGGTGCAAAAAAAGGAGGCAACGCGAACGACCTCTTCCAGAGAAAAGGAAGAAACACTCCCAAACCAGAGAACAAGATGAAAACACAAGCAATGAAATGGCTACACGCTCTTCTTTTCAGCCTTACTCACTTTCTATTTTCCGTTCGTTCATAGGGAAAAGGAAAAATCACTTTTTTAAGCACCTAGATTTGTGATTAAAAAAATACAAAATCGTCTCGGGTTTTAAGTGAAAAACGCAAACAAGATCATATTTCGAAATGTGCGTAGGCCGATTGCCCTCACGATTTTAGAAAAGCAGACCATTTGCTCTCGCCCCGATTTCAAAAAATTACAAGTAAAACCCATTTGTTTATCCTGAGAAAAATCGACCTGTTCCGGAAAACACATTGAAAATACCAACATTAACATGTTGAAAGCAATCGACCGGAAAACTTCCAGGTTGAAAATCGTTCCAAATGAAACGCATGCTCAAAAAAAGAAAGTACGCAAAGGGACACTTACCTCGTATGAGCATGTTTGAAAAGTTTCCGTTTCAAAATTAAATAATTCATAAGTTTCCCTGCCCTACTCTGCCTGCGAACGGTTGTCTAGTGTGTGTCCATCTCTATTCCCCCCAAGGTATTTTAACGGAACTACGGAACTAGGATACGTCTATCGCTTGCATTAAGTAACTAGTGAGGAATCTAATATTGTCATTGCATGAGGATAATCATATCCAGCCCTTTGGGGGTAAAAATAACTCAACTTTCATAACAGCATCAAAGTAAACAAGATGGCAGAACAAAATGTCAGCGAGTCGTATCGGGAAAAAAAGAGCGACAGATCGGCTTTTCGATCATGAGGAAGAGGTAGAGAGAGATGGAATGATCTTTTTTCATAATGTACGGGTCTCAATCACCTCCCTGTGAGCCAATCCCAGGCTTCATCATATCACTATATGCTAAGCGTCTGACGTCAATTGTGGGTGGTACGTGATTAACGGGAATTCGCCCCTTAAAACGAAAGAAAGTATTTACTCGCGCGAAAACAAATGACGCGCCACTAAAGGAAAAATTACGAAATAGTTTATAAAAAAATTATTGGTTTGATGATATAATCGAAGTCAAATGAAACGGGCCTACCACCTTTCATTGATATACTAGAATGCGATACGCGAAACCATGGAGTCGGCAGCAGTGTTATCCGAAAATAAATAATCTCATTCTTCTTCCCAAGTGTAAGTGGTGTTTTTGTAAAAAGAGGCACATGTGAGTATAAATATATTTACTGAGCATTCTTCAACGTGCGAGCTTATTACGAACTTGTAACATATTATGCCCCCGTCCCACAAGAGTGGGCTAGGGGACCATTGGTAAGATATTTAAAGTTAAAGATAATAAAAGTCTTTGTCAGGATTCGCGGTCGTCTCGGGCCTCGGGGAAGCAATAATTTTTATGGCTTTCAATACAAAGGCAGCGGAACGAGCGTCTTCCTTTGTGAATAACCGAACAAGTAGGGATTGCTTCACGCCGGCTGTGGTTTTTGCGGTTATGTTCAACAAAGACTTTTATTATCTTTAGACTTTTATTAACTTTAATTATCTTACCAATGGTCTCCTAGCCCACTCTTGTGGGACGGAGGCTTTACAAGAAAAAGCTTCTGGGAGGCTTCTGAACATGCCGAACATGGTTATAGGACTGGTTACCGACATCTGCGCTTTCTATACCCGCTATCTATAGCGGCCGTGTTCACCGACAGAGTGAATCTCAGGTTAAAGGATTAGACATTGATAAGGATTGGTTAAAATACCGAATTTTACCAATCAGTGTCGATCTTTAATCCTTTAACCTGCGACTGTAGTTGAACTCTGTCGTTGAATACGGCCGTAAGAAGTGTTGAAAGATAGAGAAACCGCAGGTCACTGTATTTTCCTTTCACTTGAAATTAGTTACTGTGTTCTGCATAGAATAAAAAGCACCTCCTGTGTCTAATAATCGATTTTTACACGAAAATTGGTATTGCGACCGAATCAGAACGATCCCCATCATTTTAAAGCAAAGTTTACTTCGAGAAATATGAATTTACATGACAATTAATTTTCAGGAATGAATGAACTCGTAAGTCTAGGTTATCCTTTCGTATGGTTGATAGCACATATCGCAGCAAATCCGTCGGAAAAGTATATTTGTTTTTTGGTGAAGTGATGTTAAGAAAAACACCGCTAGAAACACCTTCTACCGCCTTTGCTATTGCGATTCGATCACGCATTCCAGGGCTGAAACTAGGGGGGAGTAACTGCCCCGGGCGGCAGTTTTAGGTGAGAACAGAGAACACCGTTATAAAATTATCGAATTTTAAAGCTGTGGGAGCGTCAAAATCATGTTTGCCCCGGGCGTCAAAAATCCTAGTTACGGCCCTGCACACTCTATAACCAAAAGCGCTACTTCACCAACTCTGTCCATATCGCTATATTGCAATTTACTGCCATTAGTGAGATGGGTTGGAAGTGAAGGCGCTGTCCATCGGTGGTCGCCTCGAGTTAGTTAGGGAAAATATCTTATCTATATCCTCCCATGGGTTCGAACCCGGGACCCTAACAACAAACTTCACGATGGTAGGCGAGCATCTTACCACCATGCCACACGGGCACGACCAAAAGTGCTAGCTCAGGTGTCTTTTAGCACCTCTTAAGGTTTGTCCTATAAATTTAGAATCCCCCTGTATTCATACAAAAAATATACCACTACATTGTACAAAGGAGAAGCGTCACTGAAAACCGTCATTCTCGGGCTAGAAAAGGATAAATTAAGAACCACTGCTGTTATAAGGCCCTAAATCATAACGGCATCATCATAAACATCCTGGAGTACAATCTGAATTTGGCATCACTAAGTATAACACCAAAGTCTTCAATTGTAAGCTACATCCCCAAGTTCGGCAAAGGGTTGGGTTGACTGAGTGCAACGAAGAGATTGAAATTCATCACCCCCCCCCCCCCGGGCAGCTTCGGCACGAAAAGACCAGAATAGAATTCTCGTCGATCCTGCCTCAGTCTACAGAGGAAACCTCCACACACGTACAATTATGTTTATAATTAAAAAAGCCATAAAAGCGCGTCATCTCTGTGCCTATTCTCTCTACTCTTTTTCTGTTTTTTGTTTCTTTCCTTCAGCAGTGGCGCTACATAGCTTTCTGTATAAAGTGCTCCCGAAGGACTTATTTGTAGCCGCACATTTCACCAACAGCCAAGTGTTTTATCGCATTAAAATGAACATTTTGTACCAAAACGGGCTAGTTGTAAGTCCACAGTGATGTCCGGTCTGACGTTCATGGTTGTTGGTATATTTTGGACATTTATGTATATTTGGATGATAAAATGTTGAATTTTAGGCACTTGATTTTAGTGTTGTTTTTTTTTAAATGAAGATTAAGTTTTTTATTAGTGAATATAAATATTTATAAAGTTTATGAAGATGGTGCGCAAAAATCAACAGTTCGACGGTTTCTCGATGATTTAAATCCGGGAATCTCTGTCCAGAAGATGAGTTTTGGAATGATCCGTTGTAGCGGAGGTGAAAATCCAATCCCCCAAATTAACCATTAAAAATTTCGCAGAGATTATAAAAATTCATAAAAGAACAATTCAGAAATGTTTCGTGTAAGTAGCCAGAGAAAAACCGAATGGATCGATATTCAATGTGTGACTTGCTTCTGAAACATCTGAAAAAAACCTAGGCCTACATCATCTTTAAATACCCCATTCGGTCACCCAAAACTAATCACGTGATTACGGGATTTTACAATTAGACTTGCACCATACAAATTTACAAATTATTCTTGCATTCGCTTGGACAATGGTGGTGAAGAAACATTCCAGACTGGCCACCGACAAATGTCATCCCTTGTTCATACGAAAAAAAGACGCCCCTTTCCCCCCCCCCCCCCTCTTGAATTTTCGAGATATTTCAAAAAAAATTTCACACCACCGAGAAATGGAAGAAAAAGTGTAGGTATATTCAAAGATGTACCGAAACCGTGAGGGTAAAAATCGATTATCATTTATTGCTCCCTCTTGCCTACTGTCATTAAAATTCCATCATGGAATCGGAAGGACGGCAAATATTTCATAGTTGGCACGTCACTCATTCAAATATGCCGATACGGATCAAATAGATTACATGCACTGCAGGCTTCGTCTCACCTCGGACCAAAAGAGGAACATCCACATGATCTTGAACGCTAAGGTGCGGGAAAAAAGTTCGAGGACAACCGAAAATACCCAACACCATCTATAGCAGAAAGCCTCCGCGCGAAGCTCGTGACGTCACTGAAGTCGTCCATTTCACCTATAGTCATTGAATATACTGCAAAAAAAGGGTAAAGATTTCGCATACGTCGACCTGCTATATCCAATGGCTTCAGGTGAAATGGACGACTTCAGTGACGTCAAAGAATCGCGCGGAGGCTTTCTGCTATAGAAAATGTTGAAATACCGCTACAAGTTTCGAAAACTTGTGCTTGCACGTGCGTGAAAATTTTAGAGTGACGACTACACGAGGAACTAAAAATTTTCCACTAAAAATAATTTTGATGAGTTCTGCAATTTTTCAGAAAAAAATTGTTGAAATTATAGTAAAAATGAAAACCTGGAAAAAGTATAAGGAAACGCGTAGTTTTTGACGTCGTAGAAAGAAATTTACATTTTTCTCATATTACAGCCGAGACTGTTTCCATCAGTCATGCACTGAGAAGTCAATTTAATATTTTTTTTTCTTCTAAAAGTGTGAAGATGCCAAACACAACATATTTATTGGACATTAAAAAGGTGAAATATTTGCTCTCAAAGAAACTTCGATGCCTGGTCATGAAATGGCGGAAAGAATTTAAAGATTGAGGACTGTTAGTAAAAGTTTTATAAATGGGACCGAGAATTATGGACTGAAGCTTGCACAAGAAGGTTTTTTTCTGTTGCCATTCGTCAAAAAAAAGACGGTTATATTCACAGTTTTTACTTGAAAAAAAATTCTCTGTGTGTAGTTCTCTGTGTTCAGAAGAAAAACAACTTGACTTGAAGTGTGTAATGTGTTTTAAAAAATAATCCAGTATGCAAAAATGAAGTGAAACCTTCTCTTATAAAACAGCACAGACAAAAAAATCGAGTTCAATTCACTAAAAAGCATGCATCTTTTGGAGCCAAGTGAAATGATGTTGTTTTCTCATGAGAAGACAACATTTCTCATGAGTTGTTTTCTTAATGAGAAGAAGCTCAATTTGTATGGATTTAAAATATTACTGACATGACCTACGCCGTGACAGAACCATATTTTCGAAACGCCATTCGGAGGTGGATCAGTGTTGGTTTAGGGACGTTTTGCATCCCAAGGAAAAACTCCAATCGCTTTCATGAGCTGCAAAATTAACTCAGAGGCGTATCAAAACATCCTGGCAGAAAATCTGCTACCTAATATGAGCAAATTTGGTTTGGAAAAATTATACAAGAATTTGTTTTTCTCGATCAAGTTGTTAAACAACAAATTTTTGAAGACTAATAAAAGTTTGAAAATTCTATATTTCTCTATTTCCTTTTTTTTGATAATTTAATGCCCTTCAGTTGAAGTGCATCGAGAATGTGTACCACTTAATACCGATTATGTTGTTCAACCTATGGATCAAGGTGTAAAATTCAAAATCTGAATCTTTTTGTAGTCATTAAGAGCGTGGAAAGTATCGGAAAGTACAAATTGTGTAAACGTTAATGAAAGTAGATTTCTTTGACAGCATAAGAGTTTGCTTTGAACTTCGAGTCAACCAAGTTCGATTGTGAGCTACTATATTAACGGAGTTCCGATCAATTAACTTCATCTTTTACATTAAAAAAAAAACATTTTCTTGAATTTAGTATTTGTTGTAATTGTTTTACGGACTAATCGATGTTTTTTTAGTAAAAATGGAACGGTTTCTCTTTCACAAATTAATCTGACATTTCCCCTTCGCGTAGTCACGAAAACGTACGCTTCGATGTTCTGAATGGTTTCGAAGCGCTTCCGATCCAAACGTTCGGGGATTTTCAAATTAGTATCCCGAAGATATTTTACGAGAAGAGGCAACTGTTTCCACGTAAGAAACCAGGCTTGTATAAGAGAATATATCATGCAAAAGGAATGTCGTAAGAAGTAATAAAAAAGAGTAACTGTAGCGGGAGAACGAAAGGAAGTGGGAAGGAGAGATCATTTTTGAACGATTTCATAATATAAGTTCGTTTCCTTAATCGGTAAGACATCGATGTTTTCAATCAAGGATATTCGATTATCATCTACTGTGAATATTGGAGACGATAACGAGTTTCGCAGCAGCCAAAATAACTTTCAGACATAAACGCTTACCATTTTTGAATCAAGAATGATTTCATAATTGAATCATTTTTGCAATATTTCTGGTCAAAATCTGCAGAAACTGTTCTCCGTGCCATTTGGTGAAATCGTATTTTAGTAGGCAAGACCGGGGATAGTTGCCACACGCGTTATTTCTCAGAGTATACGAGTGCCCACTGCCCATAATCATGCAGTTTGTTCATCTCGTTAAGGGGATTGTTCATTCTTCTGCTTCGGACACTTTCGTAAATTTTTAGAAAGATTTTTCGCAATTTTTTTAACTGGATTATAATTTTCCCACTGCCTCATTTTATTTCAGGTGCATGCATTTATTAGGCGATTTTATCGAGTATTTCTATTATAAAGTGATGTATATAAGCTATTATTTTTTAGATATGTGAATCTGGGGCTATAGTTGTCCCAAACGAAACCGGATTAGTTGTGCCATGTGATAACTTACCCACCCGTAAGGGAATTCTGGAGGGGGGGGGGGGAGGAGAACGATCACTTTTTTATTTTTTTTGGAGCCCATTGAGTTTATTTATTTAAAATGTTGCATATGTGTGTTGATAAAAATTCTGGACCGTTGTACTTCCCTCCCCCAACTTTCTGTTAAGATGCCACTGTGTACAAGTGGCAACGCTTGTCACAATAACCACAATTTCTGTTCAAAAGCAGTCACAAATTCGAATGAACTTCAGTTTGATTACATTATGAACATACATAATCTTTGAGTGTAACAAGCAAGAGAAGTGAAATGCGTAAAAAAAACCCTATGTAAAAACCTAAGTAAAATAGAGTTGAAAAATAAAATTGATGATAATAAAACTTATTTAGTTCTACCATTTTCAATGTTTTGTAATGAGTGAACACCTAATTCATGTTGTGTGCCAACGTATCCCATGATCTGTGACAACTTGTCCCGTATATAGGGTTAGTTATTGCACTCAGCAAGAAATTTTTCAAAACTTATATTTCATAGAGAGGGATTTTTTTTTGTGTGTGCATATTCGCAAAGGCTTTAGTACAATTGTTTAATTGAAGTAGATATATCAATCACATTTGAATTGGTTCGAATTACATACCCAAAATTAATGAAAATGTAAAAATTGCGACAACTATCCCCGGTCTCCCCTAGTGTGGATGATTTACTCAGACGACTTTGAAGGGATAGGAGAGGGGAAGATCTTTCATCCCTTTCCTCTCTTCATTACACACGAGTGAAACAGGTGATGAAAAAAAGGTATTAAAACTCTTATTTCTGGTCATCAGCAATATTAAATGAGTAAACGTTTTATCGCATATAATTTATTGTATACGTTGAATAAAATATAATAAAGCACATTACATTTACAGATAAAAAGAATTTCAAAGGAGGTAAGAAAAGAAAGGGTCTTACAGAAAAAAACAAGGTAGGAAAAGGGCCATAACAGAGATTCTTAGATCTTATAAACAGGAAAGGTCAGGCTCCCGAGGTCTAGACTTTCGTTCAATTCTTCTCTTTTCCTAGTAAATTTATAGTTTAAAAAAATTGAAAAGGGGAAAAGTCGTTTCCTAGGCTAGAGTAGGTTAATTTAGCCTACTACCAGTTTTCCTTTGTGATGCCTCTCAAAAGAACACTGCTGAGAACTAGCTAACGCAGGGATTCTTAAACTTTTTCATCCGCGACCCAAAACTAACAACAAGACCCGTTTCACGACCCATGCGACTGCTTACTTTCGACATAAATTAGTGAAACCAGTGAAGCAGTAAGTGCGTTTATAAAAGGACTGTGAGTAGATTTGTACTACCCATCTCGAAGGCCCGGCGAATCAAGTTTGGGTCACAACCAAACCTTGATTGAATCCCTGGCTGTTAGAAGGGGTGTATGCAGAATGAACCTTTAAAGGGGCAGAAAAGTTTTCTTCCCAAGAAATTTCGAGTTACCACCCTTGTTAATTTAGCTATATAAAGGGTATTTTCTTTCGGTAGTTTCATTTTTTCACCGAAATATTTAAATTTTTTTCTTCTAATTTTTGGTCGGCTTGGTGTGGGGAGGGGGGGGGGGCATCCTGAGCACCCCCTCCACTGCGCACGCCTCTGGCTGTTAATGGATCCGTACGACCCATTTCAAAGGCCCTGCTAATCAAGTTTGGGTCGCGACCCATAGATTATGAACCTCTGAGCTAACGTATTCGAAAAAACTCCGACGATTGGATAGAAATCTGAAACTGTATTACACACTTGAAAATAAAATAAGACGGGAGAAATGGACGTGTAGAGATGACTGTTGAGGTCAAGACAAGGAAAATAAGAGATGAATCAATGAATAAATTTTGTTTATTGGTTTTTGCATTTCAGTCAAGCTTTTAGATGCCCAAGCACATTAAATAAATGCGTGAAAAGACTCATCGATCAAAAGCGCAAGAAAGCAACAACGACAAACGAACAAATAAACCGACCGACTAACGGCGAAAAGGAATCAACTAATTTAGAAAAAGAAGTCAATAATTGCTAACCGAAAAATTTGCGAGTTTAAAGACGTCGTTTGAATCTGCGTCGACAGTTCGGTGTATTTTGCGTGAGGCTGATCGTCAAACTCGACTTACGCTGGACGTCAACTAAATAACAATCGCGGTAGAATATTAATAATTTGGTGTTATGTCTGTAGAGTCTAAACACATGCACGTAGGCATGGTAAATACGCATGCGCGTTTTCGCGATAGGCCGTTTTATGCGAGTGCATATAAAAAAAAATTAGAGTTCTTTTTATTTTTTCTCTTTCAGAACGTTTTTCTTCCGAAATAAAGGATCGAGAGACAAAAAAAAAAAATCGATATTCAAATGCCTCGCAGCTCAACGTGTCTCGGGTTCGAATTAATGGATACATTCCCAAGAGTTAGGAATAGGACTATTCTTACTAGATGTAGGGCCAAGTGCGAAAATAATTGCGGGGTCCCTTCATGGGACAGAAAATTTGAATTATTCATAAACATTTTCATAGTTGATTAGCCTAATATTATCTACAAAAAAAGAAAGAAAAACACCCTTAAAACAGTGTATTTTGTCAATTTCTAAAAGAGTAGCTTAGAGGCTACTATGTGCACCGCGTATGTGGGACCATACTGACCACCCCAATCAGATATCCTTTAAGAGCGGTCTGTGGGTCTCTTTACATATTCTTGAAAGTTAGCGATTGTAGTTACTGGGCTATGATGTAGGCTTATACAGCAACAATATAGGGGAAAGGTGGGTAAGAGTAGGTCTACGCACCTAGTGGATTTTTCATTATAAAAATGAAACTTGATAAGATAAAGTCTAGAAAATTATTATGCATACTTTGTCAAATCAGACGTAATTCTTTAAAAAATAAAGTCAGTAGATTTATATAAAAAAATGAGTTATAATTTTTTCAAAAAAGAAATGGGGGGGGGGGGGAGGTAAAAGTGTAGGCCAATTCCTGCCCACCTTGTTAGGTAAGAGTAGGCCTACGCAGTGTGAGTGGTAAAGTATGTGTACGCACCCAAAGATTCACCTGTGGGGTCCCAAAGGAATGTCCACGTACCTTCGTAACTACAGCCACCACCCCTGACATATTCCATACTGAATTTAATCTTTATGGCAGGATAGTTCAATGGACATAGGCAAATGGACATTTAATTGCATGCTCCAACTTGTTGAGAGAATTAATTAATCGATTTGCCGATAGAGTTTTGAGAGTCTTTTTTCAGTGATTTCAAGGCCGCCTATGCAATAACCCCTTTTCCCTCTTTTTATAGGATTGATCGGCCTTTGCTACCTTCACTTACAGATTTCCTTCCATTTTCAACGATAGAACTCGGATCACAATTGTGTGCATGCTGTGTATTGTTTTTCTAAATAGCTCATAGACAGTAAATACAAATACAAGGCCACAACAGGCGAAATGCTCAACGAGGGGGCTGAGGAAAAAGTGCCATAACAAATACGTACGTCATATATTTCTAAAATAAAGCAACCCAATTAAAAATGCAATTATAAAGATTATATTCCTTCATGACTATGTATACATGATAAAATATTGGGAAAGTCCAGTATTGGGAAAGATTAGGATATTCCATATACAATGGCCATAAAATGTACCAACATGTTTATCTTATTTCTTCTTCAACGTGTCAATTGGGTTACAATTTATTATCCCCCGGAGGTGAGCTACTCCATTTATTAACAACACTACTAGAGATAAATTCCCTTCCACAACCTAGAATTTCCCCTTACCAATCAATACTGGTGTCCCCTTGTCGAAGCAGTCAATTGACGATGTATATATTTTTTAATAACTCATGGTCCATCCTATCCATCCCACTGAAAATTTTTTTTTAACACTTAGATATTATATCCCCCGACACCTGCGTTCTTCCAATGTAAACATATTCAAAAAATTGATGTCTCTCTTCATAACTCAAGCTTAGTGAACCAACACGGACACGCGTAGCTCTTCTCTGCAACCCTTCAACCAAGTCTATGCCCCTCTGTAGGTGTGGTCTCCAAAACCATAAAGTCATAGGCGTACGCAGAATTTTCTCAAGGGGGGGAGGGGGTTCAATTTTGTTTTCTTCTCGTGGGGGGGGGGGTTTACGTTTTTTCCTGCAAAATAACACTATAATCTCGGCTTGGGAGGGGGGGGGGGTTCGAACCCTAAACTCACCCCTTTGCTTACGCCAATGCTTACAGTATACTCTAGTCCAGGACGAACTAAGCCTCGGAAAAGCGGAATAATGACTATAGGAAGAGACCTTTTTCGAAAATGAAACCGAGCATTCTATTCGATTTTTTGACCACCACTGTTCAGAAAAATTAAGCCGCTCGTCACTGAGAATTCCCAAATTGGTGACCCTTATTGCATCCGAGATAGTGACACCATTCAACTCGTATTAGAAACGTGGGACATCTCAAGTCCATCATTAGTAGCAACATCGTGAGATAAAGTTGCATTCAAAAGCCATCGTGTTGCTCGGCAGAGAATGTAAGTCATGATAAATTAATCGTTCAAAGCTTTCATCAATTCAAGAAAATTAATTAATTATCTTATTTTTTCCAAGAAAAACAAATTAAGATTCCTACGAAGGAAAACTGCGTACTTAACATGGCAAAAATTGTATTTTACCCAGTAAATTGGTTTCATCAAGAGTGTTATCAGTAATGACAGTTTTTTTTAAACTGTTTCAAAACACACGTGATACAAGTAACTTCGTCATAGTCACTTTTATTCACTCTGTTACCAGCAGCAGCAGCACGAAAGAAAAAAAAAAAAAAAATGCGTACTCTTCCTTCCCATCATTCCCCTGTGTAAACTTGCTGCAGGGCAAGAAGATTAGAAATACAGTAATTTCTTTCCGTCTCTTGATAACGGTTTTTACAGTATTTACACCAAATTTATCTCTTAAAGAAAGGATTCACCCTATTCGCGAAGTAAGCTACTCGTATAGGTAATAACAGGCACGTCTATTACTGTATGTGTACATGCATACATGTATTCGTTTAGTTATGTGTTTACTTACTACTTACTGTACTGCTCCAGGATTCGTTGATCCTCCAGTAAGGATAGGAAGATATCCTCGAACTTTTCCATCGTTCACGAGGTTACAAAAATTTCCATTCGGGAAAACGACCAAAGAATATTATACAGATCGACCGCACACGAACTTCCCTCGAACAGAGCAGAAGACATTTTGAAGAAATGAAGCCGATAATTCGCAATAAAACTAAAATCGCGACCTCCAACTGCCATGTGTTTTACATCCTTATTCGTAAAGAACATCGTCGTTACGAATTTATTTGTTTTAGCTTTCTCTCTCCCTCCGCTCTTCGCAAAACAACCAAGACAGTAGATAGTTGCATCGTCTCTGTGGCAGTTTTCCGAAAAAATATTATGTTTCATTTGACAGCGTTTTGTCATCAACTCTTCCTGTCATGCCGAGATTTTCTTCCCTCCATCCCCGCCTGGCAGCAGCATATATTGAACGCCCGAAACCTCACCAACACATTTTACTGTTTGTGAATCAAAATACGGAAATGTGCAAAAAAAGGCCAATTGTTGAAAGACAAGAAGACAGTATATACGATGCTTTTTTTTCCGCTCTCTAAAAACACCGTTTGTTCCTCGTGCACTAAAAATACTGTCTCGGTTCGAGTTTCCGAGAAATACAAAATGCAAATGCACTCACCTTGAAAAGGGTAGCCCGCGAAGAGCGGTCGCAAGGCACCCGAGACGCAGTCCGCTGCCCATCGCCAGCAATGCCCCATATCGGGGCCTAACGAATCAACGGCGCTCTGGGAATCCAGTCTTTAGCCCTGCCGAGGATAATTCCTGGAAATTATTATTCCGCACGTTCCGTCACGGCTGGGGAGTGCGAGAGAGAGGAGGAAAAATCCACCTCGAAGACCAGTCCGATTAGAATAATGCTTGCGACGATGGAGATCCCCCAAGAAAGTGCGCCAATAAAAAAGATAACAAATAACCAGAACGGAAAAAAAGAAGAGGGAGGGAGGGAGGATGCGAGAGAGATGCGCCGCTACTGAGAAGAAATCGCGAGGGAGGAGGGAATGTCGAGAGAGCGTAACCCTCACACGTACATGCCGTCCGTGTGTACACACATTTACGAGCGTAACATACCCAAAATAACCTCCTACCGGAGAAAACCTTACTTGAAGCTCGCTACCCGATTCGCTCGGGATGTTTGTGGGAGGGGCTTGAAAAAAAAAGGTGGGGGGGGGGTTGCAATTGCTCTCGCCAAAACAATCGCCAATGATTCGAAGAAGCGAAACGCCAACTTCGGGTGATAAATAATCAACCGAACGCGCAAGTTTCGATTCGGTTCTCCTAATCGTTTCGCTGTGTCAGAATCCGATTTTCCCGGTTCCGAATCCCGTGGCGGCGATCCATCAAGTGACAAAAAAAAAATCCGCTTTGCGCAACTGAGTATACAAATGATCCGTGTTTAAATATATATACTTATTCTCGAGAGTTTTTTCTTCTTTTTTTGTCAGTGCCACAAAATTAAACAGCATTTTTTTTCATCAGGCATGTCATGAAAATGAATTGAATCGATTCATTTTTTTGGAAGGTTTTTTACTCAGATTGGAATTCGTAGGAGAGACTCCGTAAAACTCGAACTGCACCGGTGTAATTTGAATATTATTGGCTTGATCATGACGCGCTTTTCCTGTCGGAACTTTCAGAGACTCTAAGAAAGATTCCTTCACTTACAAGCAAATTCGTTCCAGGATAGTTTTACATCAGTTGCGCTTAACCTTTCTTCCATTTCGCACCCTCAATATATGACTCTTCTTTTCGCACTCCCCTTGAATGATGCGTTTTCTGTCTGTTGGAAAATTTAGGTTTTTGTAATTACATTAATATTATCCATTAATTATTTTTTATAAATTGTTTTATTTATTCAATTCTTTTTTTGGGGGCTTATCAACGTTTTTTTTAAATTCAAAACGAAACTAGGAATTTTCAACATTTTTTGGAATTCGGTGCATTTTTTGGAAGTACAATTTCCCGAACGCTCATAGATACCTCCATTTCCGATGGTTACAACAGGTACAAGAAATAATCGGTAGGCCTACATCAGTTATGAACCATCGATATTGCCTCAAAATTAGCTGTCTCTTCGGATATCAATGGCGATTATAAGAATGATGTGCCACCTCCGTCTAGATCCAGAAACGAAGTTTTCGTCCCACATCTGTGTTCTTTATTTTTCGTGACCATGTCAGAAGTTGCTCCTTCTGTCCAGATTCCCACGCTTCTGATGATGACATTTTCCATATTTTGTTTTAATGCAGATTCTTTGCCGAGCAAAGAAATGAATTTCTAAAATAACACGTCATTTTTTGACCGTAGAACAGACGGAAACAACTTTCTTCCTCATTCTCAATTGTCCCACTAGGCCGAGAAACTATTGTTTCCCAACAATTTTTCCGCCCATTTCCGGGAATTTGCCCTGCTCTGACGAACTTTTAAAGTAGCCTATCGTTCAAGTCGGGTCCCATTTGGTATATATGAAAAATTTGGCGACGATCGATCTAAAATTGTAGATTTGTATAGGAAACATACACACACACAGACATACACACGCACATACACAGAAAATCAATTATATATACATAGATTTACATACTGTATATATTTTATTCACTCATGTGTGCACCTACTAGTAGTGTAATAATATGTCGTCACCACAGTGGTGCTCGGCTGAAGTTAGTTTTCTGTGGTTCCCAAGTTCGAGGCGCAAATGCGAGCCGATCTCCCCGTTAAAAAGTATCGCCACAGAAAGCAACAAGCCTGCAGCATATTCAATCGTTACACTTCACTCATACTTAGAAAAATTTATTGCAGATGTCAGCACTGCCCATAACAAACATTACAAAGAAACAAACTTCACGTTAGATTCACAACACGTACACGCACATTCTGACATGTTCGTTAGAAATTCCTTAGAGGAATGTGTACGAGGTGCATTAGTGTAATAATATCAAGCAAACAATAGGCTACCCAGTACAGTAGGTGCATTCACACACAAAGCTAATTAATATTTCTGACTTCCTGACTTATCGAATAAACAGGCCGTTGGTCACAAGGAAATGCCAATCCGCATCTAATAATTTATATAATTAATTCATTTACAGTTCATGTTTGCCCTCATACATGAAATGTGAATCAGCATTCAGAACTATAAGTGTCTCATATTTCAGTCATGTATTGCTCCATTCACATACGCAAATTTAAGGATTAGCATCACTTTTTGTGCTTCCTTTTCTTTTCTTTCGCCCCCCCCCCATTCCTAAAATTGCGTATGTCTATGCATAAAAACTGTGTGTCAATAATTGCCGCTAGGATTTTTATGACCTATAAATCAACAGAATATAATATGCTCTATAAAAAATGTATTTATACCGCAAAAAACTTAAAAATAGGCTGACCCTATTTTCTCCAGACAAATACGAGAAATTACGGGAAATCGCCAATCATTGTCAAAAATGATGCTAAAGGTACACAAATAAAATTGCCAGGTGTTGCTAGTATCACCGAAAAATCGGTAATAATTGCCAAAAGTAAAAAAAAAAGTTGCGTTAATGCTAACATCGCCTAAAAATCGCTAATTGGGGGAAATGAACTTGGAAAAAAGGGGGAGCTTGCGGGAAAAATCCCTCTCCATTGTAAAGCTGAAATATGCAAAATAATTCCCCAAAATATATCCCCAAATTCAGAAAATCATGAAAAATACCTTAAAATTTCTGAAAATTATTATACAAATACAAATAATCAAAAATAACATTAAAAAAAGTCTTAAAATTACTGAAAAATCATGAAAAAATGCTCTATCGTAAACAGCAAAACATGTAAGGTCATAGAACCCCTACCCTAGCCCTATGAATGATATTAGTGTGTCATCTCTTGTACGATACAATGTGTGTCACAAAATAAAGATTGATTAATCATGCTTAATTGTTGGACTTTGCAAGTATGAAAACACGCATCATTTGAAATGGGTGTTGCACTGCTTAAATTATTTTCTTTTTGAGCACGCTCAGTGTACTCCGATGGGCAACACGGTGTTTACGAGATGGTGACAGCTCGCGATTTTCGACTATATATATATATATATATATATTTTTTTTTTAAATGATGACGATTATGGGGGACGATTATTAGGGAATATGTGCTTGCGTTTATAAACATAAGAACCACATACAGCTTCCCCCCCCCCCCCGTTAATATTCCAACAGAAAAAGATGTTGCCAGATAATCGGGGGATGAAATCATATTGAACGTAATAATAAATCTACGATTCCCGATTAGTGTCTCACAGCACTTTTGGCGCGTCACCGAAATGCTTTGATATCAAGTAGGAATGAATCTAGATATTCTAGCAACTAGATTTTTTTCTACAAATTTAGAAATCTAGGGGAAATCCCTAAGCAAGAGAGTATCGTAGCCTTCCGATCGATCGTCGATGATCGGCTGCACCGTAAGCAAAGAACTTTAAAGGAGAAGCCTACGAGCGGGAAACGGTTTAACCGTTAAATGCTCTTCTTTTTTTGTGCTGATAATTTTTTCCCATAGTTAATTAATCAAGCCAGGAAAAATATACATTTTTTTTTTTTTAATTTTACTGCTTATACGGGGCATTATTTAAGATGTAGGCCTACACTTGACGAAATTGCGCTCACAATTTTGGCAAATGCTAACTTGGTTCCCGTCCTGTTTGAGTGATAGAGCAAACATCGTTACGCTGCCATCAGGAAATCTTTTCAAACCGTATAAAAGCGCGTCTGGTGTTCCTCGGGGTCCAACCACGGTCCGAGGTGTAACAGATGATTGCTGAGAGAGAAGCTCTGGTTGGTGCGTCGAATGATTTCTCACAGAAAGGTCTTCAACGCTCAGGACTAACTCTCATTCGGGACTTATTGATTCGATTAAGTAATCACCGATTACCCAAAATAGCCCCTTTCTTGAGCATCGATTTCATGGAACTTCGGGCCGTGAGCTCTCGCATTTCAGCACTGACCGATGCTTCTAATGCGGCTATATTTATCAGGCAGTGATAAAAGTTATTTCATTTGCCTGCTTCATTAGTTTGATTTGATGATTTGGGATCGAGATCCCAGTTGATAAGAAATAAACTGTCGGGCAACAATGGTGCCTGGACTTCATCAATCACTTTCGGAATGTTTACTTACCGTGGTTCCCTAGCAATCCCCTTTCAGACATGCATATGCCTTTACAATGGTTTGTCACTCCTTTAATGCCGCCAGTATTATGTTTAATAGTAGTTTATTCCTTTGAAATGGCTTCCCCTCCCAGTAGGCCTAATTGAAGAAAACTCACGGGCAGCGCCGATTATTATAGCTAGTTGCTAATAAAAATATTTATTATCACTCTATATTTTTTTATGCGGCAGTTCAATGAAAAGCCGGTCACCAATTTTAATCGAAGAATTATATAATACACATACACGGTTGTGTTTCTTATTTTTATATGATAGGTGAAAACAGGAGCCCCAGTTTAATGATGTTTCTTACATGTTACATAATAGGCTACTGTAGGCTACTGCAGAGTTATCCGATAAAAATAATTTTTTGAAGAATAATTTCACTCTTCTCTAAAGTTTCATGGGGTTGTTTTGTGAAACGAGGGGCATTTTTTAAAGAAAAACAGAAATAACTCTATTAAAAGGAAAACCTAAAATTTAAAGGAGTATTTTTACTCGTCAATGAAATTTGAAAGCGTAAAATCGAATTTTGATGCGCGAATCACGCACCTAGATGGCATATTGGCGAACACTGCTGTAGTCCACTGTATAGTTGTATCCAAAAAGCATATTTTTTGCTGACAATTTTTTTTATCCGTTTATTGGTTGTGGACAAACGTAACTAAGAGAGGCACCTTTTTCTTTTATGGTGAATAGGTTGCAAAATATGGACTTTTAGAGTCTGAGAATGACCGAGAATACTTCCGTGTGCACAGAAAAAAATTTCCTATACAGTATTGAATAAGGTAGCATGTTATTTGCCATTCCACACAGATATCGGAATTCTCTGCTCAGAGAAACAACAGGTCTGTCTGTGTAGATGAAATAAAAGAGAATAGGTACTGTATGCTTTTTCTGGAAGAGGGAGGATTCCTGATAGCAGTGGTCGCCATTACGCTTCTAGATGCGTGATTCACGGATGAAAATTCTGTTTTACTCCTCCAAATTTCCTTGAAGAGTGAAAAATAATTCTTCAAATTTCAGGTAATTCCTTTTTAGTACAGTTGTTCGGCACTGATAAAAAAAAGATCCCCTTTTTTTTACAAAAATACCTTTAAAAAAAACCAAGAAACTCTCTTTCAATTCTTCTGAAAAATGTGTGTGTGTGTGTGTGTGTGTGTGTGTGCGCGCGCGCGCGCGCGTATGGTAGATATTTTCACTTATAAAAGATCCATTTCAAAGTCTAAACAGGCACACAAATCAATCTCCCCAGCTAACCTCGACGCCCCTCAGCCGCGGCTAACACTTTGAGAAACACTGTTGTACAGCCATAGCTAAACAGTTCGGATCATACACACCATCCAGATATGCCCGTGCGTCGGAATAAAGAAACCAATTAGCTCAAGTTAAAAAAAATCTGGTCGTGATAAAAAATGACCCCGTAGGTATAAAAATAGGTATGCCTGCACAAATATACAGGATGGCCTCTACGAATGTATCTGCATGTGTGTGCAGCAGCCTTCAGGTACGCCTGATGCTATGTTTTCGAAAAGTGGCCTACTTTAATTTATCTTCTTGATTGGAAATAATATCCATGTTTGAAATTGTAGTGTTTGAAAGTCTGCCCTTTTTTCAACACGATACTTATATAACATGAAACTTCAGGCATTTGCCATTTTCAATTCAAAATATTGAAACCAGACAGCAGCGCCAGTATATCACGAAACGAGTATAACTCTGACAACATTATATTAAGGCAATACATACACTCATGTGTTGTAGCGTTGGAGCCGGGTGTGATGCGGGTGCTCGAGCATCCTCGGTAATTTATGGCATGGGTCTGAGCATCCACTGAATTGATTCAGAAATCAAAATTTCGTACTTAAAGATCAAGATGAGCACTCACAATTTCCAAATACTTCCGACGCCGCTGCCAACGTGCACCAATTCTTCAGAAATTCCCCAGAGGAATATTTTCGCTGTGCATGTACGGTTAAGTAGTGTCTCTTGAGGTGAGACTTTTTTTAAAGGGGCGGCCGTCTCGCATCCGCGCATCGCGATTGGAACAGCACAAAAAAACCAACTTCAAGCAGCCAATATTGTGCTCCCTGTAGGGATCGAGCCCAGGGTTTCACGATGTTCAACTCTTCTGCTAACAATTTCCTCCGCAAAACAAATCTATCTATTTTAAGCCCCATTCACATGGGAAATAGAAAAAGCGGGTTTTAAACCCGCTTCAAGAATTTTCACCAATGATTGCTCTCCATTCATTTTCTTACGAAGGAAAAAAGTCGTCAAGCGGGTGCTAGAACTCCCAATGCTACCGCAATATTTGCACATGCGAATGGGGCTTTAGAGACACATGGGGGTTCTCTCCGATCTGTGTTAATATTGAACGGAACAAAGCATCCCAGTTTAAGCTAAAACGCCTCACTCGCGGCTACTTCCTGAAGGTGATGACTCGCTAGTTGATTTGACAGCACCGAATCAGCGGGTGGTGCGCGGTAGCCTAGGTCGATAAGATACTCGCCTAAAGTACCAAATGATGTTTAGAGGTGTTCGATACCCGATTCGCCCTTGTCTGAAGACCTCCCTGTCACAGGGGTACAACAGAAACGGCGACATGACGACAGAAAAATATTGCTACCGCAGGGAGTCCCCCATCTAGGGGTTAGCGCACCAACCTAATTAGTCCTCGTTTGCAGAAAATGATCGTGGGGTGCGACAAAAATGATCAAATGAATCACCGGATGAGTATGAGCGTTCGCGGGCTTCTTGAGGTACGTATGCGCCATTAACTAAATGCAAATTTCACTCTTTTTTTTTCAGAAAAATTTCAAATTAAATTTCAAAATAAAAATGATCTGAAATTATAGGCATTGACTGGAAGTTTAATATTTCATAGATATTATTCACTTTTAGTTTATAATACAGTTGACGCCGATTAATGTGATCACGTCGGAACTCAGGGTTCTAATAACAGTAACCGATTGATAACTATGTATAAGTATCCAAAAGTCCTGGTTGCAAGTGGAATGCCCATACGTCCCGTTTTGTAGAGCGGACAACTCCGTTTTTCTTTTTTACACTACTGGTCTCAAAATGTTGAATTGCACATTTTTTCAACTGTTCTAAAACAGGATTTTTGTCCCTTTACACTAAAATTTCCTTTTTAATCAAAAATTATGAGGTTTGAATGGGACTGTCTAAGTGTGCATTACGAATTATATATACGATACTTTTACAATATACGATACGTTTCAAAGTTTCAAAGTAATGAAAAGATCCCTTTGTGAAAGTCTTTTCTTTTCCGGCCGAAAAATAGTGAATGTGGTCAGATCAAAGAAACTGAGCATAAAATGAAAAAAGGGCCCCTTTTTTTGCCGTACACACTCACTCCTTCACTATAGGAAAGAAATTGAAAAAGCAGCGCTACACGTACGTGGACCACAGCGGCTATTACGGCCCGACTAGGACATTGTGAACTGAATACGGACATTTTTATCAATAAGGTGACCTTCTGACCTCTTGCATAGTCTCGCAGATTGATAACGATAACTTATAATGAAAAAAATGAGACCTTGTTCAATCTTAGCTTGAAAATATACAGAGAAAAAAAATCGACAAAAAAAAATTGGTGATCCTGATAATTAAAAACGAATTTTTCCCCATGTTATGATATTCGTCCGTCCCATAGGTTACTTGGCGAAAACTATAACAATACCCGAATGATGGCGTTATCCGTGATTCTATTAAGCGGTGTAGACTCGATAATTCAACCACGCGTCAATCCGGCTAGTTTAGTAATGCGGCGTTTCCTTGCCGTTTCTTTTGTTCTCTCGCCGGACCACTTTCTTATAGGAAAAGCATATGCGTACATTATGATTTACTTTAATTCATAATTTCCATTCCGTTGCGTTGTTTGTGTTCTTTGGAACGTGTAATCAAGTGGATATTTTCATTTGGGAAAAATATCGGGGCACGAACAAAAAGAAAGGTTTTCATAAGAAAAGAAGTTTTTTTCTTTTGAAAATTGTATTGTCAGTTTTTTTAGCCTGCGGCACATATACAGGGTGTTCCAGAGAGTACACATCAGATATCCTGCAACCGTTGACTTTAGAAACACATACTTTCAATTACAAAAAGTTTTCAAATGACGTGCAGTTAGTTAAAATCTTAAAATTTGTTTGAGGGGTCGTATAGCCTATACATAACAACAAAATAAAGAAATTGCGAACGAACAGCATAAATTAGAGAAAAAAAGCATTTCCCGTTAGTTTGTGAACGGGGAATTCTCTGGTTGGACAGACGTCACAAGTGGAGTTCCTCAGGGAAGTGTCCTTGGCCCCATACTTTTTTCACTTTTTATCGACAAACTCGATCAGGGTATCGATGGAATTACTAGCAAATTCGCAGATGATGTGAAGCTAATGGGGGTAATCGGAAATGAAAGCGATAGGGAGTTGCTCCAGACCAACTTAAACAAGATTGCAGCATGGGCAAATGAATGGAGCATGACGTTTAGCGTAGATAAGTGCATGGTCGCTCATTTTGGTTCGAACAACCCACGGTTCTCTTACGAGTTGAATGGTGTCACTATCCCGGATGCAACTAGAGTCACCGATTTGGGAATTCTCATTGACGAGCGACTTAAGTTTTCTGAACATTGTTCAGCGGTTGTCAAAAAAGCGAATAGAATGCTTGGTCTCATTTTCAAAAAGGTCTCTTCGCGTTCTCCTAAAGTCATTCTTCCGCTTTTTCGAGGCTTAGTTCGTCCTGGACTGGAGTATGCTGTAAGGTTTTGGAGACCATACCTACAGAGGGACATAGACTTGGTTGAAGGGGTGCAGAGAAGAGCTACGCGTGTCGTTATTGGCACACAGGGTTTGAGTTATGAAGAGAGACTTCATTTTTTGAATATGTTTACATTGGATGAACGCAGGTGTCGTGGAGATATGATCGAAGTGTTCAAAATTTTCAATGGGATGGATAGGATGGACCATGAACTTTTAGTACACCGCCAATCGACTGCTTTTACAAGGGGACACCAGTATCGATTGGTGAGGGACAATGCAAGGTTATGGTGTCGCAGGGAATTTTTCTCCAATAGGGTTGTTAATAAATGGAATAGCTTACCCCCGGAGGTAGTAAATTGTAACACAATTGACACGTTTAAAAAGAAATACGATAAACATGTTGGGGTAAATCGAGAAGCTATCCATTCTTAGAATAAGACAACCATAAGTATTCTTTATGGGCATTGTATAATATTTTATCATGTGTATATATTGTTTGTAATTTGTGTTAATTTCATTTTTAATTGGGTTGCTGTATTTTTGAAACATATGACATCCATATTTTTATGGGCATCTTTTTATCAGCCACCTCGTTGGGCATTTTGCCTGTTGTGGCGTTGTATTTGTATTTGTATTTGTATTATGCTATGTTTTCTCTCATTTTCTCCGTTTTTTGAACTCAAATATTTCAACGAATACTGCACTTAGAAACGTGCAATTTCTTTGCTGGCCTGAGAAGAGACAGAGCAACAACTTTCAAATTGTGCTTTTGAGCACACGGGGGATGTATAAGAAGCTAATTTTTTTATTTTGTTTATATGTGTGTAGGCTATACGACCCCTCAAACAAATTTTAAGATTTTCACCAACTGCACGTCATTTGAAAACTTTTTGTGATTGAAAGTATGCTTCTATAAAGTCAACGGTTGCAGGATATCTGTTGTGTACAGCTGTACATTGTACACCCTGGGACACCCTGTATGAAACGTGATTCAATGTTTAGGTATAAATCTGAAACATTTTTTTAAAAGGCTCCTTGTTTTACACTTTTTTTTTCACACAAGCTAGCTCAGCAAGATTTTGAAGTTTTGCTACAAACAATGATATTTTTAAAATTATTAGATACCGTCTGAGGCAAATTAAGACTTATCATATATATAGCCTATATGACAGAGAATTAGACGAATAGGCCTACTAGAAAACACTTACAATTATAAGAACCTTATCAGAATGCACTGAGAAATTTCGTAAAAAAAATTATAAAGTACCGGACATACGTTTTGTACATACATACCCGTCTACACGTAGTTACTCTCTTTGACCGCGGATTAATAAATGTAAAATATGTAGATAAAATACGCCGGACTTTTGCTTTTTTTTTTTCTTAATTTTTTATTTATTTTCTTTTTTTTTCGCACGACCCGATTGCGTCACAGCCTTTGCCATACAAAATTCTAGAGACGCAATGTGCGGGGGCCCCTTATGACAAGTGAAGTAAAGACAAGTAGGTTAAATGAACAATATTAATCGGTAGTAAATTTCGCAATATTGATGTACCGAGATAGGTTCGGTTTTGTTCTCACATTTCGATTTGGGAGGATGAGAGACCCCATTTCTCCGCCGGCAATCTTCGGACTCATACCGAACGTAGAAGCTACTGAATTATGTAACTGACTTACCATCTATCTACAATCGAACCACGATTTAACGAATCACATGAGAGATTCACGGCCGTATTCACCAACACAGTTTAAACTACAATTGCAAGTTGAAGGATTAGCGATCGACACGAATTGGTTAAAATCCTCAATTTAACCAATCCGTTTCGAACTTCAATCCTTTCACCTGCGATTGCAGTTTAAACTGTGTTGGTGAATACGGTCACAGCACTTTTACTCAAAAAATCTAGGAAAATATTGGGTCGATATTAACACAAGTATATGCGCAGTCCTAAAAACTCTTAAATAGGAGTTCGTTATATTGACTTTATGTCTTACTCAAATGGTAGGTAACTGTTGTAAGCATTCGTTGCTTCTCTCCTCGTAAACCTATAATGTTCATTTGGGCAACAGACGGTACAATCACGTTCATTTGAATATTTGCAATGAGGAATAAATACATTTATTAGTGTTTGAATACTGAAAAAACAAAATTCATAAAATTAGCACATTGTGTCTATTTTCACAAAAAATACTGAACCGAAGATACTAATGCCACCGAAGAAGTATGCAAATATTCAGTGTCGAATACGTAAGCGTACAGGTGCGTGTGGGTGGAGCTGTGACCACGGAGGGGATGATAAGGGCACGAGGCGTTTTCCACGATTCGTGTGCTCGTACTCCTCGGCGACATTCGCTGTGTTTCTCGCAAGAGCAATTTTATAAGCTATCATTTAAAATGAGTAGCCATAAACGTACGGATGACGGAATGACAAGGAGAATCGTCGGTAGATTGGAGACAGGGCAGTCACAAGTGCAGGCGGCTACAGAACCCGATGTGGCTTACGTCCAATGTCGTCTACAATTTGTGGAAACAGTTTCAGGACACTGGATCCATATTGAGAAGACCTGGACAAGGTCGTCGTAGAGCCGCGAAGACCAATGAGGATCGTTATTTGGCACTTTCAGCACGACGCCACAGGACTGCTACAGCATCACAGCTCTCACGTAAGCTGCATGCTGCCACTGGGACTTGAGTTTCACTGCTTTCTTCGCAAAAGTTTAGTAAATTTTAAAAGCTATCAGGTAAAATGAGTAGCCACAAACAGAAGGATGACGGAATGAGATGGAGTATCATCGGTAGATTCTGGAAAAAAAAAATCGGAAATTCCAGAATTTTTGTGGTCGGAACAGCCATCACAAACAGAAAAATGAGAAACCAAGGTTTTATTGGAAACAGCTATTATGTCTAAAGAAGAAATTGAGTGATTGGATATTCTAATAGGTTCCAAGATAGTTTGGAGACGAGGTTAAATTTGAAGAAAATGTCGAGAACTCTATTGTTAATACCATGGTTTCCCGAGAGGGACTGCATATTATGCCAGTTTATGCCGGGTAAATTCCAATCGCCAGCTATAATTAAAAAGTGTGAATTTTAAAATCGGTCCAGAATTGTTTCGAGTTCGATGAAGTAGAGAAGGTCCGAGTGAGGGGAGGGGGTACGTGAAGGGAAAAATTGCAATGGGAGTGCAGCTGGGATGATGCCATTCGGCCAAATTTTAATATTTGATTCGAGAGGAATTTCAATTAGGGGATAGAACTGTTAAAAACAAGGGCAACGCCCCCTCCATGGGTATTTATATCTTTACGAAAGGCAGAAAAATTTGGTGGCAGAAATTTGGTGTTGCTGATATTACTATGCAACCATGTTTCTGTAACAGCCAGGACGTTGGGATCAAATGTTTACTTGAGTAATAAAGATTATATATTTTTAATTTTCGGTTTTTTTTTCTTTCTAAATGAAGAAGCCACCTTCAGAATTTCGCACTGAAGTCGGCGTTTCTCAACTTTTTTACGGACCTCATGGCACACTCGAAATAATTTGAGGAATTATGCCAAGCACCAAGAAGAGCAAACAGTAGGCCTATTTAAATGAGATCCCTATAATTAGCTGGGGCCACACATTTTAATGTTTCGGAAGTGAAATTCTCAAGCCTGACAGGTAGCCAAAGATTTGTCTTTATGACAAATAATTTGATAGCTTCTTTTTTCTGATTTTATGCTTCGTGGTTGCAAAATGGGACTTCCTGAACAAGTGACACGTTCGATCGCGATCACTTTTTTTAAAATAATATAACTATCGACAGTGAGTCTGCGTAGAAAAGCGATAAATTGCCAAAATCCATCCAAGAAACTTGACTATGCGCAAATCGTTTTTTCAGCACTTGCTCTTCATCGGGTGTGGCCTATATTTGAACGTAGGCGGAGTTTGCAACTCGGCCTCCAACCAATAAGCGTACTTAGCTCACGCGGACTCCTACTCAAGTTCCATCTGCTCCACGTTTCTGGGAAGCTCCCTCGCCATTAGTGCTCTTTCTATTCTAATTTACCATGAAGTCATGTTCTACGTAAGAAGAAGAAAACTCCAGTTTGGTTGAATGAAATGTTTTACCCTAAGACGTTATGAGATTTCAGAAAGCGATCGTACTACACGGAAATCCGGATAGAGGGTGAGAGTCTGGCACAAGAAATGCGTATAATTACACGGATTTACTAAAGATGCCCCAAATTCATACGGATACAAAAAAAAACTATCATTTAAGTACACCCGAAAAAAAATCAGTTTGCGTGGAATTTGTGGATTTAGTTACGTAAAGTGGTGAGAATGAAGGGGGGGGGGGGCACGCAACATGGAGGGAGTGTAGTAGAAGGGTAGCTAGCTATATAGCCTAACTTCATCTGTCAATTGTCACGGAGAGAGATGGATGCTGGGAACCTTTAGGTCATCAGTACCAACAGAGCTGCAACTAGGTTTGTCAGCCGGGGCAAGCGAGCATTTTGGTGGCCATGTAATGTACAAGGAGAAGTTGAAGGGTGAATTCGGCACCCCCCACCCCTCTGATCTGGCGCTTGAGGCACCAGACTCCCCCTTCCCTGCTCCCCCATAATTTTAAATTGACAATGGTCGATAGAGCCTGGACGATGTACGGTATGAAATGAAAATGAAATGCTCCCCCATAATAAAACGGGAGATAATTATATAATTTTCTGCTTTTCTCACGCAGAGAAATGACTTCGTGCTAAAATTCTCTAGATGAGCGATTCTCATACTATATCACTCCTTGGGGGCACGGAGATATTTCAGAGGGGCGCCTCTCGTAAAAATTGAGTAAAGGGGGAGCCACCAAAAAATATTAGGGGTGGGGGACACACTCAGATTTGTGAAACTAAATTGCCTTATAAAGGAGTGGCGGTGGTGAAAAAGAAGGTATTCGGAAATCTTTTCAGAAAAAAAAAACAAGTTCAGCTCTGAGCTGTCGCTGCGGATGTGTTGTTTTGAGTTATGAATGTTTAGATTCGTTTTTATAGACCAGTGTTTCACAAAGTGGGCAATATCACCCCCTGGCAGCAATGGAAAGGTCAAGGGGGGCGATAGAAGCTTTGCGTTTAGTATAGGATCCTATGGGTTGGTGTGGGTTGGGAGCGATGAGAAAAAAAAAAAAATTTGAAAAAGGGGGCGGTGGACCAAAAAGTGTGTTTGGGAAACTATGTTTTAAACTATGAAATATTTTTTCAATGTAAACTTTTCAGTTGTATATTAAAAATATAAAGGTAATTAGCAGAAGAGTGTTTAAAAATGTGATCGAGACATAGCTCTTGTTTCCCAGTTTGAATCAAGCCGAGTTTTAATGAATTTGTCAAGTGCTCTTAAGGGAACACAGGACAATTGAACATGGACAGCATCATGGAACCTGACTGCGTCAGTAGTGAGCATTAGCTTCCAAGAAGTAAAATAAATATACTATAACAGTTTACGAAAAAATGGGCTCTGCATTTCATTATTCTGGGATTGCGGGCACGTTTGCACCAGGGATTTATAGTAAGGACTGTTTCATCCCTTTGAAGTCGCGCTTGCCGCCTTGGCTCAGTGGGCGTGGTCTCGGAGCTAATGCGTGACGTCACTGCTCAAACGAATACGAAATCAGATACGAAACATCTCAATTGACATCGCTTTTTTTTTCTACGATTTTTAGCTGCTTATTTTACTATTTATAAGGTGTTGTCATTTTAGTGTCACAGGTGTGTGCACTTGTGGTATTTTCGAAGTATTAACGAAGTTCAAGGCTTTCAAAAGCTACACCCAATTCAAATGGAAAAAATAATAATAACCAAGAATTATTAGAAAGTTCAAAAGATGATTTAAATTATTTGTTTCGCTAAATTTGTCTAATCTAATTTGGCTTCCAGTCAACCCAATGAAAATTAACACGTACGTGATTCAATTACATCATTAAAAAGTATCAGGATAAAGGGATCATTACATCTTTAAAAAGTATTCTTGCAATGGAAGTTACTTTATATAATTATAAGAAAAAGCGAAATTTCTCTTATTTTAAATGGTTGAACGAAGTAAGGGAAAATAAATAACATATACTAATGACAATCTACATATATATATATCTGATTGATTTTCTGCCTGTGTGTGTATGTTCTCTACACAAATCTTCAATTTTAGACCGATCTTTGTCAAATGTAACATACAGTAGCCACCGCTTATAAGAATCACGTTTTTTTCAGCCATTTTGATTCTTATAAGTGGTTGATTCTTATGTGTGTGTATTCGGAAATTTTTTCTATTACTCTTCCAGTTACCACTGGAGTACACAAGGTGGGGGGGGGGAGGGAGCTTTCAGATGAGATTATTATGCTTTTATTCTGAAGAAACCAAAAAAAACTTATTAATTTTTTATTAAATATTTTGATTTCAAAAATTTTAAATCTATATCGTATAACATATCATTGTCCTTAGACATCGTTCCGTTGTCAATGTAGACTGACTAAAATGTTACACAGTAACTGAGCTACTTACTATTGCAGTAGACCTACTATTGCCATAACCCCACAAGAGGGGGCTGTAGCCTGGGGACCCGGAATGATTTACATCCTTTTTGTTTTTTTCACGCTGTAAATACACTATAGAGGGGCCCTTGAAAAGTCTGGTCCTGGGACCCACCAAAGATTCCAACCCCTAGGGGCTGTGCTACAGGATATGGGGGGGGGGACATGACAAATGTTCGGGAACTTTTCGTTCCATTGCCTTCCCCACCCTTCTTCAGGATGTTTTTAATTATCGCCCTCAACTCAAGCCAACCCATATAGGATCCTTTTTTATACCCGTAGCTTCTACCACACCTTGGACCTTTCTACTGCCCCCAGGGGCGATATTGCCCACTTTGCCAACACTGCTCTAGATCAGTGTTTCTCAACCACTGGACACTGATATCATTCCTACCGGGCCGCGAGTGATTTGCCATTTAATTTTTCCTCGTTCATTTTTTGTTGGTCGTGTGTTTGACCGGGCCTTCGCCTCACAAAAATGAATGAAACCGGGCCGCAGGCTTGAAAAGGTTGAGAACCACTGCTGTAGATAGATCTACTTATCAGTAACGTAGCTTCTTTGAAAAAAAAAAAAGTTTTTTTTTAACCATACACCCCTCTTGCGGATAAGTTCTGCCATTCGTGGAAGGTAGGGTAGCTGACTTCACTACGAAGCTGTAATCCTTACTGTTTGGAGGTGGGGAGAAGAAAGGCTTTACAAAGGTAAAAGTGTGGCAATAAAACTACTGCTCCAAATAACTTTGTGAGTAACCAAAAATATTCTACAAGTTCCCACTTCTGAGATGAGCGGTGGCAGTAAAAATTTTTTCTTTTGATTCTTATAACTGATGATTTTCCTGTGTTAAAACAACGTTTGGTTTTCATTTTGCCGATTTGAGTCTTATAATTACAGACATTCCTCTTCCTCCAACGAAACGTAAACTTTGAAACTTGTCATATCGCTTCACTTCTAGAATGATATTATTCTCGCGCGATCACTTACAGCCGATATAGAAAAGCATGTGACGTATACGGGATTCTAACCCAAGTCAGTGTAGCCAATTTAAAAATTTTCTCATTGTGATATTAAACATTCAAAAGCCACACAAATGCCAATTTTTCTTCGCAGTAGCCTACTCTCGCATTACCAGTAGTCGTCTTTTCTGATTCCGAAAGTATTTGTCTGCGTAGAGCACATAATATGCTCGGTATTTATTTACATTTATAGGTGGTTCTATAAAAGAGCACGATTGCTAAAGACACGGCCACCTCGTCGGGGATTAAACGGTAGTCAATTTTCAACAACGGTGATAGACCGAGGTTGTGGGCAGTGTGAGTTAGCATCCTATATGCCTAATGCATACCGGAATTTCCTGTCTATAACCCCATTCACCGGTAATATCGCATTCGGAGTAAGAGGCTGGGCCTGTGGACATTCTCAAATTTTTTCCGCCATGACCCATATTCTTTTGAATAACTAGCTTATATCCCTTGTGGGGACAGAACTGCGGTCAAGGTGGGTTTGTTGTTGTTGCCTATAATCCGTACGTGCGAATTTCACCAATTTGAGAAAAAAAAATCATTTTTTTTATATTCGGGAATTAATCCTTTTTATTTGGCAGTGTTACTCTCACAAACACAATATGGTTTTCTTACATTTTTAAAATAAAGGCATTTTATATTTTGAGCTAGTTTTGGCATTGGTGCTTCTAAGCAACTCCTAAACATTCGATTTTTACTTGTGAGCTGTTCATGAAGTTTCTATAATTACCAGCAGAATGGCTCGAAGGTACACACGTCTCCTATTTCTTGACAAGCCAAATGCAAAAACGATTTTTGACCCTTGCATTTTGGAAGGAAATTCCATGTGCAGAAGAGATATATTGCCAGAGGTGGATTTAACAGCCGCACCGGGCCTTAAAAACCACAACTTTACACTTTTTTCTAATTTAAGGTGCCTAATATTCCTGTGAACGGAGCCTCAACCGAATCATTCAAATCATATAAATACAGTGTGTTCCCTGAAGTGCAACATCCCATTTTTTTTTAAATATCGACAATAATTTTTTTTGTCATGCAACAGTATTCGGGGTGGCCTTTCGGGAACGCTTTGATATCTCCTTGAGATGGGAAGCGGGGTGCGTCCGGTCCTTCAATGTTCAATTCAGGGTGGCCTATCTCATTTGACTTAATACATACCCCACACTTAAAATTTTCTCTGTATATTTCAGTGCTTACCAATTAGATAGTTAAACATCAAAATGTGAATACTACAGTTTATGAACGCAATGCGGGAATTAAAACCGTTTCTAACCTTTCAAATCCCGCTTATAACGTTTTCCATAAAACCGCCATGGAGAAACGTTGTTAGCGGGAAAACGCTTTAAACGGGAAATCTCTATAAGAATTACTTTAAGTTGAGATCCCGAAAATACGTCGCACTAAGCGGGAAAACTTTATAAGTGGGAATAACGTTATAACCGGAATCGACTGTACATGTTACTACGAAAGCCCGAAACCGGCTAATTCGTGAATTGGCCAATTTTGTTGTAATTTGACCCGGCCAATGTCTGAATTTCGGGCTTTGGTCAGCCAGTTCACGAAGTGGCTGGTGATCCTTGGCCAAAGTTGAAAAAAGAAAAGGCATGATTCTTGGTCATTTCCATTTGGCGTATTCATTCGTAATAATTATGTCCACGTTAGCTATGGCAACCCATTAAATCGCAGTCACGACTCGGTAATCAGCTTTTTTTTCCTTCAAAATATGACTAAAAAAACTATTTGTCTATAACATTGTTATATAAAAAGTTTTTCTCTCGAATTTCGCATTTTCTATCTCTCTCGTCACATGGAGCTAATCCAATACAGATGCGTTTCTCAACCTATGGTCTGCGGACTAGAGGTGGTCTTCAGGCAGAGTTGATAATTCAATTCTAATTCATTGAAAAATTATTCAATTGTAATTTGTATTATTAATATCCATATGGGTTCAAATCCACATCTTAAAATTGTACCTTCATAGGAAGTACCTTCATCAAGGAAAATGCGGGAAATTGCGATCTTAAATACGAAATATCCCTGATTATAGCCAAAGGATGTATTTTAGCTTTCATATTTTTCTCATATTTCATTGAGAAAAATAAGGAGGGAACTTGGAATTTTTTTAAATAACATAAAATACGGGACGTCGCCTATTGTCATCAGAAACGTTGTCACAATTCGGCGAAATCCCTAATTCATAATTATAGTTAAAATCACTGAAAAATTGAGGAAAAAAACGTTGATCCTGACAAATACGTTAGATGAATATTTGTATTCATAGCCTTAATTGTCATGCTAAATATGAAAACGCTGTTTATTCACTACTTCAGTAAACATTACAAATTTAAATAAGCATTGTTGAAAGAACTGGACAAATGTATGAAACAATTCGGAACAACTGAAAATACTGAAATGTCCCGTAATACAGGGCACAAGTGTCCGTAGTATTGTTCCAGATATTTTACTGGTCCTTGCGCTTATAAAGGATGAGAAATGCTGCTATGCAGCTACTATATATATAGCCATGTATCATACGTTGGCGATGAAAAAATTGATTTGGGGCCTACCGGACCGTCTTACATCCGCACATCGAACATTGGCCAGGGATCTCCAGACACTTCGCGAATTGGCCGGCCAAAGCCGAATTATTTCTATAAATCGGTCTTTGACCAAAACACTAGGCCATTTCGCGAATTGACCGCACTTCGGGCTTTTTCAGTAACATATAGGTCTACTGTACAAAACAAAAGACAGTAAAAAGTTATTAAAATCCACTAATTCTCAAGGAGGAGGACATTGATTTGATTGACAGCAATTGATATTTCCACCTAAAAACCACACACTCACTTCTTCTACTTCATTATCACTAGACATAAAATGTTTATAAAATAGTTTTTCCTTCCACATTTCTGCGTGCAAAAAAGTGTTCATTTCTGCCCACTTCTTAAAGGTATGCTTTCATCCACTTCACTAATTTCTTTCAACATCACTCTTAAAATATCTCTGGATTCCAACATCAAGGAGTTGATTTTTCATTAGTTTTCGTGTTTGGCAATTGATTTTGCAGGTTCTAGTAGTACCTGTGTCATCACTAGTGAAATCTCATGAAGTGGAAGCGCTTTAGCTGTACCATAGTTTCCCAAGCTTTTTGTTCCATCGCCCACTTCATCAGAATTTTTTTTCTCTCATCGCCTCCAATTCAAGTGAACCCATAGGATCCTACATTAAATCCGTAGCTTCTATCGCCCCCCTGGACCATTCCATCGCCCACCAGGGTCTCCCTCACTTTGGGAAACACTGAGCTATACGATCGTCGCTTCATTTGTCCATACGGACAAGGCTAAACGAGGCGGAAAAAGATGCTTTATTTAAGCATCATCGCGCGTCTCTTGGGGAGAAGGGAAAGATTTTCTTGCCTCATATCCTTAATCGTTTGCACGTCGAGTGGCCCAGTAAGCACTAGTTCCTTGACGCTGGTTCTTTTTCTTCTTTCCGTTAGTGTCGCGCAGCTGTTCCTGGATTAATGAATTGAAGTAAACTCTATGCAAGAAAAAGAGACACCCCCCCCCCCCATCTCATTATATACTTAATGAGAGCGTATAGCAGCACATAAGATAGACAAAACACACGAGAGTTAACGGGGTTGGAAAACTGAGAGATGAGTAGAGAATTCCCGTTCTGTATACTGCTACTTATTTGAGGGAAAAACCTCTTTCCTTTTCTGTTTTTTCTTTTTTGGTGGAAAGACGTCTCTCTCTCCGGAGGAAGAGGATGACGAAGATGAATGGGTCAAACGGCTTACATCCTCACAACCGTGAAATGACGCAGCCCATTAGGCGATTTGTCTCAGGACTTTCACTACACTAGGCGGTACAGCATATCATCGCTCATGTCGTACCGTTTGTGTCCAAGAATTACGATATCGGATTCTTTGGTATTTCATTCTCAGAACGGCAGTTCTCCTCTTATATACGCGGTTTTTTTTCCTCTCAAAAAACTGGAACATCCCAGAAATACACGAGCGCAGTTAACGAAATACAGTGATCTCTCACTTATACGTTTCTCTCAGTTATACGACGCCCGGTGATAATAATGCTATTTACTTATAGGTCTCTCACTTACGCGTCTTTTTTCCTCGTTCCTTACACCGACACATAAGTGAGAGATAGCTGTATTCAAGTCGGAAAGCCCAACTTTACAGTATGGGCCGTTCAAGTATTACGTAAGCAAATTTTTAGCCATTTTTTACCCCCCTTCCCCCCACTTGTCAGCAAAATTTTGTCATCAGCTCTGCCCATTTGAATCCTAACTCATATTTTCATAAAGGGTGGTTGATGACATAAGCATTATCCAAACCGCCTCCCTCCCCTTGTCATCAAATGTCAGTAAATCGGAACCCCTCCCCCCCCCCCCATCGATGATGACGTAATACTTGAACGGCCCCTATGGCTGTAATTTGCATTTTCATCTTCCAAGATACTTTTTATGAGCATCAAAAAATTTGCATGAAGAGAATTCAGGGCTTCCTGAAATGTCAAAAAAAAAATTCTCTTTCGTTTCAAAAAGTTAGAAAATCTGAATAAAAGGAAAAAAATTATAACATGAAAATTTTTTTGGAAAAATGGATATCAATTTGTTGGGTTCTTTCATCGACTTTTTTAAACTTTTGTGCACCTTCCCTGGTTATGTGTTCAAACCATGAACTATTTAACTTCAACATTACAGTACAAAAATGTAACAATTTGCGAACGTACAATAACTTGTGCTTACAGGACGAGAAAACGTATTTATATTAATAAACGTATTCGTATGCGGATAATACCGTGCATTGGCGCCTAAAAGGCCTACAGAATTTTTTAACATGCAGTTGATCCCGTTTATAACGTTCCCACATAGAATGTTTTCCCGCTTAGTATGACTTATTTTCGTGGCCTGAACTTAAACTGTGATATTCATTAAGATTTCCCGTTCAAAGCGTTATTCTGCTTACAACGTTTATTCATGACGGTTTTTTGAAAAACTTTATAAGCGGGATCCACTGCACTAGGACTGTGAATCTCATCAAATATTATAATTTAACCCTACCTTGCAAATAATCCTCTGGGAAATTTCTAACGAATTGATGCATACCGGAAAGTGTTCCGGACCTCAACCAGAGGTGTCGACATAAAGAAAATATTGCGGGGGGGGGGGGGGGAATGAATGTTGCTTTGCGCGTACGGAGGAGACGGAAGGCACATTGCATTGTTGTTTTTAAAAATTATTGGGGTCCTCAAATGGCCTCAGCCCCTAGGTTCCGGTGCCTATGACCTCAACGTACTTATGATGTCAGAGTTATGCGTGCTTACGTAGCCTATTTGTGATGCTGCTATCTGACATCCACATTTTGAAAGTGAGAATGGCTAGTGCTACTATAACTGTTTAACTATGCATGCATATCTTATACATTCATTTACGGAATTTCCAACGAATCGGTGCATGCAGGAATGTGTTTCCTGAGTGTATGCGTGGCTCTAACGTATTTATGTTGTCAGAATCGTAATTGTTTCGTGTTCTTGCTGGTGCTGTCATTTGTTTTCCATATTTTGAATTAAGGAAGGAAATGCATGAATTTTCGAGTTATGTCAGTAGCGCGATGTTGTTCTGCCTGCTTTTTGCGGAGAGACTTTTTTAAATGAGGGACCAACTCGCATTTACGCCTTGAAGTTGGAAAATCATAGAAAACCAACTTCAGTGACTACCACTATGTCCTCAACGGGGTTCGAACCCTGGATCCTCACGATGAGAGTCCAGCACGATGCCCACACGACAGCACAGTGGCTAGTGAAAATAGCTGATGCCTGAATTTTCGTTTTATGTATGCAGGGCCAGAACTGGGGGGGGGGGGGCAACTGCCCCTGGGTGGCGAAATTCAGGTTCAGCAAATTGTAAATGGAAAGGATAACACCGTTATAAAATCATTGAATTTTACAGTGGTAGGGGTGGGGCAAAACCACCCTCTTTCCCCCCCCCCCCCCCCCCGCACAAAAATCATAGTCATGGCCTTGTATGTGAGTATCGTATTGAAGGTCAACCTGCTAACGGTGGAGAAACTTTTCAAATGAAAAATCGGCTCGCATCTGCGGCTTGAACTTGGAGCAGCGGTTCTCAACCGGTGCTCCGCGGCCGCTCTAGGAAAATAAAAAACATTAAAATTAAAAAAATAATTATATTTTTAAATAGTAAAAATGTATCAGTAACTTTAATGAATAATTAAAAATGGGCCTAGGGGCTCCGCCATAGAATTTTTTTACTAAAAAGTGCTCCGCTAGTCATAAAAGGTTGAGAACCGCTGACTTGGAGAATCGCAGAGAAGCATCTTCGGCCGACCAGGAGCCCACAGTATTTCAAGTTTGGCTGAGCAATACGAACGAGATACACGTGTGGTTTAGTTGTAGTAGCCTACAGTGGGGTTTGAACCTGGATCCTCTCCGACGTCAGTCCAGCACGATGCTCACACAACGGCACAGAGGCTGACCTAATCAACTGGAAGAAAACTAACCAACATCTGAAAAGGGTTTGATCCCCCCCCCCCTTCCGCCCGCTAAAAAGGATGTTCTGTTATTAAATCGGATATAAAAGACTTAGATGTCGGGTCCTATAAATGGGTTAGCTCGTGTTCACAGAAGTTGCTTTTTTTTTTTACTACGTAAGTAGATGCATCTCACGAAACTCAGTTTTAGAATTAATGAGAAGGAAATCGTCTTTTTATTGAGGACGCGTCAATATTTCATTCCACGCTCTTCTTTTCAACTCGCGAGCAATAAGTGCCATCTCTCGGAGTATTCTTATATATTTCTGTTTTTCTTACCTTTTCTTTTTCTCACCGAGGTTCGATCCGAAGCTGGTAAAATTTTCGTTTGATTTCGTAAACTTCGCGCGGATGACTTTTGGCGGCGAGTGAAAAAAGCCAATCGCATAAAAGGATAAATGAAGCGGCAGAAACTTACAAAGACCCCCCAGCCAGCCGCATCACCCTCCTGCTGATGGATTACATCCTATTATAAAAGACCACACAACAGGGTCTCTCCGGCGTTTATTTCTCCCCCCCCCCCCCGCCCCCAGTCTCCCGTTCTTTTTCTTTTTGTATTTGTAGTGGGACACGACGTTGGACACAATTCGTGTCACTTTCTTGCCAACACGCTTTCTTCACGCAAACACGTACTTTTTGGAAAGGGAAGACCTTAGTCAAATGTCGGAGGAGAAAAAAAAGTCACTTTTTCTTCATATATCGCCGGTGGTCCCGTCTGTGTACAAGTGATAATCTATTAAGGGTGGTACAAGAATTCTTAGTAGGTCTTTCTTTTGTGTGAGTGCTGTCTGCGAAAAAGCACGGACCCGGAAAAAGGGAAAAAAGAGCCGGCAGAGATCAGCAAGAACCAAATTTTCTCGATGGAAGAGATCACGGTGTTCATGTTTATTTTGTTCCGTTATTCCTATAGTGTATATAAATGTTGTTTTCACTAATCTTTCTACCCCGAGTACACGTGGAAACGACAAATCGGAGATACGTACACTCTCATTTTTTTCTGATTTGGTGCAGGTTGGAAGTTAAATTCAGCGTTTGCTCCGCGCTCCAAAGGAAATTGTTCTTCAACAGACTCATCGACCAGGGTGTGATACTGCATCTGCCGTGTGATCATCATTTCCCCATGTATCTTATACTCACCACCATACATACATTTCTGGTACAGTCAATTTGTATAACTCGTGTAACTCGATTACCTGTTTAAGTCTATAGTCTGTTTCAGGTTAACTTTGCAGTGAAGAGAAAGGTAGAGAGTGTATTCCTTCGCTGCAAAATATAGTTCTCATATATCGGAGGTTTAAGATGAACCTTTATACAGAATATTTCAATTTTTTCTATGATTTTGAAAAAAATACTGAAAAAAAAATCGTTTTGAACCGATGTTTACTTGTTTAAAATTTTTAAATTATAAAAAATATTGGTTACCATTATTAAAAATCCATAGCAATGGCAACGACACTCTGGCGCGATATCCTAGAAATTTTCCCCGCCAATATCACTGTCGTGTTTTTTTTCGTTACACAATTATATTGAATTTTCCATAACGATGCAATTTTTCATTCAGTTTTACATGCAGTTGTAGGCTTACATAAAAACGAATATTCAATCAGTTTTATTTTCTCCTAAAAATAGGCTTCAGTGAGTTCAGATATTCACTCATAGATTACAAGAAGTGTTTCTCTTCCACGAGAGTGCCGATACTATTGTGACTTGTGAGAGGCCCTCTATGGGTGCAGAAGTTTTGGTTATAGATCCTCCTTTTTTTAATTATTTATTTTTTGCCATGTTTATGGGATAGTTTTAGTTTCCGATCACGGAGAGTGTTGACACGAGTCGCGACTTCCACTCACACGAACGACCGCCATCTTCCACCCACCTGTTGCTCCTCATGCCCCTTGCCTTTAGCGTCTCTTCAGATACAATAAATGGGGGGGGGGGGGTCCACAGTGGTTTGGGCTTTCATCTGTTATGTGACAGTTGTGTCTTAATTTTCACCAGAGATAGCCAAGCTAAAGTTCTCTGCTCTTCCATTCCTGAATACTATATTTTTGGTTTTTGAATATTCGTTGTAAACAAAACTCCATAAGAATAATTCGTAATAACCATGAGCAGCACATCAACCGTAACAAAAGACTAAAGCTGTCGGGAAAACAAGTGGCATCGACGTATACCATTCGGGGAAAGGGGAGGTCGAGTGACGGAAATTTCGGCAAGAAAAGTGAGTAGAAAAATTCTAAACTTTTCCGTATCATTATTATTATTTGGTGCTATTCCTGCATTTACACGTGAAAACAGAGTTAACCTGCTTCTTCTTAATATATTTAACATTAATTTTTTCCATATAAATTGAAGAAAAAATTAGAAATCCCCAAGTTTTTGAGAGCCATGGTTAATATACAGTATTTTAAAATTATACGTTACTTGCATAATATTGTTTGGATTTTTTTTGTAAATAAATTTCAGCTGAGGGAAGGGAAATATAGCAGAAAAATATATGACTTTTTTGAAATTTTTAGTGTTACTTACGCCACATCAATGAAGAGTAAGTGACACGCTGATAGAAGATAATTATTTTTTTCTAAATTTTAAAACATTTTCTAATCAAAAAACAAAACAAATGATTTCAAAAACCTCACTTTAATTTCTGAAAGTATCGGCAGTGGTTTGCTTTTAATTCTATAATTATTACTAATTTAACTGTGCAATTACGTTACACGTAAAAAATATTTTTCTCAGTGAGATTGGCAAGAATCGGCCATACCTTACCGAGGCTGCGCATCGATACATTGGTTAAGAGGCTTTCGTTCCCATAGCAACGAGTGATGCGGTTCCCTCGTAGCTTCCCCTTCACTGCAAAGTTAACCTAAAACGGACTATAGTTTTCACTCAGTCCCAGAACTTTTTCCGTATATTTGTGTTGAAAACTTTCCCTTTTCTGAGGAGAAGAAAAGAAATTTTAAGAACCGGAGATCAACTCGGGTTCTTAAAACCCTATCAAAATGTCAACCCCTCCCCCGGTCCACATTACTTTGTAAGGTTTCTTCTCCTAATAACATGCTTTCCTTCATCCCCTGTCCTGTCAATCAACTGCCAGTTGGCCGAGTCAGAACAACATTTATAGCAGAACGCCTCCGCGCGAAACTCGTGACGTCACTGAAGAAGGTCATCTCACCTATAGGCATTGGATATACTACAATAAAGGGAACTGACAGCGCATGTGTCTGCCTGCTTCAATGACTATAGGTGAGGTGACCTTCTTCAGTGACGTCACGAGCTTCGTGTGGATGCCTTCTGCTATAGATGGTGTTGGTCCGAAGCGGATAGTCGTTAAAAAGCGAGGCCGAGTCAGCTTCCATTCAAAGTCTGATAACAGGACAGGGGATGATTTTCCTTTCTCTTCGAGGTAGCAGACTTATTATATATACAGACGATCCCGCGTATAACGTCCCCCCATATAACGTTTCCCCGCTTATTTTTTCGTGGTCTCACCTCTAACTAACTCTCATTAAGATTTTCCGTTTTCACGCTTACAACGTTTTTCAAGAGGATTTTTTGGAAAAAGTCAAAAGCGGGATCCATTGTATATATATATTTCCTGAGTGCAAGCTGATAAATGCTTCCCCCCTCCCCCGCCTAACACAAACAATAATAAAAAACAATGAAGGGAAAACTATCGTTTTCTGTTATTTATGCTGTACAACATAATACTATACAACAGCACACCTATTCTTCTTGAAAATAGGTGGCAATTTCGGGAAGGATTAGTGATTTCCACTGTGGCAGTTATAATGCAGACCAGGAAAATTCTGGAAACCGCTTAAAGGGTAAAGTCAAAGTTTTTGGTGAATAAGAGAAATTTTTCTGAGAAAAAAAAACAACTTTATTTATAACTAGTTATAATACCCGGCGCTGCCCGGGTTTTCTTCAATAAGGGTGTTTGGATCACGTGATATCTCCCTCTTTCTTTGAGGGACATGCAAACCGTGTCTAAGTTAACTAATATGGTGACTTCATGAAATAAACAAATCTAGATTTAAAGAAACATAGAAACGAATATATTGTTTTTTTTTCCTTTTTAAGGGGCGCTAGGTATTACGATCCCCCCCACCCTGAACTCCATCTGCCTGTTTCAGCTTTCAAAAATGCTTAATTGAAGCTGTGGAATTTCTTCGATGTACTTTACAGGCCCATAATTAATTTTAAAACATCCTAAACTATGAATTTATGCAGTTGAATATCAAAAGACACAATACGGAGACATTAATTTTCATGCTTGAGAAGATTTAAATAAAAAGTTGAAATCAATGTTATTGCATGAATATATCCAACTCAAAAGTAGGTCCGGATTATTACTTCATATTTAATCTCCTGGGCTTCGTATACCTATCTCTAAGCGAACTCAATATTTCAAAAATCAAGAATTCAATACAATTTTTTAAAATTATTGATGTGTGGCGGAAAACCCCGCCAAATTTCCGGATTTCTACAGTAAAATCGGCAATTTTGACACTGATTTCTATGAGGATCACCCTTTTCCTGACCCTCAAAGCGATGCTGATGATGATTATGACGTCTATTCAAAAAGCCTCGTTACTGAGAGTATATTGAAAATGTGGCAAACCATTATAAAGGCATAAACTATTATACATATGCTAACAGGATTAAAGAAGTGACAAACCGTTGTAAAGGCATATGCACGTCTGAAACGCATTGCTAGGGAACCACGGTAACCAAAGTAAACGTTCGGAAAGTGATTGTTGAGGGACAAAAACCATTGTTGCCCGACAGTTTTTCGCTCATTTGGGGCACTTGCCCTGCTCTGACGAAATTTTAAAGTAGCCTATCGTTCAAGTCGGGTTCCATTTGGTATACAATGCAAAATTTGGCGACGATCGATCTAAAATTGTAGATTTGTATAGAGAACATACACACACACACACACACGCGCGCAGACACACACACAGAAAATCAATTTTATATATATAAAATAAAATAGATAAGTAGATTCGTTTCATTCGTACGAGTATCCATTGAATACGGAGCAAGTACGTGTAGTTTATTTCCAATATTCGCATTCAATAACTAAATATGATTAAATTACAACTTATGTTTTCGAATTTCTTCATCTTTAGTAGTTTAACACGTTTTTTACTTATATGATATTCGTAAATAGGCGCTGCTACTGTATTTTAATAAATCTTTCTTTTTCCCATGCTCAGATCGGAATTTCCGTTAAGTCGAAATAACGTTATCTCGAAGAGGTTTTTTTTCCCGGCCGCTGCACATTCGACTAATCGACATTGACTGTATTTTGGACATTTTCGAGGTTATTTCTTGGGAAGAGGAGAAAAAATAGAGTTGTTGAACATGTGATAATAAAATGATGAAAAACGTGTAAACAAACAAGGGATCTATGCAGGGTGGACCTTAGGGGTGTGCGACAGATGCGATTGCACTGGGCCCCGCGCTTCTGGTAATAAAAAAAATATTTTAAAAAAAATATTGTAATTTTTGTACAAATTTCAATAATAAAACTAGGTTGCTGCACTTTGACTGAGAAAGTGTAAGAAAAACCTAAATAACGTAATGAATAAGCGAAAATTATTCGTCACGCACACACTACAATCGATCCCGTTTAGTTATAATAATATTGACAATGGATACTCCCGGATTCAACGTTTTAATTTTTTTCTATTCTCGCTTACAACGTTTTCGAAAATTCACATCGGAATTTTTCCTCCCCTGAAATCCGCATATTTTTTTCATATAAAGAAACGAAGATGTTGATTACGTGTGTGCTATAGCGTTGAACTTTTTTTTTTCTTGTTCTCTAACGTTGTCCAACATTAGTGCGCAGAACATAATTACCCTTACTACTGTTCAAATATACAGGGTTGATCTAAGTTATGTCCCTATGAATAGGGAGACCAACAGATGATATCTAGAAAAAGGTCTCAGAAGAGGTTACTTTTTTTCCATTGTGGTCTTATTCAAATTTTCCATATTGGATCGATTCCAAAAAATGAATCTTCCCACAGTGGTGTTATAGACGACTGCATATAACAAAGGAATGAACGGTGGCCATTCGCATCCACTTCTGAACTTATTGATACAAAATTAAGCAGCATAGCCGGATAAGTTTTCCCAATTATTCTGCCTTCTTGACATGGACACAAAATATTAACAACTTGACAGATTTTTAGAAGCCAGCATCAAGTAGCATCAAGAAAAGTGGCTTCTTTAGATATGAAAAGTCGGATTTCCCAACTGTACTCCTTGGAATTAAATTCTTCACAGAACAACCAATACGATGCTTTCTTGACCTTTGAAATTTCGGAAAATGAAGCAGTAACAACGTTAGATTTTGGCAAACTCGGAGCAAGTTAAAAAAGAAAAGCTCGAAGTTTAGAGAAAAAAAATTAAAATTCTTAAATTTGTAGATGATAACCACAGTCAACACCAGTTGCAACGTTTGCAGAAGCAATTAAAGGACTGGAAACTTTTCGATATTTTGTGGAAAGGCAAGAAAATGTGCCACATGTGTGATGTTATCCAGATTTTACGAAACTTGACTGTTATAGTTTGCTCTAACAAATAATTACTCTTATTAAATCTCTATATGTACCGTAATTTTTGTTAATTAATAAGCTATGGTCGGTGTAAAACTATGTCTTATAATATTCTTATAGACATTTCCCGCTTATAACGTTTTTAGTTACGGTTTCTTGAAAACGTTATTAACGGGATCGACCGACTCTATGTACAGAAATGATGAAACAAAAAAAAAATCGTTATTTGTTTAATGCGGATGTGGGAGGCGGTTGGAAAGGATGCACAAACATCCACCCCTTTAATATCTATCGATCATATATATATACATATATATATATATATATATATCTTTCAAGATTGTATCAGTAAAGGGTGCACCTTTATAGTGCAGATGGAGACTGACTTCTAGGAACATTCTTTTTTAGCACATGATTATTTATAAACCAACATAAACACATAACAAGTACAACATACACTAACAGTCATGTGGTTGGTCGGATATTAGCAACACGTTCCTCATATTGAAACTTCTTCCAGGGAGAAACTAAGTGGAGGAGAAAAACTGCATGCCTATAAGTGTGGGGGAGGTTTATTTGCTCTATATATGATGCTGACATCAGGGCTAAATGATAATTTTTTTTTAATTTTCCTACTGCCATCTTTCGCAAATCGCAATACTATGCTACGGAAAAGTTTCTGTTTTCGAGATCGCATGGCATTTTGCGCGCGTATACAGTGCAATATTTCAATCTAATATAGTACTTGCAGAGTTTTCCTGCGATTTTGCGTTTCTGTTCTGCGTGTGTGTGTGAGTGTGATTGTAAGATTCAAGTTTTCAACTTATAAACTCTTAACAAAAAGGAAAAGCGAAAACAATATCTTAACACAGAACGTGGTGAGTTTCAAAAACTTCTACAGCCTGCAATTCAGCCTTCTGGTAAAGAGAAAAAAGTGAGTGATATTTCACAAGAAATGGTCTCATCTCGGAATTTCAGTCACCAAACAATATGACTAATAGTAGATATATTTGCTTGGGTCCTCCGATATCGAAGTGCTTCGCGAGTTACTAACAAATGATATTCAAACTGCTGTATGCGTTTTAAAGTTCATGAGCAAAATCAAAAATCCTTTTCCGAACGCTTTCATAGCACATAGGATACTACTTACTGGTCCAGTAACAGTGTCAAGTGCGGAAAGGAGCTTTTCACGCTTAAAATTAATAAAATCTTATTAAGATATTAAGATCTGCAATAAATCAAGAAAGACTGTCATCTTTAGCGACATTTTCAGTCGAAACAGTGGATAAAATGATGATGTAATAGTGGATTTCGCTGGTGTGAAAGCAAGACAAATTTTTTATAAGGTGAATCAATTCAGACAATTCAGCTGGTAAGTTCTGTTGAAAAGCATTTGAAAATAAGTAGTAGTGTGAGTCGTATTATATTTTAAATATATTTTATTATTATTATTTTTTTTTTTTTTGCTTTACTGCTTGTTACTTACCTTATGAATCATCATTTTTTACATAAAATTTTTAGTATTGAATAAGATTTAGATAGATAAGAATAGAGATTATAAGACCTAACTTTTTCTCTTTAGGCTCGATTGAGAAAAAAATTTCTGTGGTGCTCGCAGGGCCTCGCGATTATTTTTGCACCGGGCCCCACATTTGATAAAGGTGGCCCTGGATCTATGGGTAGCTAATGAACTTTCGGCCTACCTACGTGGCCGCTGACGACTTCCGTAAAGGAATAGACAGTTTTGATTGTCAGCGATGCCAATAAAGTATCTGGAAAATGGGTTACCATAAAGCAGGGATGACCAACTTCTTTCTGGGCAAGGGCCAACATAACGATCAGCTGCAGCATCATCTATTAGCCGTACCAGTAAAATTAGAGAAACCCGAAAACTCGCACATTCGTACACGCCATATGGGAAAACACGGGAAATTTAGTCGGTAAACTTTTACATTGTGGGCATTGTATTCCCCTTTGATCTTCACAAACATATTCATTGTTTTAATTTGATAACTTTTGTCACACCACTGTCATTTTCTGCACACGAGGGCTAATTAGACCGGGACCTACAATTCATTGCCGATTCCGAACGGCAGGCTTGTTTTTATACTCATCGAGAGGTTGGTGCGCTAAGGCCCCTTTCACACGGAGCGGATGCGGACGCGGGTCCGCATACCCTTTCACATGAGCACTAAAGATGCAGTTGTTTCGCCCGCATCTTTAGTTCGAAATTCGTGCATAAAAACTGTTTTTTCGCAATTTTTGTAATTATTTTTCTCCTTCACCCCTGATTCAGTGGCCATAGGCAGCCTAGAGGCATTCTTTGGTGGTTTAATCTAGAGCCACATAGAATATGGGAATAAAGATGCCTTCATTCCGATCCTCACGAGTAGTCGATGGGAGAAAATGTCTTCTAATATTTTCAAAATATTTTGAAAAAAAAAATTCGTCTTTTCGGAAAAATATGGAAGAAAAGTTCCAAAAACGTCCAATGTTCGAAAAATCAAATCCAAAAACATCCAAAACATTCGATGTTCCAAAAAAAAAAAAAAAAAAATTCAGGAGATATCAAAGAATTTGCAAGTAGTAAAAAAGGGGAGGGGTGGAGACTTTCAGAATGCCTGTGCTTAGAAATATTCACATCACAATTCTGTCTTAGGCCGGGATTACACTATAAAAGTTCGTTTATAAAACTTGAAAAATGCAACCAATAGGCGGATCAGTTAAGTTCTCTCGAATGTAACAGATGTGTTTATTGGCTACATTTTTCAAGTTCTATAAAATAACTTTCATAAACCTTTTAGAGTGAAATCCCATCTTTAGATTAGTCTCACTTCTGAAATATAAAATTTCATTTTTTTAAGTTTATAGACTGAATATCGAGTAAAATAAACTTGTAGGTATTGGGGGAACCACCAAAAATATTCAAGTGCTAGGGTCTTCAAACGACTTAATCCGGCCCTGAGTGAACACCGTACGTGGATAACGTTGTTTAATAAAAGTATTTTTTTTAAAGTTTAAAAAAATTAACAGATAAAAAATTTAAAAAAATAACAAATATTTAAAATAATATTTCAGATATTTTTAAATAATTTTAAAAATTTAAAAAGAAAAAAAATTTAAATTTTTAAATTAAATTTAAAAGTTATTAAAGTATGTAGTCAATTAAATATTCGTAATGAACAGAACGGCTTATAATTTTGGTCCCGTCAGTGGCCGTTGTTGACAGGTTTTATTGTATAAAATTGTGAAATATGGACAAAAGGCAGTTAAAGTTGCTATATCTTCATCTCAGAAGGAAACGGAGGGATAGACATATGTAGGTACATTACATTAATGAGCAGGGACCATCATATGGTGTTTTCAAAGGTATTTATGGCAACTAATTAAAAAAATTCCGTGAAAAATCACCTTCAAAAAGTAGCCAAAGATGCGGACGAATTCGCTCCGCATCCGCATTGTGTGAATAGCTCCGAATAAACCTATTGTCAAAACTTCTATGTGCGGATGCGGAGCCCGCACTTTTCGCGTCCGCATCCGCTCCGTGTGAAAGGAGCCTAACTCCTCGATGGAGGACTCGGTGATAGGCAATTTGCCAATATTTAGCTGAAAAAAAACTGTCCATGGGCGAGATTTATGAGCAATTTATGTGTTTGAAAAGGTAGTATGGTCCTTTCAAAATCATAACAAATTAATCAATTAGTAAATTATTTTCGTCACTAACAATAATGAATATAAGTATTTTTCCGCTGTTGGAACGAGAATAGGTCGAATAATGATCACAAATTTGATTTAACACCTTGTAAATTAATAATCTTAATTTGATAATTTATTTTCACCATGTCGAGAGCCCGCGGGCCAGCTTTTGGCTACTCGTGATAAAAAGTACAAACGAAAGAGGGGAGAAAACTCGAATTTATTATTTCTCCAATCTACCCTGGGCCTAGTAAACTCACTTCGGGAAGAAGTTCAGTTGAATAAGTAACAATAATTAAATTAATACAATCAGTTTTTTATTAGTTAATTTATAATATTTGTAGTTAATAATCAATCTGTTGGATGGATCTGGAGGATTGAAAATCCCTTCAGATCACAAAATGGATATATGTCAACTGTAGAGTTGGTATTTACATTTGATGAGTTTTTTACCGTCTTTGGAAAAACCAAATTATAGTATAATTATTTTACAACCATAACATTTTGATTAAGTTCTCCTTAACCAGTAAAAAAAACTTATATGTGGTGAACATCATCTTTTCTCCTAACTGATGTTGAACGATTCTTTCAAAATTTTCAAATTTACCAAAGTGCCAAATATGTGTTTTCAAAAGAAAATTGATACAAATATCAATTTATGTTTAATCAATACATCAGTATCTTCTACAACGTGTTATATGCTCACAATCTAGTGCAAATATTAGTTCGACACGTGCGGAATTTGTTAACCGGAATTTTCTGCTTCTCACAGCCGGCTCGAACAAAGCGACGCGACACGATATGCAAATGGACGGAGCGTTTCGCAATTCATATATTTCCGAATGCCATCGATTACCGGAATCAGAAACACCCAAAAAAATATTCCGTTAATCGTACAAAACATGAAAACCAAAAAAATTTAAAATTCGGGGTTTTTAACCAATCAGTAACGAAATGGATTTCCAGAATCGGAAACACGCATGCACTATGTTCGCACCCTGAAGCGAAATACGGTTTTTGCCATCACTTTTCAATGGTTGCTAACTCAAAGTTTTTCTTGCAGAAATTCCTTGCACCCTCCCCCAAAAGTCAATCTTGCGTACGCCCCTAAGCCCGAGCTCCCTAATATTTCCCACTATTTCTATAATACCTATAGAGATATTGGGTCCTCCTCGCTTCCCAACTTTTTTGAGCATTATATTTAATTATATTTAATGAATTTACGCCTATGATTCTTTCTTTCATTCTTTCAAACCGAGCACAACTCAGGTCTATCAACGTGGGCAACGCCATGGGGTGGCACGGTCATTATTGCTGGGGGTGGGGTTACGATGATGACGACGTCAATTCATATATACACATATACATTAGATCAGCTAACTCCACCTTTGACGCTGAGGGAGGGGGGGGGGGGCAATGCTCCCCCATGAGCCCCACGTATCTCCGCCCATGGGCAACGCCTATGATTTCTCCCGGCGACAAAAGCAGGTACAGGATCTTCGAACAGCGGGAAGGGGATGGGGCGAATAACTGATCAGGCTATACACAGTAGACTCTCCATAAATAATCGGACCGTGCGCTAGTCCGACCCTGCCCAGTAATCCGACGTTTTTATGTGGGTTTTCTTCAAGCAAAGCAGAAGAACACATGTTACTGCATGTCTATGCGCAGAAATTTATATTACTTCAATGGACTTCAATTGATTGCGTTTTTTCCCGGCATGGTCCAGGTCTTCTTCGACTACCTTCGTTGAGACACATTCTTCACTTTACATATCGTACAACGCAAAGGCTCTATCAACAATTTTCAATAAAATTGTCAATTTTAGTCATTGGATGAGGGGATGGACGGTGTTGTGTGCTTCATTATGCATATATAAATTACAAATATGTTACAAGCATGACTAAAGCACGTTAAGAAAAGAAGAAAAAAGAGAGAGAGAGACAAAAAAGAAAAAATTACAAATAGCAAAAGATTCACAATAGCAATAAATTTACAAAACAGCTCTCAGATATCGCTTCGTTGAGACAACAACGCGGTGGACCATGATCTGGTTAGGAGGACGAGGAGGTAATCTGGCAATTCCGGTAATCCGGCATACCCTGATATGTGGCGGATTAGCGAGTCTACTGCACTTTTTTGGTGAATGGAGGGGGTGTGATCGCCCCCCTCCACCCTTTTTTATCTGTCTATCAAGGAGGAGAGACTTCTTCGAGTTCGGGAGACATTTTACGACTACTACATGAGTGTGTTCCGAACAAAAATTCGAATAGAATAAAGAAAAAAAGCTTGAAGAGATAATTTTCACTTTTTCCAGTAAAAAAATGAATCCCATGACTGCAAGAATATCGTGAAAGGACATGATAGAAACACTACAGAAAGCTTTCGTTTTGTTTAATTACGCTAAACTCAGACATTTTTTAGCCTTCATCACAGTCTACAACAGACTGAGCTAACTATAGCATAATGCATAAGCATAAGCACTAATACAGCATAATGTTTATGAGCCTTGCTTATAAATAACGTCCATGAAAATGCCACGAACTACGAGATGAAGGTATTTTTTGCATAATTTATAAATCATGCAAAAATAAATAAGACTATGAATATTCATCTCATTTATTGACGTAGTTAATTTTTTACCCTGTGAATACATTTTAAATCGCTGCATAATTTCTTTTCTAGTAGGTACTGTATTTCTCGCCAAAGGTTATTTTTTAGCCTAGTTGGCGATTTCTCTGATAGCTGGATATATTTTTGGTGAGAATTCTCGTGTATATATGACCCCAATTTTCCCGTTTTTCTCTCGATCAAACATGGTCACCACTACCATAATAAATTAAAAACTTCTTGCACAGCATTTGGTGGCATTGGATTGCATTTTTTTTGTCCAAAAAGATTTGTAAAACGGCAACCTCGGTAATAACAACAAAAATTCCCAGAATCTTCGATGTCGTTATAACCGAATTTTACTGCATCTTAACTAGCACCTCAAGAGAAACACGTGTGAAATCTAAACTCTTTCGACGTCTATTGGAAAATTGTTCATTCACTGAAATTCCTTTTGGCAGGAGGCACTCATGTTTCAAATTTCCAACACAAGATCACAAACCGAGTCTCGATAAGTCAACGGGTTGGAAAGCTATCGTTGCTGGGGGAGAGGAAAAAGGAGACGACTTGTGTTCCTTAATGATGATGTCCCAGAGGAAAAAACTCGTGATTTTAAGTAGCGAGAAGAAAAAAGTTCATCTCTTTTACGCAATTGGAGAAAAAAAGATGCAAAAGCAAAATAAAGAATAGGAGAGAATCCAGCAGCTGCAGGAAAAAAAAGAGGAAACAACAGAGTTAAGGGTAAGTAAGTCATCGCGCCTCGTTTACGATGGGTTTTGGAGCGCTCTTATTATTATTATGGCTACTTATCTCATTTATCAGCTCTAAAAGGGAGGCACGTGTCACCACACCACGTCCCGTTGATGATGGTGGGTGCACAAATGAACAGAGCCACCCTCGTTGAAAAGCGACTTGTTATTTGCAACTTCCCCACTCTTAAGTGTATAAATACGAGAGCTGATAAAGAAGAGGGTGGCTGGGAGAAGTGGGTTAAAGGGCAAGAAGCATTATGTTCCCCCCCCCCCCACCTTGCTTGAAACTAATTACATCATTCTTCTGCGGCAAGAAAGGCCGTGAGTTCATCACCATCGTAGGGCTCCATCAGCTAATCACCAGAGGCCTCAAACTCTTGTTGTTAATGGAGGTGACCCAAACCTCTCCAAGAGTCCACTTGAGAAGGCGATTTCCACGTCTGTCCTTTCTCTTCTCCCCCCCCCCCAAATATTCTTTTTCTTCATCTACGACTCAAATTTTGTTTCAACAAACGACTGATTTAGACTTGGGACGCACTACCACATTGATCAACTTAATCAACTTATCAACTTGTTGATTGATTTATCCTTAAATCATACGCATCATCTCGATGAAGTTTCTTAATTAAAGTGAAGAGGATTGTGTGAATGAGGATGGAAATATGGCCACCTAGCAACCAGCGGGTTAGTGCAACAGCTTTTAACACCACCAAACCAGAACATGGTCCCAGCTCTTTTCCCCAAGGGGACTTGAGCAGTTGGATAGACCATGCTGGGAGAACTTTCCACCATCAGTCCGACCAGAAATTCCCGCATTCAACTACAATGCGACTCAAGGAACTAAATTGAGCTAGGAAATCTGAAGGAGAAAGAAAAGTATTAAAAACACGGAGTTGCAAAATTTAAAGGCATGATACACAACATTGATGAGAAGGTGCCCACTACTAACAACAATGCAGTGGGAATCTAAAGAACATCACTGTCTATTGTAGAGTTGAAACATAATATTGTGATGGAAATCTTATAAACTTCACTATTCGTACCAAATGTGCACTGTAACAACCAACCTTAACAATCGCAAGTTCGACGTTTTTAATATATTTCAAATCATTTTGTCTTTAGCCAATAATCCACTTGGTCTCCTATTCAATTCCTGAATGCTATAAATGCTAAAAAAAAAAGTGCTGTCATATTTTTCGATTGCAAAAAAAATTTCATGAATTTGTAAAATCAAATGAAATTGTAAGGTACAGAGTGGTTATAAATAAACTGACACTACTCAAACGTACGTACCGCCCATTCTGATGGAGGTATTTTTGATTAAACTCGATACATAGTATACATGCGTGTGGACTGTAGGGAAAAGAAAGATTCAATAAAATAACAGTTCAATTTTTAACCACCAGGTGAAAAAGTGACGCTTGTTTATCGCAGTTATCTTTTTTTAGTGGTCCAAATAACATATATCTAAAAAGTTTTCATACTAAGTTTCAACCTATGTAGCACTACATAGGTTGGAGTTTGGAGTAGTGTCAGTATAATTAATCTTAGTAGGGGCTAGTCAGTCTAATTATACTGATGCTACTCCGATCTATGTAGTGCCCGTTATAGAGGACGTATTTCATTGAAACTTGGTATAGGTCTATACGGTATTTGGACAATGGGAGAAAAATAACTGCAATAAAAAAGCACCCCATTTCCTCCAGGTGGGAAAAATTTAACTATTTTTTTATTGAATTCTTCATTTCCCAATGGTTCACACACATGTACAGTATATTTTATATACTAAGTTTCATCAGAATGGACGCTACATGCGTTTGAGTAGTGATTTATAAATACCCTGTGTAATTCCAGACAGAGTTCCAACAACACCTCCTTCGTTGTGGGACCCCGAAAGCTCTGTCACGTAGGAAAGTTTATTGCTACTGCAGTAAAACCTCGTTAAGTCATTACTCCCGTTATCAAAAAGTTATGGGGGCTTAAACGGAATGACCACTTAGGCGAAGTGACGTATATTTTTGATTACCTATATTTCCTGAAAAACCTCATTTCAAATATACATAGATACATATCCGAAATTTCTCTTATTCGGAATGGACTTGCCGTTGCCCCCCCCCCCCCCACCTGTTTTGGATATGTGAGGTACTTTATTTCCATATTCCCATGGATGTCCCAATTAACCTACCCTATTCTACTGCTTATAGTAGCCCGTGGATTATACTATTAAAAAAAATTACGTTGAAGTAAAAACAAAACGTCGGAAATGAATTTCTTAGTGTGGATCAAAGCTGCATGACGAGTTTTAACTTTGAAGCGGCTTTAGTGTGGATCTTATCTACAACTTTTTTTTCCTGAGGGAGGTTTTATTAGTTATAATTACGTTAGATATTTAATTACAAAAACATATATTTTTTAAATATTTATAGATATGGAGTACAAAAGAGATGCCAGTACAAAAATTGGCATTTTCTCTACAAAACCATGTTAAACACCCCGTCTCCTCCTTGAGAGCGATTTTATATTGATAAATGAAATTTTCTCATGTGAGTTATATATACTGCTGCGGACTAAATACATGGTGCCTTTTTTTCTTCAAACTAGAGTTTGCATCTGCGGATTATAAGCAGCAACATTCGATAGGTTTTGTTTAATTCTTATTCAAGATTAACGTTGAGGACTGAGGAAAACAGAAAGAAATGATTGATTTTCAAAATGACTTTCTTTATGATTAAAATTCTTACAACTTAGGCCCCTTACGCAAGTCCGCATCCGCATGCCTTTTTACGCGAGCACATATTTTTGCGGGTTTTTCGCCCGCATCTTCAGACTCATTTCGTTTTCATCAAGTGAACGCTGTACGTGAATAGCGCGTTTTTTTATAGAATTTAAATTGTTTTATTTTATTTTATTTTATTTTATTTTATTTTATTTTATTTTATTTTATTATTTAAAAATAAAATTCTGAAGTATGGCCAAAAGGAAGGTTGTACCTGTACTAAAAATATTTTTAAAATATTTTAATATAAATTGCTGTCAGGCATTTTTTATATAATATATATATAAAATGCTAAAATGCTTTTTCTCTCAAAACTAACTTTTTGTGAGATAAGGAACCTTTTTTCAAACATCACTCATTCAAATGTCTTGAGACTCTGTGTCTCTCTCAACATTATGGTGCTACATACCGTAAACTGGGGTGACTTTCGAATAAGACAACCATAAGCATTCTTTATGGGCGTTGTATAATATTTTATCATGTGTATATATTGTTTATAATTTGTGTAATTGCATTTTTAGTTGGGTTGCTGTATTTTTGAAATATATGACAACCATATTTTTATGGGCATCTTTTTATCAGCCACCTCGTTGGGCATTTTGTCTGTTGTGGCGTTGTATTTGTATTTGTATTTGTGCCAAGGTTCCGACTATGTGCCAAATCACTTGGCCGGGGGGCCCATGATGCTCTTAAGACGGCCCTGCCAACCACATTTATTGCATTATCTGATGTCAGCTGTTGTCTATAGAATTTTTTAGGTTATATTGTGATTTACACGAAATTTTTCAAGTGCGTGTAAAACCTCTCCTGGTATAGACAGTGTGTGTTTCGTGAAAACTAGGTAATTTAATATTTCTATGTAGAAGTTACTTAAGGAAAAGCCTATTAAACGTCAAACTATGTTATAATTTTACATATTACGAACCAAACAATCCTGTTTACAGCAAAACAACAGAAAAAATTGTGAGAAAATGAACTTACAGTTACAGAATGTTTTGAAGTTAAATACAGTACTTAATAAATGTTCAGTCCTCTGTGATGATTTAAAAATTTTTTCATCGTAGTCTGCTTGCCTGACGAGTGCCGTTTCTTCGCTTCCTGTAGCTTCTTCTTGTTGCTCAATGTATTTAATTGCACTTTCTAGTGCCTTAACTCCGTCGTTATGTGAAATTCTGAAAGCTCAACAGTTGGTGCTTGATCTTTTTTTTTTTTTCTGTGGGACGTCGGATAATACAGAACAGTCGGATAAACAGTACTCTACTGTATGTTGGAATTGATGAACGGCATAGTATTCTTCTGAAGACACAGCAGCAGAAAAGAGTTAAAATAAATTGACTTTACTCATGACATCCAACCAGTGTCGTCTTAATGCATGGGTCCGACCGAGCACGGCCCAGAAACCTCAAGTGCAGAGGGGCCTCATGAAAATGAGATCTGATTCAAATTATCTAGAGTAAATTTAGCAAGGTAGGGGGGGGGGGCTGAGAAAAATCATTTTAGCCGAGAACCTCTATGATATCCTATTTTTTTAAATATATTTTTTTTTTTTTTTTAATTTTTATTTTTTGTGAAAAAATGAAATTTTTTGTGAACAAATACGAAATTTCTGACCTAATTTTTTTTTTTTTTTTGGGAATAAAGCCAAAATTTATGATTAAAAATTTTTTTTTTGTGAAATTTCGGTTTTTTCTTTATACGAAATTTACGTATCCCTAAAGATGATACTGAGTTGGGCGCGTAGCCACCTAAGGCGACGGCCGCTAGCCAGCAGTATACTGCTGCCATCTAGTGACCTCAAAAGCCCTAATTATAAATACATTGTGCTACATAATTTTTTCTTCAGAAATTTATCCTCAAAATAATCCTATCAGTAGTTCTACAAATTATATTGCTATTATTTTTTCCATTAATTGTAAATTTTCATTTATCCTAAAATTATTTTTTTCAATAATTCTAAAATTATTTTTTTCAATAATTCTAAAATTATTTCTTCAATTCCATTCAATCATTGATTCCATGATTGAATCCATGATTCAATGCAGTTATCAAAACTTAGAGGAGAAATATACTTATATTTCTTCTCGATGATCTGTGTCCTACGGCGTTTTCCTTTATAATCTCGCCCAGCTCAAGTTTGTTTGGAATCAGCGCTGCCGGTCGTGACGTCGCACTAATGCGCCTAATTAATTTCAAAATATCCTAAACTGTATGTATTGATGCAGATTATGTATATGAGGGATATTATAAGACAATACGGAGACATTAATTTTCATTTTCAGACTTGGAAAAAATATAAATAAAAAGTTGAAATTAATGTTATTGCATGAATATCCAACTCAAAAGTAGGTCCGGCTAATTATTTTATATTCAATTTTGTGGGCTTCGTATCTCTAAGCAAACTCAATATATTCCGAAAATTCAGAATTCAATTCAATTTTAAAAATCATCGATGTGGCGGAAAACCCCATCAAATTTCCGCATTTCTACGATAAAATCGGCAGTTTTAACATTGATTTCTATGAGGATCATCCTGCGCTTGTCCCTCAAAGTGATGCTGATAATGATTATGACGTCTGTTCGAAAAGCCTCATGGGTAAGACGCCTTCATTCACCCTAAGACGCTTCGTGTATTAAGGAGTTCTAATATACCCTATTTTCTTCGTAAGCCATCATATACATTCATCGCTTTAGGGGCCATTCAAGTATTACGTCAGCATTGATGGGGGAGGGGGGTTCCGATTTGTTGACTTTTGATAACAGGGGGGAAGGGGGGATTTGGATAATGCTTACGTCTCTCTCTCTCTCTCTCTCATCAATCACCCTTTATGAAAATATGAAATTTTCTTACTGGCATCTTACTCGGCGCGCCAAAGACGAGAAAAACCTTCGATAGTTTGTGGGCACTTGAAGTAACATTCCCCCTATTTATAAGTGTCCTACTTCAGGGATCTCTAAATGTTTCGTGGATCGAAGTGATCTGGAAATGTGTTTGGGCAGCTTAAGTGCTCTGGAACTGTGCCGCGCATCACTCCAGTGATTCGCAATTATATGCCGCGGATCACACTTAAACAATCTGAGAATGTGCCACGGGTAATTTGAGTGATGTCGAACCGCACTGGGGGCCAGTTAAGTGCTCTAAAACTACGTCACATGTCACTCAAGGGATCTCTAAATGTGTCACGGATAGCTTAAGTGTTCTGGAACTGTGTCCCAGGTCATTTAAGTGATCTGAAAATGTGCCACGGGTTGCTTAAATGCTCTGGAATTGTACCACGGGACACTTCAGCGATCTGTAAATATGCCGCTTATTTCATTTTTACAAAATTAGGTTTGAGTAGGGCAGCCGCATCAGATAACCTCCAGGGCCATTTTTGGTCCGCGGGCCAAGGGCCTTTATGCGATTTATCATTAAATGGCTTAGAGAGAATGAATTTATTAAAGATCAATTTTGGGTTCATAGCCTTCAAATAACATTGAAATTAACAGAAATTGATTATAATAACATATAAAGGTATTTTCTTAAGAAATTTCAATTTAAAAAATATTTTTTTGCATTAAAAAATAATTTTTTCATCATCGGGGGGGGGGGGGGGGGCTGTGTACGTCTCTGATCCCACCAATATGTGTTAGGATTCAGAGAGGCAAAGCTGATGACGAAATTTTGCTGACAAGGGGGGGGGGGGAAGGGGGGTCAAAAATGGCTACAAATTTGGAATAAGGAGCTATATTAAAGGCTATAGCCCACAATCCTTTGCGATTTCTTTGAAAATGTCAGCTTTATTCATTGACGATTTTTTTGGAGAAACTGCGATTTTTTTTTTTGGAAATCCTTGTAGGTCATAAAACGTAAATTACGCATTATATGGTCACGGTATTTTTGACATTTCTGCAGCAGAACATCAACTTATGTTAATATCTTTGTATAATAATGCCGCTTGGGAAAAAAACGCATGTGCGTGCTTGTTTTCGTGAAGTGGCCTTGAAAACAAGGATACATTCACTGATGTGATGCTTTGATATTACTTGTAACAAGTTGCTTTTTTGATGAACTCAAAACACTTCCAAAGCAAGATGGAAAGCCTCTCATTTTCTTTGGTGCAACGGTAAACTCGTTGAGATTGTTCCAGTTTCACTGATTGATTATTTAATATTTCCCGTTCCTCGATTAGTGCTCAGAGTGTTTATTGAACGCGAATGAAAGAAACTACAGAGGCCCCTACACATGGTTCGGAAGAAGTGCTCAATGGAAAATGCTACCCGGGAAATTATTTGATCTGCCTGATTCAGCCTTGTTTGTGGGCACAGTGGTCTTGACACATGAACGTAACTCGAGGGAACCCCACCCCCAACCATGCTAGGGGCCGTTCAAGTATTACGTCAGGGAGGTTTTGCTGACTTTTGATGACAAGGTGGGGAGGGGGGTTTGGATAATGCTTACATCATGAACCACCCTTTATGGAAATATGAAATATTTTTAATGGCATCATTCGGTGCGCCAAAAACGGGAAAAACTGGAACAGGTGCTGTATAATCCAGAGATTGGCGATTTTTGGCGACTTCTTTTTTCGGCGCCAAACATGTCTGACGACCCGACCAAAAGTTGCCAAGGCCGTTAGACACTGCGAACGCCAAAAAAAAAAAATCGCTAGCATAGAAAACAATAATAACCTATTCAAATATCACTAAGACTAAACCGTTATCCGTTTGAATCGCCAGTACTTTGAGTGCCATCTATAATGGATGGGTAATGAAAGCTTCTAGAAAGAAGCTATGAGGAACAATCTAGAACAACGACAACCTGGCAAAACAAGTGAGAGCACCGGCGTTGGCGACTTATAGCACCCGTGGCGGTCTAAATTATACAGCACCTGTTTCGCTCTAGAACTGTGCCACGCATCACTCAAGTGATCCGTAATTATATGCGGCGGATCACTTTAAAATAATCTGAGAATGTGCTGTGGGTAACTTGAGTGATGTAGAACTGCACTGGAGATCACTTAAGTACTCTAAAACTACCTCGCATGTCACTGAAGCGCTCAGTACATTTACAGACTGCTTAAGTGTCCTGTGGTATAATTCCAGACTATTTAAGCTGCCCGTGGCACATTTTCAGATCACTTGAATGTCCCAGAATGTTTCAGAATGGCCCAGGACAGTTCCAGATCACTTAAGTACTAAATGTGTCACGGATCGCTGAAATGTTCTGGAATTGTACCACGGGACACTTAAGCGATCTGTAAATGTGGCGTTTAGTTCATTTTTACAAAATTAGGTTTGAGGAGGGCAGACCGCATCAGATAACCCCAGGGCCATATTTGGTCCGCTGGCCAGGAACCTTTATGTGATTTATTAAAGATAAAATTTGAGTTGATAGCCCTTCAAATAACATTGAAATTAACAGAAATGGATTATATTAACACATAAAGGTATTTATTTTCTTAAGAAATTTCAATTTTAAAAATATAATTTTTTTGCATTAAAAAAAATTTTTTTGGTCATCCGGGGGGGGGGGGGGGAAGCCCATGCACGTCTCTGATCCCACCAATATACGTTAGGATTCAGAGGTGCAGAGCTGATAAAATTTTGCTGACAAAAGGGGAGGGGGTCAAAAATCGCTAAACATTTGCTTATGTAATACTTGAACGGCCCCATATTGCATCCTTGAGGCAAGCTTTTAAGTACTAGGCGCGGTGCACCTGGGTGGCAGGTTGTAAGGGACAGCAGTGTAGACTAGTTAAGACCCCAAAATTTAACATTAAAAAATTTAACCTCCTAATTTAACACTGTAGAAATTCACATGACAACATATTTTTGAGTCATATCTCGACAATGGAAACTGAGAAAACAGATGGCCTCCGACCGTAATACCAGAAACAAGAATGTAAGCTATTGGGCCGATTCGAGAAAAAATCTGGACTCGTGCAGGACTTATTTTTTGTGCCTCCTGCCTACTTTCCCTACATAGCTCCTGTGTCAGGGTTCCTATTCTGAAATCTTTCACGGGACCCAAGCCAGATTTTCCATGGGCTCCTTCTACAGTTAATTTATAGTGTGAAGAAAAGAAAAAATATAAGGATTTAGTCCAGGACCACCAAGCTAGAGCCCTGTCAGCCCTACCCTTGGGTGTCATGCCCCTCAATCATTCCAGATTTCGTGTCTCTATTGAGCAGACAGAAAACATTTTCTTTAATTTTTTTCTGCAGTGGAACTTTTTTTTTTTTTACTCATTGACCTTGAATTTAGCACCCAATGTGGCTTCAATGTGTTGTATGGCCAAACGCCATGTACCCCATTGCCGAGGGCAAGTGTGCATTTTGTTTCCCTCCCCCTTGGCCCCATAAGGGTAAGGCTGACAGGGCTCTAGCTCTGGGGCCTGGGACAATTCTCATAATTTTTGGCTTTTTCATGCTATAAATCAACTATAGAAGGACCCTGTGAGAATTTTGACCAAGGGTCCACAAAAGATCCCAGCCTAGGGGGCCTTGCTCTAGGAGGGGAGGGGCATGCCCTCACCCAGAATTTGTTTCAGAATTGTCAAATAAAAGCAAAGGAAAAATTTGGCTTCTTACTTGTCCAGTCCCTGAAGTACCAGGCCTCTTCAATTGATTTCCAGTGATCCGTCAGACCAGACATGACCCAGGCCCTGTCCCTCCCGGGATATAAACCTTTTACCCGTGTAGGTTGGATCATGCTGGGGAGAAATGCAAATGACTACACCCCTACCAGGATTTGAACCCGGGACCTTTGGATTAGAAGTCCAACGCGTTTACTGGAAATGCGCCACAGGGGTGCATTTCCAGTAATCCAGCACACCCTGGTTTGATGTGCAAGATTAGCAGGAATTCATTGTTCATGAATTGTGATATCAATATGGTTTACGTCACCTGCTTCCAATCAAACTTTTAGCTATGTTAAATATTTTGGTCAGAATTTATTATTTCTCAGTTGTATTTGCTTTATTCACAGTTACTTTCTAATATTTCACTTGATCATCACATCAAGTACTGTATATCGCCCCCAGGCTTAATATTGAATTATTTTTTTTACATATTTTCAACACCAACCCCCAGTTAATCAAGGTTCTACTGTACAGTAGTAAAAGCCTGAAATTGGTCAGTTCGTGAAGTGGCTGGTGATCCGTGTCCAAATAATTTTCAGTTAAAAATTCCTTGGAATATGTACTGGGTCACCATTTAGTTAGGATGTACAGTAGTAAGTGATTTATGGAAAGTAAATCATCTATATACAGGGTGATTATAATTAAATTGCAAAACACGAATAACAACTACTGATCAGAATGGCTTGAAAATTTGCATGGATCCATTGCATGAAGCAATAAAATTTTCGTTTAACGAAAGAAAAAAATACTTTAAAATGTACAGGTGGATGATGCTGTACTTGGCCAGTGGTATAATATATTTTGCACAACCATGTCATTTTGGCCCTTCAACAGCATCAGTGTGTGAATAGCAGGTCTGGACAAATCCCAGATGTCAGAAAAACGGTTTTGGCACCTAAAATTTTATATGCATCATTGTTAAAATGAAGTGTAAGTATGAGACAATTTTTTTGTTTCGTAATAATGTATCTTCCAACATGAGAATCGGTCATAAAGTCCCAGGGAAAAAAACAAAACACATTACTCAGGATTGTTTTTCTTGGCGAAAAACATGCTTTGCTCTTAACAAATTTGGCTGGTGTCTAAATTTTTTTCCCAATTTGTCCAGCCCTGGTGGATAGCACTTTTATCAAGATGCACATTGCAACACCAGTGAAGCAGCTGCTGAAGAACCATTTGACAATGACAACATGATGTGACACCTGGCTGCCATGTTCACCTGAATATAATGTGAATACACTACTATAGCCCTTGAAACTTTTGGCTTTGGGAATACCCCAAAATGTCATGTGCAGTGGTCAGATTGTTAACTTTAATGAATTGAAAGCACATCCACACATCATTACTCTGATCTGTAGTTGAACAAGCATTAAGTATTTTTAAGTATTTTTTCCTCTTACTCATACAAAATTCCATTGCCTCAGGAACATTCATGCAACGTTTCAAGTCATTTGAACAGTAGTTTTGTTTTAGTGTTTTGAAATCAGAACTTTAGTTATAATCACCCTGTATATCGTAAATAATTGCTAATTAATCTGCATTAATTATGCTTCATTAAACACTGTAATTACTTATTTTTTATCACAGTTTTTGCAAAATAGTCCTAATTAAGCATAGTGAAAGAGTAACTAGGGTAAACATCTTTATTATATGGTTAATAACATTAAGAGAATTCTCAAACAAAAAATATTTCCTTGAGTTAAGCTATAAAGTAACTAAATTGCAAAAGTTGGCTTTTATTGAAATTTAGAAATATTTATAGATTAATTAATATGGGAATTGTTAATTATATTAGTAAACATTTTTAATTATTAGAAGTTTGAATGATTTTTCAGAAATTTTATTATTTCTAATGGATGGCTATTAAAACCAAAAAAGAAAAAACAGTTTAAACCAAAAAAAACCTGGTTTGAACTAAAAAAATCTGTTTTTTTAGGTTTTTTCAAAAATACCGAATCTAATGAGGACTGAATATTATGTATCTTGAATTATATATGTCATTGGTCTGTTGTCAACACCAATATATACTATAGTATCAATATGCCCTAGATGGATTATGGACTAATACATAAATGATAATATATATAAGTTTTTGTATATCGCGTATCTGTATTGTATGTGTTTTTTGTTTTTGTTTGTACTATTTATTATATGTTGTGTAATAAATTTCAAATTTGGCCAACCCTGTCATCAATTTTATTTGACTGTTTGTTCAAACTTGTTGCATGAGATGGAATTATTTGATCAGCATATTTTCTGATTTTGTAAATACTGTGATAAGCAAATAATCTTTCTCGTCAAACAGGTAAATAAACATTTCGACATGCTTGAAGGGCTGGTGGTCTGGATATTGAACACGTACATTGGTGAATATTTCGAAAATTTAAACACTGATCAGTTGTCAGTTGGCTTGTTGCAAGGTAATATTTTATTTGCTTTTCATGCAATATTGTGTCTTGCAAAATTTATTCAATGATGTTTTCTAAAAAATTTACCTAAACATTCTTTACTAAATTTGGCTAGGATTACCAGGTTCAAAAACTAAGTAAGGAGGACTTGTACACCCTTGGTAACATAACTTTTTCCCATTTTTTACAATAAATGGCACAGCACTATATTTTGAAGGCATTGCTTTTAGATAATTTAATCATAGGAATTGGCATAGTGCTTGCATTGTTTTCCTCATTTCTGAATGGAAGAAAAGGTAACATCCCCTTTCCCTCCCCAGTTCAGTACATGGCAGTAGCTGTTGGTGAGCAAACAATGGTGTTCTCAAAATAGATGTAGCAGTTTTGTTCCTCCAGAGACAAGGCTGTCTTTTTCATATTATCTTGGAGTAAGCTGGGCCTTGGTTAAAATAACATCTGCCCTGCGTAGAGGCAACCTGAGTTCTTGTATTCTGGAACTTTTGACAACGATTTGTCAAAGCGTGTAAAAATGTGTGGAGGAAAAAAACAAGAGGCACATGTTTAAAAGTGGGGAAAAAAATTTTCCCAGGAAAAAAGAAATAATTTTGGAAAGGGGAAAAAGAGGACAAACGGGCAAAATTTCTCAAACTAGACTTGCTTGAAATGACATCAGAAAGGAGGACATGTCCTCCTAAAATGGAATGTCTGGTAACCCTAAATATGACTCCAAAAGCTTTGTTCAGTTCACTTCACATTTCACAGGAATATAGTAAAGTGAAATATTCATTCATAAGTTGCTTATTAACATCAAAAATAATAATACAGTGAATGACTGCAAGCATGGGTTTTATTTTAATGATCACTGTAACAAATTTGAAAGTGAAAGAAAGAAAAGTTTATACTAAAGTAATTGTCATGAGAGGAAAATATTATCATTGGATGTGCTAATGAAGTAGGTCTTCCCCATTCAAATCTTCAGAATATGCGGATGAGAAACTGATAAGTGATGCTTGCTTTTGGAGTTGGTTAAAAAATTTCTCTATTATTCTTAAATTGCCATAACAGTGGGGATATTTATCATACTCCTTCATGCGTATTGTATGCCTCAATGCCAGACCATATCTTTTCTCGTATCTGCTCTAGAGGCGGCCCAACAGGGTCAAGTGCTTTTTTTTACATTATTCTGTTTTTTGCTATAAATGGTAATTTATTTCATTTTGATATTGTGGTCATTGATGCATTCTATGTTTCTCTAATTTTTTTCTCTATATTATTCCCTCTATTACACATGCCTAATTTCATTTGAATCCAAGCGTTCCCCTTATTCCAGAAACATGAATGTGCAAATTCTTGGGGAAATGACATTTGAAAGTTTAGGCCTGCTCTACCAATGTTACTCTGGATGTTATTTTCCTAAAATTTTTTGTAACATGTTTCAATAGGGGATACACATGGAAATTAGAAGTAGAGGCATTAGTAGCCTCTCTTAACTTCAGGAAATGGCCCCCAGGTGGGACAGTTTAGAGAGACCGTCACACCTAGGGGCTCTCTACTTCAGAGCCTCACGCAACAGTGAGTGAAATAAGGAAGGCAGGGTCGTGTCTCCAGTGGTGTAGATGGTAGCATGCTTGCCCTGTATGCAAGAGGGACTGGGTTCGAGTCCCAGCGGAGACAAGATGACTTTTCTTTCCAAGTTCACCTCAGCACAATATCCAGAAAAATAAATGTTTCCTTGATATCTTGGGATGAGAGAAATGCCATCTATCTCTCTCTAAAATGCTGCCTGTTTTAGAATAAGTTTTAAAAAACAATAGTGAATTGATTAGTAAAAGAAGAGCTATATTTTGTTTGATTTTTCTACAAGCTAAAGTTTATATAACTACACAAAAAATCCAAGCACCTCTATTCTCAGAGGACACAAAACTGTTTTAAAGGGCACTCATTATAATTATTCACAATAGTATGAATGGTGATGTAAAATTCTCGATAATCTTTTGAAAAATATTCTCATTAAAGAGACTGTTCTCTCGGATGGCTACAAGAATAAATATTTGTGGAGGAGTTTACTTTTGATTCTAAAAAATTATCTAAAAAATGTTTGGGAATAAATAAAAAATAATAATCTGATTACATTAATGAAAACTTTATTTTGTTTAAATTTTCTGGGGACAGAACTGTTCTCAATGGGCACTGTGGCTTTAACAATCTACCAAACTGACAATCAGTATGGTTGCCAAGCATTTTTTCGAAATCAAAAATATGCTTGTAAAGATTCCATTACTTCAATCTTGAGAAATGAAGTAAAGATCATTCTTCAAGCTGTATCTAAAAGAATGGAAGAAAACAATACCAATATGGCTCAATTGAATAACTTTTAAGCAATACGGAATTTTTTAGTGAGTTCATTATATTATTCTGAGATAATTTTAATTTATAACGTTTCAATCTTTAAATGTTTCTGAAATCTTCATAACAAAAACTTGGAAAAACTCTCACCATAACTAAGATAACTTTTAGTTCTTGAACTAAAAGCTGCCATTACGAGTTGATTATGTGAAAAATTGTTTTTTTTTAATGTTTCAGGCAATGAAAGCTGGATTATATTTCATATTATAAACAAAATTTGTCATTTTTAATTATTTAAAGAAAAAATATGTTCTAAAATATTTTCCAGTTTTTCCATTCAGAAGAATATTCTAGCTTCGCATATCTACAACTAGTGAAGATAATTACAGAATCACATTTGTTAGCTGAAATCTTGGTTAGCCAAAACGAAAACTTCCCATAGGTTTCTATCAAAAATTGTTTAATTCATTCTGGGAACTGCCCAAAATTTCAAAGTAGCTTTCATAATATACTAAGAAAGCGCAAAAAATTGTAGCTGACCAATGGCTGAGATAGTTTCACAATTTGATGAAGAATTTAAAGGAAGATGAAAACTGAGCATCATTCTATTTTAGGCTATGCAGACAGGTTTTTGAGCCACAGGAATTAAAGTGTGCAAGGTGATATGCTGTGTGGTACAGTTAGCTCATTTGTCTTTCAAACATGCAGATTGAAAAGATAAGCTCTTAGAAAGTCCAGACTCTTTAGTTTGGTATCAAAGGTCTTACCACAAGCATAAAACCCAATCAAGTCTAAAAAAGTTTTTGATGCGTTTTTCTCTCATTCATTTTACATGAAATGACTCAAAATCTCTTTCAGAAAGATAAGTGTATCTGAAAAGTGATTCCAAGGTGGAAATAATTTAATCTGACTGAAGTTTTCCAGTTAATCATCAGATTCATTGGCATAAAAATTTAGCATATAACAAGGCTGTCTTATGTTAGTGCCTGCAGCCATGTCAAATAAAATGTTTATGTGCTGAATTGGTATTCCTTAGCCAAGGCAAAAAACATTGAAAAAATCTTCATTGGTCAAAAAATTCATTAGCAGAGGCATTTGTTAGCCTAGGTATCCACTGTATTATGATTATTGTCATAACCTCATAAATATATTGACAGTTAACTTAAGCCCTTAATTTTTTTTCCCTTCAATTTTTGATTTACCTATTAATAATTGCATTACTATTGTAAGAGATAGGTATACATTTGACTCTTATTATAACTACTATCGTTCTGCATATAAAATGTATGTTATTTTAAAATAGTTGTAATATAAAATGCAAAACATATAGGATAGTAGTTATAAACATTTAGGACTTTTCATACCAGTTGTTACAGAACGGTTGTTACAATGCATGGTCATTATAACACGTATCAACTGTGTTAGGTTTGTAGATCTCAAAGTATTTTTTTCATTGTACTAAATTTCTTTTGTACACTATCAGCCATCTCTAAAGGCAATTTTCTCTTTTTAGCCATGAATTTTGTGTTTGAGATTTTCTCTAAACATTTTTTTTTTCTCTATGGAAATTGAGTTTTTTAAATCATTTTTGTAGGTCAAGTGGATCTTGAAAATATACCGCTGAAGAAAGATTCATGGAACTTTTTCAATTGGCCTCTGGAAATCAAAGCAGGTACTGATAATTTTGACACAAGTATTTGTTAAAATTTTGTAACAAAAAAGTTGAAATAAGCCAAAAAATAGTGACATTCAAGTACAGGCTGACAGGGCCGTAACTAGGATTTTTGCCACCCGGCACAGTTGCCCGCCTCCTTTAGTTCTGGCCCTACAGGCTGATAGTTATTTGGTTTTTTTTGGGGGGTATCTGATTCCATCGAATGTTATCTTCTTTCTTATATCTCTTTCTGTTATCATTATCTTTCTGTATGTTAATTTCATTTGACATTTACCATTTTTATAGATGGTGTTTGGCATATGTGGGATTTTGTGCTATCTGCTTGTAACTATTCTTCTGCACTTACATTAGTTTATAGTTGCAATTAAAATATTCTATATTTCAGGGGTTATTGGTAAAATTAAAATTCTGATCCCTGTTTATCGATTGCAAAGTGAGCCCTGGGTAATATCTGTAGAAAAATTATCCGTGATATTTGGACCAGCTAGTTCAGCTGCTGTAAGTATTCATTATTTATTTCAATTGTGATTGACATTGAAGTTTGTATCATTAGAATGCAGTTATTGAATTTATACTACTTTATCATTGTTTGAGAACCACAAATTTGCAATATAATTTTTTTTTTAAGGAAGCAAAAACAAATTGAAAAACCTTTTTTTTTTCAGTTTTTTTTTAATTTAAACTAATCACAAAATACTATAAGTGACATTGAGAAAATAAATAATTGCAAATATGAACATATAATACACAATAAAACCCCTCTTAACGGACACTCCTCAGATGTTTTCATTTCTCCTTTATGGCCAAATTATAATTTTCCCCTCTATAATAAAAGTATGCATTTCAAACCCCTGATTAACAGTCAACCCTCTTTTACAGAATTTTTTTTTGTCCCAATGGTGTCCTCAAAAAGGAGAGGTTTTTGAAAAATAAAACTACAGAAATTCGCCCTTCCCATTATCTTTATACCATGATATTCAACCAACACTTTCAAGAAAGAAGAATAAGATTAGAATTTGAATTTAACCCCTATTCTTCCAGGAATTCCAATATTTAACATTTGTGATATGCTTGGGAACAAGATTTAAAATTTAGAATTTTTCATTCTAATCCTAGCTTTAAGATAAGCATGTGCAGAGTACTTTTTTCATTAAAAGCTACTTTTAAATACAAGATAATGGTTACAACTGGCGAATTGCCCATCAAGGTGGCAGATAGAAATATTTAGGCCTTATACCCATAGACAACTAAGGATGTCAATTCTATGTTCCAATGGCAAACTATTATGCTATTTTCCCCAAACAATTTCCCCAGCATTGCAATTAATGAATTTTCATGGTGTGCGAAGTAAGTGTTTCTTTAAATTATGGGATGTATTTTGCCTTTCAGTTCTGTGGGCAAATACCTAGTGGCAGAGATGAGCTTGAACAGGTGATGTGTTCCATCTTTACAGGAAGGGTGAGCTTTGATAACAAGCCAAGTTCGAGCGGAAAACTTGATGACATATGTTGCTAGAATTATTAAATTTTCGGAAGGAAATTCCATCGAAACGTACAAACAGAATTTGATTAGCACAAACGAGTTAGTCATCACGCATGAGCTATTTTTGCTTGGTAATTTGTTTGCTAAATCCTTAGGAAATATGCCTGTTGAAACTGCTGAGACTATTCTGTACAAATACGTTTGGCCTGTGCTAACACCTCGAATAGGAAAACGATTAACTCTGTTGAAATAACTTGAAACGAAACACCTGTTTCATTTCACATATTTCTATATCTTTGCAGATTCTCCCTGAAAATGTTTTGGGTCTCAATGTGCTGCTGTCAATATGTAGAAACAAGTGTTGGAAGGGTAATTTGCTCATATGCAGTAAACCTATAATTCACTGCAATGGTTTATCTAACCATTTTTCAAGCAGACGCATTTCCGTATGCAAAGTGGGGAATTTTGGGTTCTAACCCCCCTCCCAAGCCAAGATTATAGTCTTATTTTGCCGGAAAAATGTAAACTCCCCTTGAGAAAATTCTGCGTACGCCTATGAACAGACATATGGCACCTCCAGATTTACAACGTTCACACTAGTTCCATCACACCCAACTGCCACTAAAGACTCTACAGATATTTCTGATTTCAGGAAGAAATAAAAGATTGCTTGTTCTATGCATTCAGATGTGCAGAAGCTGGTGCTTTGACTCTGGTTCCATTATCAATAAAATACACTCTCTTCATGAATGTTCTGTCCATACATTTTCCGTCTTTTTCTGATATAATTAAAGTTTTATCCTCCCGTCCATCGAAGTATAAAGCATTTATTTGTAGGATTTTTGTTGTTCACTGTTTGATTAGAAAGCATTTCTCTCTGACAGGTATTTTTTTGGTATTTGGGGCAAATGTACTCTTTGATGTTCTTGGACTTGCAGGATGAAATGTCAAACAATAATTTACAATGAAACTCTTCTAATTGCTGCTTCGGTATTTTAGGGTGTGATTTGAAAAGATTTTCCATTTCATACATGATATGCCTTCAACATCGCTCACTCGTTTATGTTGGATAGAAGGAATGGAAGCTCTTGACCATATTTCTTAAATTTTTGCCATGACAATGTCCTCTATGTCTTTATAAGTGGGCTCTTTATTAGTTTCATTACCATGTTTTAATCTTATGATGGTTCCACTCATAGAATTTCATAAGATCTTTGTAGGTTTGTAACATAGGCCTATTGCATTTAATGTCACAAAATAACGGATATTTCTACTTTAAAGGAGTACGATCCATGATGAAAATGGCACAAATGAATGCAACGCAACCTTGCCTTATTGCAGCCAGAGCATTTGTGTCGCATGTGCATGCATAGGGTCATCCTGGACTCTCCTCCACTCTACCCACCCATCTACCCCTCACACCTACAATGTGACGTATTGTCTATTTTTGTAGACAGTAACATAATTGGTCGAAACCCTGACAAACTTATGGGAAAAAAATATCGAAAAAAATTAAAATTATTGAAAAAATAAAAAAATCCATCAATCCAGAGGCAGTTACACTTATCAGAATATTTAAAAAAAACATGTGTTATTTTGGGACCATTTAGCACTTTTTTATCGCTGTGCTCCTTAAAAAATGTAAATTTTTTTTTTGCCCCACCCTAGTGTACACCATATTCTCGTGCATTAGGAAACATTGAGGAGTTCAGCATGCTGGGATGCATGCTTGCTCCTTTGATCAAGCATCTAATTGCGGCCCTGCTCCTGATTTAGATATCAATATCTGAAGGACCAAAACAATCATGCATTGGTCCTCAATCTATGTGAAAAAATTTCCCATTCAAGTGATAGATTAACCATCTTATTTTTTCCACTGATGAAGGGACTATATTAGCCTTTAAACAGCTGTAACTTGTCTAGTTTGAGAATTCGTGCATTGGATGCCACTTCTAGATAGGTTGATATTGAATTAGGGACTTATAGGAAATAACATCATTTCTTTTCTTGATCGTTGTGGCTATAATATGACTCATATTTTATTTTCAGTTTTCTAAAGAACATGGGACCCAAGACATTGAAAAAAAACAAAGAACTCTGCATTCTTATGAAACTTCTTGGAGAGTAAGTAGAATAATGCTTGCGGAGAGTAAGTATATATATATATATATAGAGTAAGTTCAAAATAGAGTTGACACTGCTTATTGGAATCATGAATAATGTTATTGTTCTAGTATTGTTGTCACTTTTGCAAAGTACAGAACAGACCTATACCATAACATGGTATAAAACTTTGTTTATACTTATGATTTCAGTTTATATTATCAATATTTTTTGTTCAACTTTTTTTTGTACATTTTGAAGCTAAGATTAAACCAGACTTATTTTTCTTATTTACATTGTTATCAATAGAGCCTGGAAGTTTGGGCACTAAAAATAGTCGAAATAGGCAGGCAAAAAGGCAATAAAATGCCTAAAAATTTTCACTAAAAAAAAACATTTATAATTTATGGAATGAACAAAATATTGTTACGAAGATCATAGGTAAATAGTCGTCGTTTTTTTCACCTGTAAATAAGCAATATTACATTTTGTTGTAAACTCCTCAAAATTTACAAACTTGGCACGTTTGATAGCGGCTATAAGTCAGCAATAGCCTGTTGCCAAAGAAGAAATATGAAGGTGCCATGTGAAACATCCAGATTCTTGTGGAAGGTTATTTTTTGCCTGTCCAGTAGCGCAACCAATGTGGAACTATGAAATAGAATTTTCTCTTAAATCTTCTTTCTCTCGAAGCTTCTCCCATCCCTATAAAAAATGAAGCCATCACAAGAGAGAGGTTGGTTTTGTTAGAGACTTCATCCTCAATGTGAGAACTCTTATTTGTAGGTCACAGTTTAGTTACAAATGTCTACTGTTTTAGTTATAGTTTATAATAACTGCATTATTATCCAAGTTAAATTAAATTGATTTCAAGCCGAAAGTAAAATGTCAATGGGCCGTAACGATTATGTCAGTTCCAGGGCCACAGCCATTACCAAATGCAGAACCAGTACAGAAAATGATCTGCGGAGCTCCTTCCGAGTTGTGAATAATTCTTGTTTATTTATTAATAATAATAATTATTATTTCAAATAAAATTATTTCTATAGTTGAAGCATACTTTGTTTTTTTTTTCTGCAAAAAGAATTTAACTTGTTTTTTTATATTACCACATATGCAGGACTCTGTGTGGCCACATCTGTCGCACACCCCTGAGGGCGACTCTAGTAAATTTAATTGAATGCTAAATATATATATAAAATAAATAGCCATGGTTGTTTGCAGTGCAAATGTGGTGTAAATGACAGAAAGATAAAATCAAAACAGCATGAGGCCCCAGAGCCTTGTCTGCCCCTACTTTGTGTCAGCCATGATGTCAACTGTGATTTCTTGAGACAATCATCTGTCAGCTATACATATACAATACAATGCAGTCCGATGCCTGAGCGAGACATGTTATGTGAAGCATATGGAGAAACAAATTTCTAATTTTCCTCTGCTTTTCTAGCATGGGAATGTGTTCATGTGAAACAAAATCATTGAGGTCTAACACCATTCAATAAAAGTAAAGTTAATGCAGGACAACCACCAAGATTCCTATCTCTCAGATCACTTATTTGTGTTTAAATGAGACTGGGGGAGGGGGGCTTATAATAATTCACGCTGAGAGTTGGAAAATTTTAAAAAAGAGCAATTTTCTATAGTTCTCAATGCTCAAAATATCAAAGTTTTGCATATTGCCTTTGAAATTCAATGTGAAACTTAAAACTATGTTAAATAACCATTTATGGCAGGAAAAGTTCAAAGTAGGCATTTTTACAAAAAAAAAAAAAAAAAAAAAAAATGGGCAAAAAAAAAAAAAAGGCATTTTGCCTGAACTTCCAGGCTCTAGTTATCAACCTTCAAGACTTTTTTAGATGTCTGAAAGTATTTCTCCTCCACCCAAACATTTTCATAAAAATTGACATACCAAGTCCCCAATGTAATGTGTGAGAATCAAGCCGTAATAGCTGCTGTTATTCAAGAACGTATGATGCTGCTCTCACGATTGACTTTCTTTGTGAAAGCAAGTGTAAGACAGGGGGGGGGGTGAACAACTCTTTCTTTTTTTCAGTTCTTGGTCAGTTCCTTTTATTCAACCAGATTTTGAAGTTGGTTTTCTGTGGTTTTCCAACTTCAAAGCATGGCTGAAAGCCAGTCTTCAATTTAAAAACTTTAGATCAATTAGGTGGCTTTTGTCAATTTCTACTACCTCTCAGCTGCTGTACATCTTCACTTTTACCTTCATTCTTTGTTCCATCATCATCTGATCCTTCAGTGTTGCTGTCTAGGTAAATTCACTTGCATAGAATTTTTCATGTATAAAAAAAGGGTGCATAGGTAACAGCATGTATGACATTTTATCAGTGAACCGTTGATCCTAGCTAACATGTCCTAATCCGTGTAAAAAATTACACGTTTTTATATACAGTGAAACCTGTATAAGACAGAACGTCAAGGGACTGAAATTATTTTCAGTTTTAGACAGGTTTCCATTTTATAAAGGTTCACTTAAAAATACGTATACAAGGTGATTCAGAAAAGATGGGTAAAACTTCAAGAGGGGAAAGTACTCACCAATACAAACAATTGTCATCAAAGTGACTGTCGTCACAGTGAGTAAAGGACACTTAGGTAATACTGAAAAAGCAGACATTCACTTTGCTGCAGATTTGCGTACGGTTTCTTCCACAGGTTACATTTGCATGCATGGTGTTCTTTTTCTCCCAATAAATTTCAAGGGGAATGCCATTTTAAAATTTGCGGAGCAGCCATTTCAAAACAAGCTAGCTTGTTTGCATTTCATGTTAGATCATGCATTCTTTGACAATTGTTTATATTGGTGAGTACTATCATCTCTTAAAGTTTTTTCCATCTTTTCTGAATTGCCCTGTATGCAGTAATTTATTTCTGTCACTTTGCAAAACTTAAATTTTGATAATATCACCCTAAAGCCGTTATTACACTATAAATGTTTGATAAAATATCTTTTTCAAAAGTTGACAAATGCAACCAATAAGCTTATCGCTTACATCCGAGTGAATGGAATCAACAGGCTCATTGGTTGTTTTCTTTTCAAGTTTTGTAAAATATCTTTTGTCAAACTTTTATTGTGTAACCTGGCCTTACTACTATAAACCAACGAGAATTAAACAGATGCATATTATTTTGAATTTTTTTATGTTTCAAATTAATATGCATTTGAAATTGCATATTTAATTTGCTAATTGTTAAAATTCAATATAAAACATCCTCCTGAATAGCAATAGAATGAACTTTTGTCAAAAGTGAAAATTTTTTAATGTTTGAAATAAAAAAATAACGAAATTGCATACCACTTTAAAATCGTCACAATGAGATCAACAAGCAATATAATTTGTGAAAGAAAGATCTACAACTCTGTGACACTTAAATTTTACTTTTCTTTAGCTTCTTATCGCCTGCAGTTTTGTGTTTAAATCCAAGACGTGTTGCTTGTGTGGCCATCTCTACTCTGATTGAATCACTAAAAAAACAAGGTGTCCCTAAAATTGTGAATAATAATTCAGTCTCCCACCCCTTATTCCACACCCGAACTAGTTTAAAATGGAAATTATCAACCTTTCTCTAAGGAACAGGAGTACCTTCCAACAAGTCATCTTCATCATAAACAAAATGCTCTAAACCAGTGATTCCCAACATGGGCGTTAACGCCTCCGGGGGGGGGGAATTGAATGTTTCACAGTAGAAGATACGGGCAGTGCCGTCTTAAGGCATGGCCCGGGGCCTGAAGAGGAAAAGGGCCGCACAAAAATGAGACCTGGTTGAAATTTTCGAGAATTTGCCTGGTAAGGCGTCAGAAAAACTACTAGGCCCGGGGGCCCGTGATGCTCTTAAGACGGCCCTTGATACGGGTATAACATAGAATCCTACGGGTTAGATTGCGTTGGGGGTCGATGAGACAAAAAAGGTTGGGAAACTATGCTCTAAAGGGTCTTTCAATATATCTGCTTCAGAAAAAATAGTAAGCATTTGTAATTTTTCCGAGAAGTAAGAGAGTTCCCTAACAAAAGGGAAATCAGTAAGACTTAATTTCTTTGCCATTCGAAGGAAAGAAACTTGCACTTGACCAAAAATTTCCTCTGTTTCAGCAGGTTTTCTATCAGAAGATAAACTAAATACGTCTTCCGTTTTTCTGCGTTAGACAGTTTCCGTCTTAAAGACATTCACTCTCCACTGGACTATTACTTTGTTCCATTCAAGACAGGTTTCCGTCTTAGACAAGTCTCACTGTATATATAAGTGCATTCACTGATATATTCAAATTCTAAAAATTGGGGAAAGTTGGAAAAAAACAGCATTAAATGAATATTAACAGTAAAACTGTTTACTTAACTGCAATTAATGATGTTTTTTTACAACTTTCCTCCGTTTTTATAATTTAAATATCTTACTTAGAAACATGTAAGTTTTTGTTGGCATCAAGAGAAACAGGGTAACAACTTTCTGATTGGGCACACAGGCACTGTATAAAAAGTTAATTTCTTCATTTTTATAACTACATAATCTCTTGAAACATGAATGTTGAATAACGTTTCACATGTTATATGGATACTTTTTCTAATTGGAAGCATGCATCTAGGATCAATATGGTTCGCCATTAAAATGCTGTAGGTGATGATACCTATGTATGCTGTATTTGTCTCAATTTTCTTCTATCCTGACATCTTCTGTTTCCACAAGGTACACCATTCTCTCTAGAATCTTTATATTTCTAGAATCTCTGTTCCTGGAGATACTGGAGAAATACCATCATCTTATTCTTAATAATGTAACAATATACAATGTATGCAAGCATGACCCCCACCCCACATCTTGGAGCAGGGCCCTAGGCTAAGACATTCGATGGGTCTTCTGCCCAGAATTTTCATGAGCCCTTCTATGGTAAATTTATAGCGTGGAAAAATAAAAATGACGAGAATCATCCCAGGGTCCCCAGGGCTAGAGCCCTGTCAGGGGGACGGGGACGGCGGCATATATGTAAGTAAAGCTAACATTACAAGACTGAAAATAAATGTAATCAGATAATAAAAAGTAATATAAAAATGACTTCTTTACTCTTTCAGTTTTTTTTACGTACAGTAGAGTCTCGAAAGTTCAAGGATCAGGATATTTTTTGAAGTGCTGTAACTTTTTCAGATTTCATCTGGAACCTCTTTGTTTTTTGCCAGGAACATGTTTTATTTCATTTTGTTTTCTTTTGATGAATCAGAGCCATTTCAGTTGAAACAAATCTGCAATTTTAGACTATTTCAGTAGAATTTTGCATATGTATTAAACAGGACCCAACTTGAACAATATACGGCTCTAAAAGTTTGTCAGAGTTGAGCAAATGCCCAAAAGGGGCAAAAAAAAAAAACAAAATGTTGGACAACAGTGTATTACCATGGTTACATGTTTACCATTTCATGATGCTTTGTCACTTCTCTCATGCTCCCAGTATGTGGAGAAAACCTGTGCAGCCCAGGGTATTTTCGCTGGTATATTGATATTTTTGGTTATAAAAGTTATTTTTCACATATCTTTCTGTAGAAAATTTAATTTTAGTTCTTAAAGAAAAAGGTTTTCAAATCTGTAAGTTGGCATATTAAATAAACAACAGTTGGAAAGACATTTATGACACATTCATCTTGATATTTACAAACAATGATTTTTGAACTACATAACATCATTAGTAAATGTAGCAAAATATATCTAACTCTATCAAAATGATCTGGTTTAAGACAGTGAAAGTTAATGAAAATGATGCAATTTTGATTGAAATTCCAGCAGAAATTAAAACTATTAACAAGCACAAGCTTCTTTTTCTTATATCATCATGGATTTTTTTTGTATTCTAATGGTTTGTTTCATTCTGTTGCAGGGTGCACAGGCAAAAGAAGATATCTCGAGCTATACTTCCTTTATTGATTGGAGAACATACAGTGCTTCTGTTTTTGCCAAGATAGCAGAAAATATTCAGGTATTAATTGAATAATTTATTATGTATGCCTTTCATGTAATTTTTGTTATTATCTTAACCCTTCGATTTAGCAAATAGTCAGAGATATTTTTCTCTCTTTGCACAAACAAAAAAAAATCCCCTTTTTTAAGTTTTCTTTCATGAAAGATTGATGGCAATCAAACTTGGATGTTGTACAGATTCAGTAGAATTGAGAAAATGGGAGGTAATATGTGAAGCTCAAGCAAACCTATCGGAGAATAGGGAAATACAATCTATACTTGTTATAACGACCTCATGTTATAGCGACCATTCCATTACAATGACCGGTAGGGTACGTCCCAAATGCTTTCATATGACGAATAACCTATGTTTTTCCTTTCGATATAACAACCTTCCAACATAGCGTCTATTTTCGACAGGATGATAGGGGCCATTGTACCGAGCGTCGACTGTAATATTAACTATGACAGCGTTTCTGAACCTTTTTTGAAACTAAGGACCAGTTAAATGTCTGAACAGCCTTTTCCCTACCTCTTCTCCATTTTTACAGTGATTGACCAACTTGTCGTAAATTTCATCTTTTGACTACAATTACGATATCAATCAATTTATGATACCTACAATTAATGATATCCTCTAAATTCCAGCATTTTCCATGATGACGTAAGGTGAACCTAAATATGAAGGTACAACACAACAAACAAATAATTTTTCATTCACAATCAAATTATCAAATCTGCCTGCGAACCACCTATGCCATCGTCATGGACCGGAGGTTGAGACCGCTGAACTAGAACATATAATTCATATGCCATCATTCTAAGAATTTTGTCTCAAGAAAATTTGAATAATCTCTGGATGTTTGAGCAGGCTACTGAGGCTATCATTTAAAAATTATGGGAGCAGTTTAAAGAAGATCATTTTCAAAAGTATTGTGCAGGAAAGACTACAAATGAATGAATAGAGGTTCTAGTACCCTGTTGGGTGACGTCTATCTTGAATACACGATTCGATATGGGTGGGCATTGAGACATACAGGTCCTGTATGGTGTCCTGCATCATCTCATTTCACAGTTGCTGTAAGCGGCTCTCTAGTTCAGTCGTAGACTGCTCATCTTGCCGCCCCAAGTGATCCCAGATGTGCTCGATTGGTGACAAATCTGGGGCAGGCCAAGGAAGGGTGTTAACGTGACTAGAGATGCCATTGACACGCTATAGCATGTCAAATACCCAAAATTTTGGAAAAGGATGCATAAAAATTTGGTTCGCACATCTTTTCCCTGCAGTCTTATCACAATCACGCGACCTTGTAAAAGTGGTTTTACTACTTTGCCTACTGTACTGCATTGATATACATGTATGTTGTTGAAGATATGGCCGTGTACAGAATTTTTAAATAGAATTTCAGAGTTTCTCTTCCACTGTGGATTTTCTCCCCTCTGGTTACATATTGGAAATTACGATACGTTCGCCGCTATCTGCCAGCACTCAAAGACAGTGGTCTATACGCCGTAAATTTGCTTTTTTCTTACAATATTGGGAATACACATTTTTGGAAAAATCATAAAGGATTGCCTGTTCAATATGTAAAACATTTTCAGAAATCGTTCAAAAAAAACCAAAACAAAACAACAAAAATGAATCTGTAAAAACTTTACCTTGAATATCCAGTTTTGTCATCTAGCTGCTATGTGGTAGTCACCGCATCTTATTGCAAAAATCACTTGTGTGTATGCAGAATCAGCATTTTGAGGGGGCAGAAGGATTTTTTTCCACAGAAATTGTGGGTCACTAATGCAAACACATACACAAAAAGAATTTTAAATAAACATTGTATAAGACTGTATTTTTTCCAATATTTTAATTTTTAATTCTCGTGGGGGAATCCCATACCCCGTTTCCCTCCCAGATTTTGCCTTTGGTAAAAATCCGGTTTAAGAACCCGCAATCGTTTTCTAATTTTGAGTTTGCTATTCCTTTGAAAAAAACCTCTGGTTGCCACGACAGTCACACAAACCTACAACGCAAATATGTATACATTAAATTTCAAATCCATGCATTATTACTTTGTAGGATAGATGCATGGCTGCAACTATGGAGCGGGGAGAGCAGCTGGGTCTAGTGCGTGACCCCCCAGACTCTGAACTAGAGAAGGTGCTGAATCCACCCTTTATAACTGCTTCTAAATTACACTGGGTGCCAAAATGTGTGCTTGTTTCGTTTGAGAAAATAGCTAGTTGTGGTTCTAGATAGATGGTACCACCTACTGAACACAAAACACGCTAAATGCTGTTCACACATACACAAACACACTTGAGTTTCATCAACACAAATCTGACATAACTCCAATATTCAAGTGTAAAAATATGTGGCAGTTAAGTGGTGACAGATTAGAGTGGTGGACCATCAGAGAGAGCAAATAAAATCATTCTACCAAGAAATTGCTTCGCAAATATTTCTATGAATAGGAAATCAAGAGATGTGTCTGAGAGAGGAGAGAGAGAGAATTTCATTTGCTTTCAATTTAATTAGAAATTAATTATTGAAAGAGCTAAATTCTTTTAAAGAAATGGAAAATCAATCAGAAAGGAATTAATAAATCAATCCATTAGTAAATATATAAATGTGTGCCTCTAACTTTTAAATACAGCGGATCCTGCTTATAATGCTTTTCAAAAACTCATAAAAACATTGTAAGCAGGAAAACACTTCAAACGGGAAATCTTAATAAGAATTACTTAAAGTTGGGGCCATGAAAATCAGTTGTACTAAGTGGAAAAATGTTCTAAATGAGAACGTTAGAAGCGGGATCAACTGTATATTTGGTTTAGATTTGTTATATGTGCTATATTCCATATGTTACATTCTCATTAATGGGCTTCTTTGCAAGCTTTTCCTACTAGTAGACAATAAAAGTAAATGAACCTTTGGATAGGACATGTTTTTAGAAATGAATTACTTGATTCACAGATAACTTTGTCTCCTACCCAAGACATGGCTCACCGCTCTGTCTCAAGGAAGGCATATAAGCAGGTGATCAAAGACCTGGGTCATGTTGGGAAAAAGTTCATAGAGATACCAGTGAATTATGGGGGAGCATACTTTTTTTTTCAAGATAATTTTTTCGAGAGGGGCCGACTTTCACTCAAAAGGGACCCAGATTTTTTTAATACTCTGAGTCGTGGGACCCAAGTAAATTAGAGTACATGGGGCATCTCTGGTGACGGAGGCATTCTTGTGACACCCTTACTGTGTGTGGTCGAGCATTGTCCTGTTAAAAAGTTTACTTGGATCCCTGCCATGAGTGGCAACACATGTGGTTGAAGGATGTCACATATCGCTAGGCTGTCATTGTACCATGGATGAATATTAGAGCTGACCGGGTGTCATATACAACGGCACCCTATACCATCACACTAGCTGTGCCAGCGGTGTGCTGCTGTATAGTGAAGGTAGGATTGAGATGTTTGCCATGAGGCCTCCACATAGGTACATGGTTTTCATCACTGCCCAAATTGAATCTTGATTTGTCGCTGGAGACAACCTGGTTCCATTCTATTGTGGTCCGATCCCGTCAAGCTCGACACCACTATAAACATAGGCGACAGTGAGTGGGTGTCATTGGTAGCACACGTAATGGGGGCCACAATACCAAATGTTCTTCAGCAAGGCGCCTTACAACAGCACTGTTCTGGGTAATTCCTCACAAGTTTTTGAAACAAGCAGAGGGGGAAGCAATTTGCAAGACATCACAGATTTATTTCACAGGAAACAGCTATTTATACTTATTCACAAGCAGTGGAAATGCGTTTGACAGATAACGTCTCTTTCCAAATCCATTTCTACAGACCGACCTCATTTTCAGACACATCAAATTTTCTAGAAATTCTACCGTAGTACCAGTCTGGCAGTGCCACCATATGGACATCAATGAAGACCTTCTGGATCTTTCCACACGATTCGAGTGTTTATCTTTACACTTATGGTTTGGCAACCGGAGATTACTGTTCCGAGGGGTTCTCCAAAAATTGTGCTACCAATATTTTTCTGCTGAAACCATCCTGAGCCTGGCCGCCATGCATGCTGTAACCTTCCTTAGGGATTATATGCCCAGTTCGAAATATCCTTAGTTATTCTTGTAAGAAGTAAAAAGAAACATTTTTTTTTACATTGATTACTTTATTACATTGATAGTTTGGTAATTTTACATTTACAATTTAACGCTCAATTTAATTTTCTACATATTGAATAAGAAAATGAAAACAACTACTCGACGGAAGTCTGCAGCTAACCACTGAAAGCAAATAAGTTACTACAAAATAACAATTCAACAATACCATGCAATATCTTCTCTAGGAGAACCCTTCAGACAAAAATAATAAACAAAGTGGTACATGGGAAATAAATTTAGATGAGACATCGGTTGCCTGACCCTGATTCTGCCCTCATTAAATGACCGCAAGACCCCACCAAACAACCGCAAGACTAAGCAGACTTCTGGCTGGTGGTGGTATGCCAGTGGAATTTCCGGATAGTTTCTAGTAGCTGAGCAGTCCCTGGAGTCTAAACGTGATTATACCCCATATAACAAAGCTAAGTAATGGAGAAGGAAGCCATCCTAATCCGTTACAATGTGACCTCTCTCTCATCCACTTGTCCCAACACCTCACAGTAAAATCAGATCGGCCTAAGTGACGGGCTCCTCACAGAGCTGACCACCTGGCTTCCATCATCCTGATGATTCTTCCCCTCTCAAACTCTTACAGCTGATGATATTGTCTTTGATGCTGACGTAACAGCATCCCTGATGGAAAAGCATCCCTTTGCAACAGATTAAGTACAGGTGAAATTCCTCTGTGTACCTTTTTCATATGCCAGGGAGAGCGAAGTTCAATGCCCTCTGGTAGCATTACACGTTGCGCAATCATGCTGTGCATCTATTCATTTGCATATCTGCCATACGCATGTCTTCATCCTTTGCGTACGCCAATATAGATAGTTAACATCGAGTATAGATTGTATTTATTTTAATTTGTATTTTTTCTCTAGCTTTTTTTCCCCCTTCTATGTTATTAAAAACTTGTCATTGATTTAAAGTGAAAAAAAAAATATGTAGCATGAAATTCTCTTATATCAGCTTTTGGTGGCCGTAATTCATTTTTTAATTTAATAAATAAATTTTACACGTATTTGGCCGATATACTTCATTCTTTTTATCTTTCTCCCAAGTCAAAAGAAACAAGAAGATATATGTGCGTCACCTATAGAGATGCTGTCATAGGGTCGAAAGCATTTTACTAGCTTTTAACTACTGCTCTCTTCCCTGTCCCAGCTTTCTTCATCACATTATGAATTAACTGTTCTACCGTGTCCATTCAAACATTTTTTTCTTTCTCTTTGCATTTTCTTTCAAATATTGTAAAATATGTAATTTAATTGTAAACTCTAATTTGTTATAGTATTGTCGTAATTAACTGGGGACAAATAAATTATGTTATGTTTTGAGATGTGGAATTCTCGAGAATAATCTTTCGGAGAATATTCTCTGGTAGGAATACTATTATAAATAACTTAAGAATATTCTTATAAGTTCTTGATGAGAATATTCTCCTGTCATTTATAATATAGTTACATACAATATCCTTGAGAATATTCTCTGGAAGGACTACTTTCATAAATTACTGGGAAATATTCTTATAGAAAATAATAAGAATTATTCTGAAGTTATTAATAGTGCTTCCAGAGAATATACTTGTTACCAAAATCTTTCCAGAGAGTATTATCAAGAATATATGCAATAACGTATTATAATAAATAATCTCAATAATTAACTTGAGAATAATTATTTTTGATAAGAATATTCTCTAGTAATTTATAATAGTAGTCCTTTGAAAGAATATTCTCTGTCCCTGTCCCTCTTCCCGTCAAGAAGATGGGAACATTGAAGTTTGCAGACCATAATATATTAAAGTTTGAAGACCATAATATTAAAGTTTGAAAGCAAGAAAATTAAACCAACACATGGCTGAATTGCACAACTTTTGAAGAAATGTGAGTGATACAGAATTTAAGTGTGTGCATTGAAGAAAACAACAGTTCTGTATCTTAGAATAAAGGTGATTAAATAAGAATAGCTTCCTTTATCAATCACCTTTGGTTAAATTTCTTTTGTTGTGAACTTATTTCTGAAAATTTATCTTACTTATTTCTTAAAATAATTTTTTAAGGTTTTAATCTAAAGGTTTCTCTAAAATCTCTATAACCAAACTTTTAAAACCTCTCATTGTGACCAAGAGAATATTCTCGAACTAAAGTTGTCATTCCGGGGTGATTATACCAAAAATTGTTTTGTTGTAAATGTTTCAGGCAATGAAAACTGATTTATATTTTACAATATAAACAAAATTAGTAAAAAAATGTAAATTATTTAAAAGAAAAATGAATATTCTCAATTATTCTCCAATTTTTACATCCAGGAGAATATTCTCGTTGTCCAAGAATATTGTCCTCACATCATAGGCGGAGATAGATTTGGAAGTCTGGGGGGCATGATGATGATGATGCCATTTTATATATGCATATATACATTGGATTACAGTCAACTTAACCTTTCACGCTGGAGGCAATGCCTCATCCCCCCCCCCCGTATCTCCACCCATACCTCATATCTCTAGTTATGTTCACAGCAAGCTTCGTTACCATCCAACAATTACTACAAACTTACACTTGGGGTCAGGGGATTACGCGATAAAAATTTAATAAAAGATGTTTTACAAACAGCCACTAAGCCAATTAGTTAAATTTGTTCTAATGTAACCAATTAGTTACATTAAATCTAATGTAACGCTTATTGGTTGCATTTTTCAAATTTTATAAGAGAACCTTTATAAAACACTTATGATCTAATACCAGCCTTAGGCTATTTCAAAACATTGACAAGGCTTGATAATTGCATGAAATGCAATTATCAAGCCTTATCAATGGTAGAAAAGTAACAATAGTTTTTTCTGCCTTTTGAAGTGAAACTTCTTGAGTGACATAGAGTGACATATATATTAATGAAATTCCATAAGAGAAAGAAAATCCATCACAGAAAGTGGAACAGTTCCTTTTTCTTCAAATACAAAGCCACAACAAGCAATTGCCCAACGAGGTGGCTGAGAAAAGATTCAGACGTGTAAGAAAATGCCCCTTTTGTATTATAGGCGATATATCCCACACAGTTTTGAAGAAAAGAAAATGGGATTAGAGTGAATGGGTAGGAGTGTGTTTCCACACTATTCCCACAGCCTAGGGGTAAACGTTTCACTTCTATTATGAAAGATTCTCATAGACTCTCCCCCCCCCCCCACTCCTTGTTTCTACTTTTTTTATTTTTTGTAATTCTAATTTTACTGTTTTCTGCCAGTGAGTCTATGAATTTTTGGTTTTATTCTCTTTTTTTCAATGAGAAAACTGAGAATTCAGCGGATGTTACAGAATTCTTATTAACGTATATGCATCAATTTCTATCCAGAAAGAAATGCCTAAAATTAAGAGCTGAAGCTTAGTTTATTTGTTTTGAATTTCCCAATTTGTTTTAAATAAATCTGATGATTTTTCCCAGCTAAATGTCAAAGATGTTCATATTCGATACGAAGATGATGTGTGCTGTGATGGAAGAAGCTTTGCATTCGGAATAATTATTCGTAGTCTTACTGCTCACAGTACAGACAAAAATTGGGTATAATTTCTTATTCATTATCCTGTTCTTCTAGGTCAGTATTTTTTTCAACGTTTTTTTAATTTGCACAACTCTTGAACTTACATGCACACTTAAATTGAGATTTTGAAAATTACTTTTAATTAACTAATTATTAATTACTAATCGCAAAGCTATTTATTACTTTTTATAACAAAAAATAATTGAAATTCCCGAAAAAACTTAATTAGGAAGGGGTTTGTCCAGCCAAAATTTAGGTCTGTTTTCGAGATCCTTCACAAAATTCCGGATATAAAAAATGGACCCTTCAAAAAATTCTGGACCTGAAAAACAGACCCCTCATAAAAAAATTAATGAAACCGTAAATTTGGAATTTCAACTGCTTTTGTGATAGATTAATTAGATTACTTCGCTTCCCACAAAGTTACTTTTTTTCGTAAAATTAATGATCCTTTTCACAAAAACGGAACCCATACAAAAAAGTCTGGATAGACCCCAGTTAGGTGTATGAGCTTAACATATCTGTAGAATATTGTTTTTATTTTTTTTTTCGCAGGAACACTGTTGAGCAATTTATGAGTATTTCTATAGACTGAAATATTATTTTATATATGATATTATTTTAACACTGAAAAACAACTTAATTTTTTAAAATTTTCAAAAAATCTTATTCTTTGTTTTGCTGATTGGTTTCTGCAAGAAAGCATGTAATACATTAAGTCTAGTTCTTTTAAAAGTGTTTTAAAGAGGAACTCATATTTTGAATGTTTTGTATTTTAGCAGACCCTTCCAAATTCTTTCAATGTCCTTTCCTAGGAATAATGCTGTGGACAATAGAGAAATTTTTTTAAAATGACATGCTAACCTTTGGAATCAATTTCTTCAGGGCTTACCGTGTCTATTGAATTCTCATATTATGGCTATAAACAAATCATAACACATTGTAAAATGATCATTATCTGCCTAATGCTTATTTTTTTATCTATCAACAATAACTAAAAGACTGGTTTTTTAGGTGACAGTTTGTAAGAAAAACTATGTCCGCACAGGGTTTTTACCGTCTACAAAACCTACATGGGTTTATTGAATTAAAATGATAGTTTCCAAAAATTTCTAGTGAAAAGGTGAAAACTTCATCTCATAAATAAAAAATTCTGACATTAAAATGTATCACCCAAGACAAATATTGTATAAATGTAATAGCTGATTTAATGAGAGAAGTGTAAATGGTTTACATTGTACATGTTATGATGAATATGTTGAAATCAATGATTACACATAGTCACCGACCAGTTTGATAAATTTTGTGAATTTATCACATTTACCCATGATTAATCCCCAGTTCGTATTAGTATTATGATCGTCAATGAATTACTCAAATTTACCAAACATTTTTCTCATGCTTCAGTCTAGGATGATTGAATGTTAGTGATGTTGATTATGTTTAAAAGTGGAAGAGTAGGTAAACTTTGTCCAATAATTCTCAGAAAAAATCACCAACGAAAAAAGCAAATAAAAGGAAATTATAACTTTTTATGCATTTCGACATGCTATAGGTGTCGTCGTCAGAGGATAAACTATCACGCTGACCGAGGATCTCACTTGGATTGATTACCAAATCTTAACTCTCTGTTGCTCAGCGGAAAGAAAAAATATACGTCTGTCCACGTCCATACATTATTTTTGTCATGCCGTTTAACGTGGACAGACTTATATTTTTCTTTCCGCTTAGCAACAGAGTTAAGATTTGGTAATCAATCCAAGTGAGATCCTCAGCAGGGTTTAAGCCATGATCACATTTTTTGCAAAACGAGAAAGAAAATCTTAAAATGCAAACAAAGTGGTAGCCACTTTCGCAAAAATGCTTACAGGAGGTACGAAACGAGTAGACATCCAACCAATCATTAGAATTGTAGCATTTTGTTAAAGCTCTTCCCCCCCCCCCACATTTTTGCTTTTTGCAAGACAAATTGTTTATCTAGCTTAAACCCTGATCCTCAGTCAGTGTGATAGTTTATCCTCTGAAGACGACACCCATAGCATGTCAAAGTGCATAAGTTTTCGTAATTTATTTTTATTTGCCTTTTTCGTTGGTGATTTTTTCTGGAGATGTTTAAAAGTTTGATAAATGTGAAGAAAACTAACATTACAAGAATGATAATTTATACAATTTTGACCTTATAACACTTATTTTGCCCTAAAAATAAATTAAAAAATATATTTAGTTCACCCATCATGTACATGAGAAAGTGATTAGAAGGGTTGAATTTATGTGATATTTTTGCATGACTTCTTTTTCACACTTAGCAGCTTCATTCGGTAATTATACATAATCATGTGTTAAAGTGTTAAATGTAGGAAAATGTATCGAATTTATTGAGACGATCAATAATTATGTATAAGAACTGGCAATTATGAATAATCACCAATTTATAACATTTATTGTAACATTTACTTACTACTCAGTTTTTTAAAAATAATTATGTTGTAGACTGGGATTTCAGTGCAATCTAATGTTTCCCCTCAAAAAAAATCATAATTATCTGTTGGTTTTAATTTATACTGTAGATGCCTGTGTTTAGTGGAAATGTTGACAAAGATTTGACATGGAAGCTAGTAAAGCTTCAAGGTCTCTCAGTTTACTGGGATTCAGATGTGATTATGATTGGATCCTTTGGAATGCAGGAAATGATGGTATGTACCATTTTGAAGATGTTTCAAAATTTTAGTGAACCACCCTGGTCTCTGATGATGAATAAGCTTGTTATATTGTTGATATTTTCATTTATCATTGTATTGTTTGTGTTTCTTTGTGTCATAAAAGAAACTTAAATTTATTTTGCTATCATTTTCTTGTACAAATGCCATTTTGATAAGTTACTTATTCAGACAAGGATGTTTGAAAAAATATTACCAAAGTGCATCTTGATATACTTTTACTACAGTAGTATACAAGATGGCTGTAATTGAACTTCAGCAAACCTTGTAGCTTGAAACGTTCACCAAATTGGCATAAAAATGGGTGACCTTAACACCAAAATATTTGATAAGTGTCAACTATATATTTTTTGCCAGCGTTTTCCCCCACTCAAAATCAGGATTTCGAGATATGACTATTTGTAAGAGAATATAAATATTGTTTATGTTAGAGTAATCGGAATCCTTTTCTTCTGTAGATTGATTTGTGTAATGATATCTTTATGATTGAATGGTAAAAGCAACTTATTTTTTTACAGGATCTGATGGAAAAAAATCTGGAAGTTTGCTCGACTTCAGAAAATTTTGAGAAACTCCATGACTTTATTATATCAACTGCAGATGTAACTGCTCGTTTAAGGCGCAACTGTTCAACCTCAGTTTTAAAATCTTTGCAAAATCCTAGGATTGTTTGTGACATATTTTTAGAGAAAATTCCAGTTCTTATAAATCAGGTAAACCTCTTCAAATTATAAGTCTTTTTTCTTGTCAATTTCTTGTGTTTTGAAGTACTAATTTTTTAATGATTATAACCATAGGTGTATGTAGAATTTTCTCGGGGGGTTAAAAAAATTTTTCTTCTGGTGGGGGTTGCATGTTTTCCTCCAACATAACAATATAATCTCGCCTTGGGAGGGTTAGAAGTACATCAATGATACACATTTGTATAGGCACAGGGTATGCAGAGGCAGATTTAATGGCAGACACACTGGGCACACAGACTTCTCATGGCCCTGCAAAACCCCAGGTTTTTACTTTTTTTCTAATTTAAGGGACCCAATATCTCCATCTGCACCCGAGGCTTCAATCGACCTTAATCTACCTGTGAGCATAGCTATGTATACGTACAAGGTACCAACAATGAGATAATTTTTTTCATTGATATAATGTCTCTCCCTCTTGAAAAGGAGGTGGAAGGTGAGTGTGTAGATTTTCTTTATTCATTCTTTCACACAAGCGAGGGGGCATTCAGATTCCCCTTGAACTGAAATTAGTGTTTTTTTGCAGTAAAAAATTATTACCCTACCCTGTGAAAACAGAAAAATTTAATCCCCCAAGTTATTGTTTTCTTATTTATTCAGCTTTTCAATGCAATTCTTGAACGGAAACATTTGTATTCCATATCTGCCAAGTCTCCCGAATTTTAGTTTCATTGCTCGACCTCCCGAAAAGTTCTTAAATCTCCCGAATTTTTACAAAAATCACAAAGATCCCTAATTGTCCCTAAAAATTCCCTACTTCATTAAAAAAAATCCCCACTTATGAAAACAATCCCTAAGGAATTTCTTGTGGAGCATGAAGCCTCTTTTTTTTCCTTTCGAAATGACGTCACATGTCGTAAATGGGGAAATTCCCTTTTTAAGGAAGTTTTACAAACCCTCTGATAGTAACAAGAAAGTTGTTTGTCTTATCGTGCAGGGAAATGGCTTAGCAGCCAATAGTCCTGGATAATAATTGAAGATTATAGTGACATGCATATAGTCAAAATTTCTTTTGTTGAAGTTACGTACGTGCGATATAACAAAGCATGAATACTGATGAGCAAAAATATATTTAATCAATTTTAAAGATACTTATTCCGATGAATTTCCTTTCATCAAACGTTCCAGAAGAGGGCCGACTTTTCCTTTTTGTACAAGTTGTGTTACGGACATGAACATCGGTCATGGAAAGACTGCCATCATCACTCGTGAAATTAAAAAAAAAACATCAAGCAAGTGTCACTTCAAAAGTCAGTGTTCTTCAAAAATTGACTGTGCTTTCCTTCATCTTCCGATGATTTTGGGGTCATTCGCGCAGAATGTTTGTTCACAGCGTTTCTGATTGAACACAATATTTATTTTTACATCATTGAAGTTTTGGCCTCCAATTTCACTTGTTTTTTGCGTAGGAATTTTATTCCCAAGGGTTTAACTTCCATGTGTGTAAAATCCTTATTTTAATTTGACTTCAGTTTTTGAGTAGGGATTTTATTCCCTATGCTTAAACTTTTATGTTTGGAAAATCCCTATTTTATTTGGAAAAATCCCTATTGTATTTATTAGGGAGTAGTTTTAGCATGAAATACGGGTTTGCGTGAAAATCTCCCGAATTTTTATTTTCAAAAGTTGGCAGCTATGGTATTCTAAGAATGTAACAATTTGCAAATTTGACAAAGTGCGGAAAAAATTAGAAAAAAAAATTATGCAATATGAGCCTAATACACCAGCGAACCTAAGTCCCTGGGGAAATCACTGTACTCAGAATAAAACTTTTCTGTTCCTTAATAAATTGTTGACGTGTTTCAGATACATTCGTTTTTTTTCCTGAGAAGTTAATCCACAGTTTCTTAAACAATTATCTTAGAGATGCCACTGTACTCTAATTTACCTGGGTTCCAGGACCTAGGTTATTCAAAAAATCTGTTTTTTTTTTTTTTTTTGAGTGAAAGTGTTTCCTTCTCAAAAAAAATTTATCTTGGAAAAAATTATGCCCCCCCCCTCCTCTCTTAATTCACTGGCATCTTTATGAATTTTCTTCCAGCATGCCCTGGGTCTTTGATCATGGGTCTGGGTCACTTATATTTTTTCGTTGAGATTGAGCAGTGGGCCATGTCTTGGGTAGGAGACGAAGTTATCTGTGAATCAAGTGATTCATTTCTAAAAACATGTTCTATCCAAAGGTTCATTTACTTTCATTGTTTACCAGTAGGAAAAACTTGCAAAGAAGCTCATTAGCACTGAGAATTTGGCGTATGGAATTCCGCACATGTAATAAATCTAAAACAAATGTACAGTTGATCTCTCTTATAACGTTCCTCCTATTTAGAACATTTTTCCATTTGGTACAACTTATTTTCATGGTGCTAACAACAAGTAATTCTCATTTAGATTTCCTGTTTACAACGTTTTTTATGATAGGTTTTTGAAAAACGTTATAAGCCGGATCCACTTTAATTAACAAATTGGAGGCACACATTTATATATTTACTAATAAATCAATCTATAAATTCCCTTACGATTTTACATTTCGTTAAAAAAATCTTAGCACTTTCAATATCTTCTGATAAAATTTAAAACAAATTAGATTCTCTCTCTCTCAGACACTTATCTTCTGATTCCCTATTCATACTTTGTTTTTCCTGGTAAAATTATTTTATTTTCATTTTATGATGGTCCACCACTCTGATCTGTCGCCATTTAACTGTCACATATTTTCACACCTGAATATGGGAGCTATGTCAGATATTTGTTGGAGAAACTTAACAGTGTGCTTATGTGTGTGTGCCTAGCATTTGGCATGTTTTGTGTTCAGTAGGTGGAGCCATCTATCTAGCAAAGCACCACAACTAGATACTTTCTCAAACGGGGCAAGCACCCATTTTCGCACACCCATGTAATGTAAAAGCAATTATAAAGGGCAAATTTAGTGCCCCCCTCTAGTCCAGAGCCCGGGACACTTGACCCGCCTGTCCCTCCCTCTCTCAGTTGCAGCTCTGCATCTCTCCTCCAAACTGGTAATGCGTGCATTTTAAGTTTAATGTATACATATTTGTGTTGTAGGTCTATGTGATCACCATAGCAATCAGAAGTTTTTCAAAGGAATAGCCAACTCAAAATTTGAAAACCTTAGAAAATCATATTTTTAGCTGATTACCATTGCACAATCGCGGGTTCCAAACCCGGATTTACACCAAAATCAAAATTTGAGGTGGGGGGAGGTTTACAAGAAGCCTTCCCCCCTGCTTCCGCCCCCCTGCCCAGATCAAAAATTAAAAATATTTTTGTGGAGAATTGAAATAGTATAGAATAAATTATTTCATGCCAATATATCTGTTAATTTAAAATTGTTTACGAGTGTTACCAACCTAAACGTTCTGTTGAAACGAAAGCCGATTCTGCGTACACACCCGTGATTTTCGAAACGGTGACTATCACATAGTAGCTAGATGACAAAACTGCGGATATTCAAGGTCAAGGTTTTTCCCCCATAATTTCGGGAAAATTTCACAATTTGAACAGCTGTTCCAATCCTTTAAGATTAAAAATGAAAAATGCGCATTTACAATATTATAGGAACAAGGGGAATTTACACCGTATAGACGTTTTCTTTGAATGACAGCAGATAGTCATGAAAGTACAGTAATTTCCAGTGTGTAACTGGAAGGGAGAAAATTCGCAGGGAATGAAAACTCCAAAATTTGACAGTTACACAGCCCCTCATTCAGGGAAGCTACTAGATATCCCTTATCTTATTCTCAACAACCTGCGTATATATCAATACAGTACAGTGTAGAACAGTAAAGTAGTAAAACCACTTTTTCAAGGTCGTGCTACCATGATAGATGGTAAAAAGTTGGGGAGGATTTTCTCTACTTTTTTCTTCTTAGAACTAGGAAAGAATGTGTCACGGAGGACGTGTGAACAAAAATTTTATGCATCCTTTTCCAAAATTCTGGGTATTTGACGCATTATAGAGCATTAGTGTCATCTCTGATCTTACCTTGTTCTACACAAGATATCCTTTTGCCTTGTCCCATCTTTATGAATCAAGCATTATGGGAAAACAAGCACATGGAATGATTAGAGCAACTCTTTAATACATTGCCTAGCTATAAGGATATGCTATATACGTGAGTGATGTAAGAAAAAGGGAATGGTCTCAACTTATTTTTTTTCTAAATGCATTATAATGATAATCAGAAAATTTATATATTTACTGAAGTTTTGTGATTTATCATGTTTTTTTTTCCATTTATTGTTTCCCATTGTATTCATCATTTCTGAAAATTTCTGTAAAAATTATTTTTTGTTTTTTATTGCCATTTTTTACTTGGCTTTACAGTTTTTCCCACCACTATATTGTTTTTTCATGAGCTTTTTATTTATTACTATTTGAAATTATTTGATATGTCTTTGCAATGTTCATACCATTGCTTTAGACTTGTGTTGCATACATCCTGAGATATAGCGAAAAACAATCTGTTAAGAATCATCATTACGGTGGGCTTGGTGCCCAGATGGGAAGAGATATTGAAAAAGTTGTGATATCGTCAAATGCACCTTTGCTATGTGGAGAACTGCCAACTCTCCTGATTTAGGTGGGAGACCCCTGATTTCTTATCCTTCCTTCTGCTCTCTTGATTTGTTAAAATTTCTCTGGATTTTGGCAGATTTCCCATATTTTTTATTTACCAGAAAGTTTTCCCCTAAATTGCTTTTACTGATTTATCAACAAGTATGAAGCAAGGCCATAAAAACTTCTGAAACTAAAATCATCAACCAAAAAGGGAAAAAAATTGGAGAAGGCTGTGCTTGTAGACACAGCCGCTAGTTTTGACATAAATATAAATTTTTTGTGTCTTGAATCGCATGGTAGGTACTGACATAATTTCATTACGTCATCATCATTTGCTTTGCCTTTGAAATAGGTAACAAATGATACCAATGTCATTTATTTTCCTTGTGAAATGCTTGAGATATTGCGGAAAACAATTTGTTATGAATCAGAACAGCAGGCATTGTTCCAAGACAGAAAGAGATATTAAAACCGGAGTGAAATTATTTGATTTGTCTTTGCAATGTTCTTACCATTTCTTTTGACTTGCGTTGCATACATCCTGAGATATAGTAAAAAAAACAATCTGTTAAGAATCATCATTACAGTGGCCTTGGTGCCCAGATGGGAAGAGATATTGAAAAAGTAGTGATATGGTCAAATGCACCTCTGCTATGTGCAGAACTGCCAACTCTTCGGATTTAGGTGGGAGACTCCGGATTTTTCATCCTTCCTCCTGCTCTCTGGATATGTTAAAATTTCTCCGGATTTTGGCAGAAAATGAAATTTTACACAAGCTTTCACGTTGTGACATCAATGACTGCCGTCATCATTAAAGAACACACCCATAGAGGACAGCCGTAGGGTCATTTCCATCGAGCAGCTGTAAAAAAAGTCTTGTTGACCACATTTAAGCAACTGGCAAAGACATGACTGTTTACATAGCATTTATTGGGCATGACCTTAGTTGTTCCTGTATAATCATTATTCTTAATCATTAATCTTTGCCGCTGTGGTGGTCGAGTGGTTATATTGCCGGACTCGTGATGCGAGGATCCGGGTTCGAACCCCACAGTGGTGGTCGGCTGAAGTTGGTTTTCTGTGGTTCCCAACTTCAAGGCGCAAATGCGAGCCGATCTCCCTGTTAAAAAGTCTCGCCACAGAGAGCAACAGTCCTACAACGGTAAATCATTCAACCATAACACTTCACTCATAGTTAGTAAAACTGGGGACAGATGACAGCACTACACATAACAAGCATTACACAGAAACAAACTTTACGTCAGGTTGCACTACACATACACGCACATTCCCGCATGTACCGATTCGTTGGGGGGTTCCGCGGGGGGGGGGGTACATGTGTGGTGTAGCAGTAGTAGGTAGGGGCTCGGGGATCCATGATGTTCTTAAGTCAGCCACCTCGTTGGGCAATTTGCCTGTTGTGGCGTTGTAATTGTATTGTATTGTATTGTATATTCCACTAGCTACAATACCCGGCGCTGCCCGGGTTTTCTTCAATGAGGCTTTTTGGATCATGCGATATCTCCCTCTTTCTTTGAGGGACATGCAAACCGTGTCTAAGTTAACCAATATGGCGACGTCCTGCGCCACTCATGAAAGAAACAAATCTAAATTTAAAGAAACATAGAAATGAATAGTCCCCCCCCCTTTTTTTATGGGTGTAAGGTATTTTGATTCCCTCCCCCTGAACTTCAAGTTATCTATTTCTGCCTGTTTGAGCTTCCAAAAATGCTTAATTAAAGCTGTGGAATTTTTTCGATGCACTCTACGGGGCCCATAACTCATTTTAAAAACATCCTAAACTGTATGAATTTATGCAAATAAATATTAAAAGACAATACGGAGACATTAATTTTCTTGCTTGAGAAGATATAAATAAAAAGTTGAAATCAATGTTATTACATGGATATCCAACTCAAAAGTAGATCCGGCAAATTATTCATATTTTTAATTTTCTGGGCTTCGTATCTCCAAGTGAATTCAATATTTCAAAAATCGAGAATTCAATTTAATTTTTAAAATTATTGATAAATTTCCGTATTTATGCAGTTAAATCGGCAATTTTAATACTGATTTCTATGAGGATCACCCTTTTCCTGACCCTCAAAGCGATGATTATGACGTCTATTCAAAAAGTCTCATTACTGAGAGTATTGAAAATGTGGCAAACCATTATAAAGGCATAAACTATTATACATAACTGGCAGCATTAAAGAAGTGACAAACCATTGTAAAGACATAAACACGTCTGAAACTCATCGCTAGGGAACCACGGTAACCAAAGTAAACGTTCTGAAAGTGATTGTTGAGGCCCAAAAACCATTGTTGCTGGACAGTTTTTTGCCCATTTGGGGCATTTGCCGTGGTCTGACGAAATTTTAAAGTAGCCTATCGTTCAAGTCTGGTCCCATTTGGTATATATGCAAAATTTGGCGACGATCAATCTAAAATTGTAGATTTGTATAGAGAACATACATACACACAGACAGAAAATCAATTTTATATATATAGATTAAGGTATCCGACTACATTGAAAACGTCATTTTGGAAGTAAAAATATGGATTTTCACTTTTTTATTTTTTATAAAAGCCCTATTTGTTGTAATTCCAAAACTGGCCTTGTTTTGTTTATATGGTGCTTAGAATCAAAGTTACGTTCACTTTAGTGTTGCGTTTTTACATACAAGAAATACGCGAGTAAAGACTTTAAACGTGTTTTACGAAGAATGCTATTTTTGACATTTTACTTGACTTTGTGACATGATTTGTGAAACTTGATGCATTGCATCCTTACGAAATTTTAATGTGATATTTTGCTATATATTGTTGAGGTTATGAACCAAAATCTAAAGTCTATCACATATATTTTTTGAATTACAGTGTTTTATAGACGAAATGTAGGATGAAATTTCAAAAAATTCACACGTACTTGAACATATTTTGGTGTAACTTATGAACATATCACGCAATCCTTTAAATTTTGGTTCATAACCTTCAACATTACTGGCTAAATGCACTGTGAAAATCACAAAGCATTTCATTGATAAAATGTTTTGCAATCGTGTTTCGAATATCACATGAATTTTGCCTAAAATTTGACATAAAAACGACTTTTTCATAGAAAATATAATAGATAGAACAAAATTTGTCACTGTTTTTGATATTTCGAGACACTTTCTATCAAAAAATTTATTTGAAGTTCACTCTAGAACCATTTTAAAGAAAAGTGACAAGAAAGGTAGTCGGATACCTTAATAGCTATGCGGTAAACACAAGTTTTTTCGTCAGCAGCTTTGTATTTTGAAGTTTTTTTAAATTGCTTCCTCCGATTAAATATATCTTCAGAAAGAAAATATAAAACTTTAAGCTATATAATGCTTTTAAGAGTTCATATATCCAAGATTATCAATCACTGATAGCATCCAAGAAAATAAACTTATGTTTTATGAACAGTATGTAGATGTGATTTCTCTATTCTGCATGGAAAGACTGACATGGAATTATATTATATTCTGCTCAGGGGCAACACAGAACCTGCCTTGGGGGAGGGGGGGAGGGATAATGGAACTTTGTTTTAATTGATTAAAAAAAATTCAATTTTTTTTTTTTCACGAATTTTTTTGGATCCAGACTATGAGTACTGGGGGGAAAAGACTTCTGAATAACAGTCCAAGAATATAGACAGTTATTTGCTGTTTTCTAAATATTTTTTGCAACTAATGCCTTATTTTAGCGTGAAGTTATAGTAGAGTTTTCAATAATATGAGGTAATCTTGGTCCCGTTTATCAAGACTATTGTAATTCTTACAGCCCTATTCTTACGCAAATAACCTTTTTTATTTCAGCTATAAATATAAACTTTTATTTTTCCATACAAATGAAATAGGTAATGGTAGGTATTTTCTCAAATTTATTTTGTGCTATGTATTTTGATCATTTTTTTTTTTTTTTTTTTTTGTTTATTATTTTAAGACTCAGTACCAACAGTTGCTAGACTGGGAAAAAGGATTCAATTATCTTCATCTAAAATGGGTCAATAGAAAATTCAGACCTAGTACAAGTGTATCCCACAGGTAATTTTCATACATAATTTCTAAAAACAAAACGACAAAGAAGAAAAAAAAATGGTTCTATAGAACATATGTAATGATAAAAGAATAGCCAAATAAAAACAATGAGTTGATTTTTTTTTGTCAATCGAGGGGGGTGGGGCATAACACTATGTAACACAATTTTTTGTCCTTGGTTAGCAGACCACTTTTCCCAATAGCTGATGACTAAAAATTTAGCAATTTTTTATTATTTAACGTTTGCTTTTGCAATAAGTGGGAGCAAATTTTTTGTCATTTTGGGGAAATACCTGAAAAACAGGACTACTACTTAACCGAACATGCACCTCGTATACATTCCTCTATGGAATTTCTAATGAATTGGCACATGCTGGAATGTGTTCTGGGTATATGCTTGGCCCTAATGTATTTATGTTGTTGAGTTGAGCTTGCTTCGTGTCCATGGTGGAAAAACCGGACTGTGAGTTGTAAAGTAATATCATGAAAATATTTTGTAATAAATTACAGCTTTTTCCTAGAATTACAAATTTACGTACATAGGCCACAACAATTGCCTGATATTGATCTTGTACATCATTGGTACCCAAGAGTTATAATACTTCATCGAAACTGTAGCAAGACAATCAGTCATCAAAAGGTCCAATTGCCCCCATTATCAAAACCGAAGATACTCCAACGAAAAAATTGCTGATTTGTGACCAAAACCTGCAGATTTCTTTATCGGATGCTATAATCGGAGTCAGTCTCTGTTTATTTGGCATTGTGTCATGAGATATTAACTCTACTGTAAACCGATATGCACTACTGGATACTAACAGTTTGGTCATTTCACATGACTGATTTCTAAAAAGTACTAATGCTGCCATTATACATAAAAACTTGTCACAGTTTTGTCAGTCTTTGATGAAAAATCAACAGCATTATAAAATGCCTAAAACATTATCTAAGTTTTCTGTGATAAAGATTAAAAGAGGGGTTTTATTGGATTACAGTAAAAAATGTGGAATACAAAGAACTTGTACCAAAAAAGTGAGACTGATAAAGAAGCTTGGGTTATCTGTTCATGTGCACACACGTGTCCTTTTTCATTAGAGTTTTATTTTAACTCTCATTTTATTTTTCATGAAATGTGAATATATTCTAAAAGTTATTTACAGTTTTTAAAACTATTATCAGTATGAAAAGTTCTGTCTTTTTCAATGTTTCAGGCCAAGCAAACACAGAAATAATTTTTACTCAAGGACAAAGAAAAACATTTTTTTGTTATGGGTGTTAGATGTTTACTGCTATAGGGAAGTTATTATTAAGGACAAAATTAACTCAAATTGAAGAAATGTTGAAAAAAAATTTCAATGCTAATTCTAACGTATTAGGTTGCTTCCTTAATACTTCTATAATTCCAGCTGTATGCTGCTATAGATATCATTGAACATCTAAATTTTTCTAAGGAGAATCGAAAAATGAGGGTGTTGGTTAAGAAAGGGTGAAAAAACACCATAAGTTCTTGTTTTCGTTCCAGTGCATTGGACACATCAAACCTATCAAATGCCCTCCCCAATCTCCTAACTATGTTGTCTCGACTTATTTTTGTGGGGGGGGGGGGGCATATCTTAATGATATTGTGAATGTAACACCACCAAAAAATAGTATTGTTAGTGTGTTAACCACTATCTGTATTACTGAATCTAATTAATGCCTTTGTACCTCAATGCTTCACATTCACAACCATGTATTCTCTGATAAAAAAAAATGCTTGAATTAGTGCTCCATCACCATCTTGAAGTCTGTCATATTATTTCTGAAACATTCTGTATACAGTATGTCCCTGCACTTTACTGTAAAAAAATAAGAGGTGTGATAGTACATGTCAAGGCAAACAATTTTTATAATAGAACCCTGGGAGTCAACCCACTTATTCAAGGTATACTTGCATTGCTCTATTCTAGAACTTCCCAAAATTTAGCCACATTACTCATAATGAAAAAAGTAAAATTTTAGTCTTTAGGCAATCGCTGAGGAGAAAATATCCTCCCCATCTAAATTTATCTTTTTTTGGTGCAAGTGCCTTAACCCTTTAAGCGGCATTGACGAGATATCTTGCCTGCTTAAAATCCAGAAATTTTGACATTGGTAAGTCCAGATATTTTGAAAAGTTGATTTCTTGATGGGATACTTTTCACTATGTCCCTTTAGTTTGCACCTGCTGAAATTGGAAGAAAGCTTACTTCATTAAAAAAGATGACATTTTGAGGGTGGTTTGATAATTTCTGCTGTACCACTTAAAGGGTTAAATTGCATGTTATCATTGTGTTCGAAAAGTTCTGGGGAACCTGACAGTTTTAAATGCTTACAGTGAATGATCTGCGAGATGTTGACCTGTTCTCAACAATTGTCCCACAGATAATGATAAAAAAAATTAACCACATGTTTCGATGCTTGGACGAAGTTACATTAAAGGAGGAGAATTCACTTGAAAATAATTTTTCCTCCAGTACCTTTGATCTGGCCAATCTTCTTCACGCATTTAAGATTTTTTTCTTTTTGGTGGCGCTGACATCACGTTGTTTTAGTTTTTTACCATTATTTTTCTGCACTTCAGCCAGATATCTCAAGGTTTACGCATGTGATAAAAAGGAGTTTTTAAAGTTAATTTTTTGTGGTCGAGGAATACACATATTTCAGCAAAAATTTCATTACTCATGATATTTCAACATAATTCAGAGAAAATAAGGAAATGTACAGTACCCACAACTTTTAACCGAACGATGGCATTCTGTTGTATTTGTTGTAAAAAAAAAGAAAGTAGCATTCTTCTCTTCATTTAAGATCTTCCATGAGTGTACCAAGTTAATTTTTTCTTAGGGGGGCCATCTAGATGTTGAAACAAGGTCCAACTTTTGAAAGTTCAATGGTAACCCCATTTTTTTCTTCCATATTTCAATTTAGAATCTCAAGAAATGCCGAAATACCAAATTTCATCAATTTCGAACAAACAATTAATGAAATATAAATTATTGAAAAACGAGTGATGTAATGTTAAATAGAAACATCTTGTTTTTGACCATAATTGCCGAAATAATATAGGTATCTCATTAATTTTTATGTTACATGATAGACTATAACATGCCAAACATAATTTTGTTACTCATTTTGAATTTGGTTTTTTTTAAAATATGAGTTATGAATTAGTAAAACATATTTTAAAAATTTGTGAATAGAAACCTACATTAATTTTTACTTCATTCGAATCGGCATAGTCGAAAACTCAACAGAATTAATTTTCATTCCAATCTGGCCTCTATTTCGCGAGATATTAGCGATTATATGAAAATGACTACTTTTAGGGACCATCTACTGGATATAAATTTGAAACTCATTGAAAAATTTCTCATGACAAATTATGCGAAAATGTTTAAATATGAAGCTCATAACTTTACTGAAATAGGTAATTATTGTTTTAAGTATACAGTGATACGATAAATAAGTCATCCATCCAGGTTTTTTTTTATTTTTAAAAATTTGAGTAAGCAAATAAACTATGAAATTTAAAATTTTTTCACTATTTCAGAAATTTGTTTCATTCCTTAGACAATATTCATGAGCTGAAATGGTAAATATAATAACGTGCAAAGAATTCACATATTAATACCATACAATTAGATTGATGTTAATATTTATGGAGATAATAATCAATAAATAACTGTTCTCCCAATAGCGTAAATCATCTTAGTGTACACCAAGTTTAGGGTAGTGGCTATTGGTGGAGTCGTCTCTGCTAAAACCACAGCATTTCGTTTCATCCGTATTTTTTTAGCATTAAAAATTCAGGAATTGCAAAATGAAACCAAATTATAGTATAAAATAGTGTAATGTGCAACGGAAAATTCTTATATTTTTTTCTTAATTATTGTCCCACAAACAATTGCTTTGTGACACATCGTTTGAAATAATTATGGTATAAATATTCGTTCAATCTCGGATATAAAGTCACTAAAATGAAGAGTAATAATAAAAAAAGTTTGTTTTTCACCTTCATAAAATAGAAACTATTTATTTTTTAGCATCACTAAATCCAAGCACTCGCGTAGCATATGCAGTATTTATCGTTCGAAACTTGTTTGGTGTGTGTTTTTTCCCCCTACAATCAACCTCGAGAAATTGTTTCTCAATGTTGAGAGCATCCCCAAACACATTTTCACTCATATCTCTCTCATTTTTATACTTACGGCAATGAAATTTTATTTTTAGGATAAATGCAATGCGATAAATCAGATAAGATGGAAAAAAATAAGGGTTTACATTGAAAATTTTGAAGTTTGAACAATAATAAATATGTAGATGACCCCCTCATTAAGAGGAATTACACATAATCAGATAGAATATCATGAACCATAATTTTTGGTGGAAACGCTTCATTCTACAACTTTTAGTACGCAAGATATCGCCATCGTTTTGTTAAAAGTGGTGGGTACTGTACCTTGATTCCTAAAGTACTGAGAATTAATTAGAATTATGTTTACTTCCCACCAACATTAATTATTACTTGTATAAATGATTTTTACAGTGTTCAGTTAAAATTACAGTCAGGTGTTGATGTATGTATATCCCAATATATATACGATATTTTCAAAATATGGTACATGATATTTTTAGTCAGAAATTTGATATTTTTATGGTTAAATGAATTTTATTTATTCATAACTTATTTCATCTTGCAAATAAATAGGCAAACACAGATTTCTTCAAAAGTAAAAATATTAGTTGTTAATGGGCTGATATTCTCAGTCCAAACTGGGTATTAATTAAAATGGGCATGTGAAAAATAATAAATTATATTGTGCTTATACCTCTACGTGTCACTTCCACCTATACAGTCCACCTGGGTTCAAATCCCACCAGCGGTTATTTGGGCGGTTATTCCCACCAGGTGGAGTTTGTTTTCTGTGGATCCCAACTTTGAGGTGCGAATGCGAGCTGATCTCTCCATTGAAAGTCTCACTATAGACAGAGCAACAGGCATACAACAGTATATCCAATCATTACACTTCACTAATAATCAGAAATATAGATGGCAGCATTGAAAAATCAGACAACACTGGACTGTTAGATACACACACTTTGTTCAGACTCTGCTACAAAGGTAGGCTGGAAGAGATTTCAGCAACAGGGTAAGTCCAGTTCATTCATTCTTATGCAGTGCAAAAAATGTTCTAGTGAGCTGTACCATCCCTAAAAGTTGTTTATCTTATGATTTTAGAGTCGCCCTATACATTAAACACCTGATCCATTGCATCACAGCATCAGTTCTAATAAATGCTATAATTGAATAAGCACAGTATAAGATTTCATTAACTAAATATTGCGACGTGAAGATGCATTTTGCTGTATTTATGTAAGAAAAAATAGAAGTGTTTTCTCAATTTTTGCAGCCCCAGAGATTGGTGGATTTATGCAGTATCATCTCATATGAAACCTGTATGGGAAAAGAATCATTCAAAAACATGGAATTTTGTGCTAGAGCGTTCTAAGGAAATGACTGATTATGTTAATATATACCATCAATACTTGAATAACTCAGATAGCCTCAGTCCAGAAATGAAAGTGAGTGACTATTTATATTGAACATACTTTTTCAATGTTGATCAAAAAATTTATTAGTGTGTATCACTATAACAAAATAGAAATTTAAAGAAAGAATTAAGCTTTGACAACAGTGCATAATGAGAACATTCATAATGAGGTGTTTAGAATTATGCAGAAAGTCAGTTCCTGAAGACTTTGCATCAGAAAAATGACTAAACTAGAACTCGGATGCATACACGGAAAAAAATTTCCACACATTCTTTTTACAATAATTAAAAAGTTCTAAGCATCCAAATGAGTGTCTGAAATATAAGTGGTATGGAGTTGATTATTTCGTTGATCATGTACAGCAGTGGTTGCTATGACACCCACCTAGCCTGACCTCAACGAACAGAAAAATTGTACATGCATTATTTGTCACATAAACTGCTATACCGATCTTATTGATCCTGTGGTGTTTTCCTTTATATATGGGTGGCTGAAGAGAATATTCTCATGTGAGACACCCTTTTAACTCTCCCTCTTGCCTATAAGCTGTACCAGCAGAACGACCCTGAAAATTAATAGTGGTCTTCAGCCAGATGAAATGCATAAGAAATTAGATTTCTCTGTGAATCATTCCATCCGATATATTCATTGTCAGAATTTTACAGACAAAACATTTTCTAAATTTTTCTGTAGTTATTTCTTCTTTCACCTCTAAAGGGCAGCTCTCCGGAGAGCTGCCTTTGTATGTTACTATTAGAATTTTTGTATTACTTGTTTTCTTTTGAATTTTATTGGCAACACCACATCTTTTCCTCAGTCACAACCACCTAATTGAGTTATACAGTCAAACTAGGTTAATTCAAAGTCCAAAGGCACTGGAAAAGTTTGAATTATCCAATTAATCTATCCTGCATCCACAATGACTATAAATTACAACTTAAAAATCAACTTTCACATACGATAATAATTATCAATCATAGGCACCAGAACCTAGGGCTGAGGCCATTTGAGGGCTCCCCCAAATAAACTTTGTAAAGGACTGATGACCCCCCCATTAATTTCTGAAAAGGCAATGCACCCTCCCTCTCCTGCATACACACTTGAGTCCCATATTTAGGGTATCCCATCAAGACTGTCCAAACTCTGCACAGCCAGTTTCCTCATTTTTAATACATAAAAAAATGCCCAAAGAACTGTACCTGTGTGCTCATAGGTTTTGAGAAAAATGTAAAAGAAAAGTATGACGTCATATCTGGTTCAAGAAAAAAACGTGCAGTCAGCCATTCCACGGCTCGTGCATGCATTCCTTTATATGTGCGGTAGACATTTTGAACATCTCCCTATGTAAACATATGCAAATACCAATGTTCATGTTTCCAATAAAGTTTTTTTTTCTTGCACCGAATACGAAGTCATACTTTTCTTTTGCATTTTTCCTCGAAAACTATGGGTCATACAAGTACAGTTCTTTGGGCATTTTTTATGTATTCCAAGCTAGGAATCTGGCTGTGAAGAGTTTGGGCAGTCTTGATGAGACACCCTGTATATGAGACGACCAGCAACTTTCAGCTCCCCAATGTTTTCTTCATGTTGGCACCTCTGTTATCAATTATTAAAATTTTATCACAGTTACGAAATTGTTTCCCAAGTTTTGATGACTTATTAATTATAATAATTTATCTTAGCTGCTACAGTATTCTACTGTTCTGGAATCGGCATCACTGCAGAATTTCTTGACCATGTTCAAAGCCTGATTTACGGAAACAGTTTATGATTATCTGTTATGAAACTGTTTTTCAAATTTTGTTTATCATTCTTATGCTATCAAGGAAATATACTTTCATTAACATATTTCAATTTTTTCCAATTCTTTCCTATACTTCCCACACTCTTAATAATGACAAAGATTTGGATTTTAAGAGCTACACCTTGATCTATAGATGAAAAGCATTATCAGTATTAAGTGGTATAAACAGGGGTGGAAAATCTGTTACAATTGCTACAATTTCCAGCCGTTTGCTACATTTGACTACAAAAACGTATTGAAATTCTTCAATTCTGCTTCATCTTGCTCCGAAAACAAAATTTCCCTTTAAGATACTTTGAAGTTGCATCACAATAGAAGCTGACTTTTTGATAACATCATTTGTCCTCCCCACAAATTGATTTCTTGGGCCACAAATAGAATTAGCTAGAGGCCTCTCCCCAGGATTTGGCGCCCTGGCTTCCGACGTGTAAAATAGGGTCAAATATTATGAGAATTGCCACTCATCTGCAGAGCAATGAAAAAAACCTTCAATCGTTCTTCCAGCTGTTTTTTTTACGAAAAAAAATTGACTCCTTTGATTTATGTGCTCCTTACTTTAATTATTTTTTAAATTGCATCGATATTCCCAGACTGGCTGTATTTGGCAAAACATTAATGTATCCTTTAACAGACTAGAAAAGTTTGCAAAACAACGTATTATCACACTGGAAAAACAGCAATGACAAATCTGTTTTCACTATCAGGAGTTGAGACGCAAAAGTTGTCGATAAATTCAGGATGTCTGTGATCATGGAAAAGTGACGAAATCCAGGAAAAAGTAAACAAAATGAGAAAAGGGTAGCAAAATAACTAAAAAATAGGGAGTGAAACAGATGTACTCAAATTGAATTTTTTGTGAAAATAGAATCATTCTATCAAATTTCTAATAGTTTAATCATTATTCCATTGTTTTTATTTCTATAGTTTAAGTTAAAAATAAAGTCTATAGTTTTTAATCTATCAAATTTCTTAGAATTTCTAAAAATGACCCATTAAAAGGAGTTATCTCAAAGTATGGTGAATCAAATTGAGGTAAGGATCAAGAGCGAACTCAAAAAGAAACACTTATCATTTTCAATATGAAATGAGTAAATTCTGGTTAAAGAAGCAAGATCAAACGTTCAAAAATGCTTGAAACAAGAGAACAAAAGCACAACTTTTAGACTTGCATCAGTGGCAAAAACAAGAAAAATAATTAATTTTCTAATGAGTGTTTCAAGTCTCTCCTGTAGTGATTTTTTTTCTTGAATCAGTGATTACCAAGTCTACAAACTAAATCTAAAACTCTCATTTCAAATTATTTTTGAATTCTGAAATACAATATGTTAAAAATGTGTCTATAAATATGTTTCTCTGTTAAATGTCTCTAAAGCCTCTCATTTGTTGATATCGTGGAGAATGTAAAAATATAAATATCAAGAATTCTCTCAACATTTTTTATGATTTAAAAATTGAAAAAAAAATTATTTCTTCTAGAGGAAATCTCTGTATTTTGTGTCTTGGGGAGGTGGTTTTCCTCCTCCTGAGCCTTACCCCCTCTTCTGAGCTGAGATAACACTGTTTTTTAAAGTAAAAAGTAATTCTGTGCATGCTACTGCACATATGTATATAAAAATTGTGTATTTTATTTACTGCCAAAATTTTAAAGTGCTACAAAAACAAAATGTTTGCTGCTAAAAAAAATCAAATTTGCATTTTCCACCCTTGTGTATAGTCCCGATGCACTCCAGCTGAACAAATTTAAAATGGGCATATTAAATTATCAAAAAAAAAAAAAAAAAAAATGCAACCCCCCCAACAAAATAAGAGTAAGAAAAAACATTTTTTTTTAACTTTTATTAGTCTTAAAAAAATTTATTTAACAGCTTGATCGAGAAAAGCAAAGTCTGGCTTCTTGTAGAATTTCTCAGACTAGGTTTGACCATACAAAAATACAAAAATCATGATTTTTTCCCTCTAACTTCAAATTATCCAAAAAATTTTAAAAAGTTTGAATTAAACAAGAAATTTCAACATTAAAATTAGAAAACTCAAGGGGAGCTTGAAAAGTTAGAATTATCCAAAATTTAAATTAGTCAAGTTCCACTGTGTTATTGTTACCTCTCCCTTACAATAATGCACATGATTTGCTCTTACTTTAGCCTTTTCTGATTTTGTTCATTAATTGTTATTTTTTATTTTAATCCCATGTTCAGAAATTTATTTTATGCTAGCTATAATACCCGGCGCTACCTGGGGTTTCTTCAATTAGGATTGGAAAAGTTACAAACCATTATCAAGAAATAAACTATTTATACAAAAAATTGCCACGTTTTTAAGACAAATAAATTCAATTGGTCGAATGGTCGACGCGTTTCGGCTCTTCCATGGAGAGCCGTCATCAGGACCTTGTGGTCAGAATACACACGAATGAGTCGTGGAAGAGTGTTGTTTACGTCTGGTCGTCCGAAGAGTTCGCCTTTGTATTTGCTGCGTCCGAGTGGTCTTTGGATGCGAATTGGGGAGCCATCTGTTGTAAAGTGTTAAAAGTTTTGTCACGACTGAGGTTAATAAAGCCTGTCCAAGCTGACGAAATAGGTGGTGTGTTTCTTCCATCATTAACGAGGAAATTCTGGCATGTTCTGATGAAGTATCCCTCGAGAAAATTCAATTCAGAATTGTGTGTTGCTTTTTTAAAAACAAACGCTTTATCAAAATCAAAATAATGTGAATGTTGCCAACAGTGTTGGGCAATAGCCGAATTATCCATCCGTCCCCCCTCAACATGCTTTCGGTGTTCGAGTACTCGAATATTTAGATTTCTTCTAGTTTGGCCAATATATCCATTTTCACAATTCTTGCATGGGATGAAGTAGATGCCGGATTCTTTGGAGGGTGAGATAGGATCTTTCAGATGGGAAAAGGTGAGTATATTTGTTGGCTGGAATATTGTATGAAAGTCAAATTTCTTGAAGATAGAAGAGATCATGAAACTTGAAGAAACGAATGGAAGAACAACGGTATTAGAAAACTGTTTTGAGTCAGCTGGGAGCAGGTTCGTGGTGCATGTCTGGGTCATTTTTCTGAGGACCTTGTCGATGATAAAAGGTGAAAAACCCCGATTAGAAGCGATGTCACGAAGGATATTGAGTTCATTCTGGAGGGAGGCTGAATCACTGCAAAGTTTTAGTGCTCGATGAACAAAAGAAGAAAATGCCGAAAGTTTCTGATTGGGAGGATGAAAGGATTTTGCATGAGGTGGCATGGAGATAGCGAATGGCTTACGGTACACAGATGTATGAAATTCAGTGTCTGTCTTTTTAATGAGCACGTCGAGAAAAGGCAGCATATTATTTTTTTCCATTTCATAGGTGAATTCAATATGTGGGTCAATAGAATTCATAAAATTGAATAACTCAGTGACCTTAACATCAGTTTCATCAACTAAAGTGAATGTGTCATCAACATACCTGATCCAAAGTTTGAAGTGGCGGGTTTCCAAATGTTCACCGTCGCAATCTTGCTAAAATTGAATTGGATTTGTACAAACTGCATCTCTCTCTCGCACATTCTCGTGATGATTTCGCCCAGCTTGACGCAAGATCGTTCCACCGGGCACTTCACGTGTATCGCCAACATCAAGAAATTTTGGATAATAAGTTCACTCAGCTTCTTGCAAGAAGTTCTTCGAAAAAAAGTTCTCATAAATTTTCTGACTTCTCGAATGCTCCAAAAGTTGTCAATCTTTCGAGTGAAACATTGTCTGGTGCCCATTTGAAAGTACTTGAATACGGACTTAATTTCGCATCACCTAGGCCTCATTTTTGTCCTACAAAACTTCTTGCGCCCATCGAACGGTCGTTTCTCAACAGTAAACTTTCTCCCGATCAGAAAGAATCTCTTCGGCACTTGATTTCCTCTTCAGTTTCGGCCAATCGAAAAACCATTTCTTCACCATTTGAGAAATCTGAGATCTCTGCCATTCGAGAACTTAAAAGAAACAACAATATTTTCATCACTCAAGCTGACAAAGGTGGCCAAATTGTTGTACTTGATAAATCCATGTATCAAGAGTCGGTTGAAAAATTAATTAGCGATGGACCATACACTTGTCTCAATACGGATCCAGCTCCTACCCTTCTAAAATTGGTTCAAAAGAAAATCAATCAGACTCCCATTCTACATTCCTCGACCAAGAAACGCATCTTTCCATCCGCCGCAAACTGCGGGAGACTTTATGCTCTTCCAAAAATACACAAACCTTCATTTTCAGTAAGACCTATAATTTCTTGCATTGGATCACCTACGCATCAACTTGCTAAATTTCTCGTTGAACTTTTGTCCCCTCTCTGCAAAAAGCATCGTTTCACAGTAAAGAATTCCTCAGAATTCGTTTCCATCATCCGCAGCATTCAACCAGATAACGCTACAATGATTTCCTTCGATATCAAATCCATGTTTACTAACATTCCCATCAGCGGTGCAATTTCTTTCCTGAAACAACGTCTGCAAGAATTCCACTTCTCCTCGATTGAAATCGAAGAAATATGTCAACTCACCCAACTTTGTGTATCGCACAATTATTTTTCAGTGTTTGGAAAGTTTTACCGCCAAACAGAAGGTCTTGCCATGGGCAACCCACTCTCGCCTATCCTCTGTGACATATATATGGATTTTTTCGAAACAAAACTTTTGGAAACCCGCCACTTCAAACTTTGGATCAGGTATGTTGATGACACATTCACTTTAGTTGATGAAACTGATGTTAAGGTCACTGAGTTATTCAATTTTATGAATTCTATTGACCCACATATTGAATTCACCTATGAAATGGAAAAAAATAATATGCTGCCTTTTCTCGACGTGCTCATTAAAAAGACAGACACTGAATTTCATACATCTGTGTACCGTAAGCCATTCGCTATCTCCATGCCACCTCATGCAAAATCCTTTCATCCTCCCAATCAGAAACTTTCGGCATTTTCTTCTTTTGTTCATCGAGCACTAAAACTTTGCAGTGATTCAGCCTCCCTCCAGAATGAACTCAATATCCTTCGTGACATCGCTTCTAATCGGGGTTTTTCACCTTTTATCATCGACAAGGTCCTCAGAAAAATGACCCAGACATGCACCACGAACCTGCTCCCAGCTGACTCAAAACAGTTTTCTAATACCGTTGTTCTTCCATTCGTTTCTTCAAGTTTCATGATCTCTTCTATCTTCAAGAAATTTGACTTTCATACAATATTCCAGCCAACAAATATACTCACCTTTTCCCATCTGAAAGATCCTATCTCACCCTCCAAAGAATCCGGCATCTACTTCATCCCATGCAAGAATTGTGAAAATGGATATATTGGCCAAACTAGAAGAAATCTAAATATTCGAGTACTCGAACACCGAAAGCATGTTGAGGGGGGACGGACGGATAATTCGGCTATTGCCCAACACTGTTGGCAACATTCACATTATTTTGATTTTGATAAAGCGTTTGTTTTTAAAAAAGCAACACACAATTCTGAATTGAATTTTCTCGAGGGATACTTCATCAGAACATGCCAGAATTTCCTCGTTAATGATGGAAGAAACACACCACCTATTTCGTCAGCTTGGACAGGCTTTATTAACCTCAGTCGTGACAAAACTTTTAACACTTTACAACAGATGGCTCCCCAATTCGCATCCAAAGACCACTCGGACGCAGCAAATACAAAGGCGAACTCTTCGGACGACCAGACGTAAACAACACTCTTCCACGACTCATTCGTGTGTATTCTGACCACAAGGTCCTGATGACGGCTCTCCATGGAAGAGCCGAAACGCGTCGACCATTCGACCAATTGAATTTATTTGTCTTAAAAACGTGGCAATTTTTTGTATAAATTAAAACCAGGCAAAGTTACTCATTTTTTGTGATAAAATAAACTATTATAGATATACTGGCAGCATTTAAGAAGTGACAAACCATTGTAAAGGCATATATATGTCTGAAACACATTATTTTGGAACCATAGTAACCAAAGTAAACATTCCAAAAGTCATTGTTGAGGCCCAGGAACCATTGTTGCCCAACAGTTTTTTGCCCATTTCAAGCATTTACAAGTCTGGTCTCACTTGGAATATTTGGCAACGATCTGTCTAAAATTATAGATTTTTATGGAGAACATACATATATATACACAGTGAGACAAAATTTAATATATATAGATATAAGGATATATTTCCTTAATGCTATAAAAGGACTATTTATTGGAAACAGATGTCAATCTTGACCATATGCTGTGAGAACAAAAAAAATATATATTGATGCAATTTTAACACTAGGATTACAGAGTGGGTCAATTTGACCCAAATCAAACTTTGTTTTCATTTGTCTCAAACTTAAGCACAGATGATAAAAAAAAATTTCATGACTTTTCATGATATCATATGAATTAACAAAAATTTTATTACCTTCACATTTTGTATTTAAGGGCTATAAGTACTTATTCCTAGAATCACAGATTGGGTCATTTTGACCCAATGTGCTATTCTTTAAAAAAAAGGGTTGTAAGATTTTCTTTAAAGTAGTGGGGAACTTTCTAAAATGTATTTCTAAATGAAGATGAAGAAAAATACAGGTCTTTCAATGTCAAGGCCAAATTATTGTCCGAGGAGATGATCTTTTTTCAATGAAAAAGCAGCTAGTAGAGCTGAAGATTTTTTTCTTTGTATCTTAAATACCTGGTATTCTGATGGGACTCAAGAAAGGTTTTGGGAAAGTAAAAACTTAGTTCTAGAAAAATTGTGTAGCTGAAATTTCCGTTGGCAAACAATGTTAGAAAAAAGGAATAATATTCTGGCTTGCAGTTGAGATTGACACCAAATACGTTTAGAACAGATTTCCAAACACCTTGGGGAGGATCAGTGTCCAATGAATCTCTCTCTTTTAGAGCATGTAGTGATGTGATTGATCAAGACATTTGAGAACAAGGGCAGAAATGTCACAATCAACACCTTTTTCATTACACTGAAGCTGGCTCAAATGCTAAAAGCCAAAAAAATATGAACTCAGTTAGAATGGTGAAGCAAAATTGAAGAGAAATAAACTGTCAACATACAATTGTCAACATATTCCAACATACTTGATATGAAGAAGAGGAAACATCAAACAGAAATCACAATGTTCTTTCAGAAAGCATCACCAACAACCGCTGCACCCTCTTTCACATTCCCGCTTTGTACCTCTGCGTCACCCTTCTCTTCTCATAATGTTCAATAAACGAGATGAACAAAAAACCCTATGTTTTCGGTTATTCGCGGATTTCCGTGTTCGCTGTCACCCCAGGAATGTAACCCTCGTGAATACGGAAGGCCGAATCCGCGAGTTGATGCTAAGAGTTCATCCTTACAACAGGATGAACTCTTCATCCTGTTGTAAGATTTCCGAACATGTTATAGCAAAGGAAATCCACGCTCATTTAGACACTCCATTAACTTTTTTTCTTTCTCAATCAATACATGGCTTCAGACGATCCCTTTCTATTACATCCCAACTGTCCCTTTTTATCCATGACCTTTCCAAAGACATTGATAACAAGTTACAAACCGATATCATCTTGGATTTTTCTAATCCAGGATAAAGTTCCGCACAATTGACTCCTCCTTAAACTTTCAAATCTTGGTCTTAATGTACAATTGCTCAAATGATTAGAAGCTTTCCTAAAAAATTGTAAACAATTCATTCATTTTAAAGATCATGATTCACCTTTTGCCACTGTAAATTCAGGTACTCCAAGGAGTGGTTCTCTCGCCTTTATTGTTTTTAATATATATAAACAATCTTCCTTAAATCCTCAACTGCACCACTAGATTTATTGCTGATGACTGTGTAATCTACCCCACAATTAATCACAAATCTGATCAAGAAACTCTCCAACGTAATCTTGTTTCCCTCTCAGATTGGTGCTCATTTTGGCATATGCTTATCAATCTATCTAAAACAGTTTTCATGAGAGCTATTCGTAAAACTCTTCCCCTCGAATTCTCATACTCGATCAATAACGTAACCATATCCCAAGTTTCTCAGTTTAAATATCTGGGAGACATAATCTCAGCTGATCTCTGTTGGAATAATCATATTGATTATGTCTACCAGAAATGTCTCAAACTTTTCCCTTTGCTGCAACCTCAAAAATTCGACTTGTGACGTCCAACTTTTCTGCTACCAAACTTGTATTTCTTCTGTTCTTTCTTATGTAGCTGAGGTCTGGGACCCCCACATCTCTAGTAACATCGATAAACTTGAATCTATCCAAAATAAATCTGCCCGCTTTAGTCTGGTCATCTTTTAGTTCAATTTCCGATCTTAAACTCAAACTTAATCTCCACCCACTCGCTACTCAGACTTATCTCCCACTTAGCCATGCTTTACAAAATTATTCATGGTCATTTAAATTTCAATACGTCCAGTATTCTGACTAAACCTTCCTATGTTTCCAATAGACTTGACCACCCCAAAAAATTAAAACCTATTTTTTCCTCTATAGATTGTTTTAAATTCAGTTTCTTTCCCAATACCATAGTTGAATGGAACAAGCTCCCCCTCTACTATTTCTAACTTACTCAAAATCTCAGATTTCTTGTCAAATGTTACAAAGAATATGTGTTCAAATCTACCGCGTTCTCTTGTATAGGCCTTGGGGCAACAATGTTGCATAAATAAATGCAGGAAAAACAGGGGAAAAAAGTTTATCATGACAAATCACCATCATCAACCATTTTCTATCCACTGCTGGATGAAGGTCTCATGACAAATACAGTGAGATATAAAATATGTATATTTATAGTTATATAATTATCATAACTTAATTTATAGTTGTGGTAGGCGATTGATTAGTTTGCAAAATAACTTTAATCCTTGATTTCAAGATCTTTATAAAAAGAAAAGTTGGGTGGTAAAATTAGAGAAAAATATAGCAATGTCTTGGGAAATGAGACATGCTCATTATGCAATCTCCAAAAATTTCTTCCCTCTAATTTTATAGAATGCTGTTTCGTCTACAGCAAAATATTTTATCATGTGACAAGCTATACAGATTTTTCCATTGGCACCTCTAAAACTGCTTTTTTCAAGCTTTGATGTTTGCCCACTTCTTAGTTTCAAAGTATCCTATCATTGAAGTTTACGCAAAATTTGGTCTGGATCCATCCAGCAGTTCCCTGCATCAGAGGTTTTCAGGATTTTAATTTCCACAAAAATCTTGATGGCTATGAAACACTTCCATATAATGATATTGTTCAACCCCAGAAAGGCTCCTGTAGGGCTCTGTGGAATACAAGTTAGAAACCTATGTCCTATGTATGTGAGTGGTGCACAGTGTTGCACGAAAATGTGATGTAAAATTGGTGCAGAGAAATGAACCACATACAGTAAAATTTGGGAATTTCATAGAGAATCTTCATATGTGCATGGCTGGGGATATGAGGCTCCCAGCATCAATGACAGACCAGACTGATCTGATGTACATTGTGTGTATATATATATTATACACCATGAATTCGACCTATTCGGCCAAACGAAGGGGGGAGGGGTGATGCATGAGCCCAAGTAAATCATGAAACACCTCACCAACACCCTGTCCTATCTCAAACCGTTTTCGAGTTATAGTGGATAATTGATTATAGAAAAAATGTGACAAATCGAAAAAAAACCTGCATTTGTGAAGTTCTTAAGAGTCCTACACATAAACTAAGCACATATTTGGAAAGAACAGGAAAAATCATATAAGATGACATCATTTTTATTGAAATATCTGGGTTTATTAACAAGCTGCAAGTTCTGAAAGATTGGAAAAGTTCAGAATCGAATTACTGCCAAAATTTTTAATAGTTGATTCTGTAAACTCCCTTGTGACTACAATCTGTCAAACTTACAGAAAACTTGCCTATTGTACCAGCTTTCGAAAGAGCCTACAACAAATTGTATCAGTATTCTGGTTCAAGAGAAATTCAGTCTTTTGACCACAATACATCACTGAAATCAACGTTTGTCGAAGTAGATATTCAATGAAAATTCAGAATTGGCGGTTAAAGATTTGGGTGAAAATTTTTGATTTTGCATTAAAAAAATCCTTTAAGGTGACATTACCTCTGTCTACATGATACCTGTATTTAATGGCGAGCTTCAAACACTAAGAGATTGGTAAAGTCAAAAATCGAATTTTTGCCAAAACCTACTAAAATTACTTTGATGAACGCAGATTTCAGTGATGTATTGCAAACAAAAGACTAAATTTCTCTTAAATTATAAAATTGATATGGTTAATTGTAAGCTCTTTTGAAAGCTGGAGCTATGGACAAGTTCTTGGTGAATTTTACTGATTTTAGCTAGAAGAGTGTTTGCATAATTGGCGATAAAACTTTTTGGCGACTATTCAATTTTGAACTCCAATCTCTCAGCGCTTGTAGCTTAATTAATCCATTAAATCCAGATATTTCAATGAAATTAGTATCACCTTATAGAATATTTCCTGTTCTTTCTGAATATGTGCTTAGTTTTCATGTCATTTTTTCAAAAACTTCACAAATTCAGATTTTTTTCAGACTTGACATATTTTTTTTCCATAATCGAATGTACACCATATCTCAAACAGTTTGGGATAGGACAGGGTTGGTGGGTTGGTGGGATGTTTCATGATCCACTTGAGCTCATCTATCACCCCCATTTTGTTTGGCAGAATAGGTCAGATTCACCCTGTATATCATAGTTTGGCAAGGGTTACTTTTCATCATGGCCCCCACAGCCTGGAACAGGGCCCCTGGATGGGACCAGACCAGACTTTTCACTGGCCCCTTTATAGGGAATTTATGGCGTGAAAAAATAAAAAAAATGATGAGAATCGTCCCGGGCCCCAGGGCTGCAGCCCTGTCAGCCTCCCCCTTGTGGGGGGGCCATGCTTTTCAGTAAAAGTTTTTTTGTTTTTTTTTCAAAAGTGATTGTTTTTATTACATATTTTCAGCCTTAAATAACTTTTTCTACTTTTATGAGCTGAAAAAAGCAACTTTGGTTGCTCATTTTGATAATAAAGACCTACGACACTTATTCAATCACTTGCATTAAAATATCCATGTATTAATCCATTTTATGTCAGACGTTTTTATTTTTTGAGATGAAGAAAAAGTAATTTGACATTGCATAAGCACATTAAACCTCTTCTATGAATTTTTTACCACTTATATGCCCAAGAGAAATCTCTTAAAATATGAAAATGGAAATTACAGCGATATCATAAATTTGGGCTTTCCAACTGGAGAATTTCATGAATTGCACAGGCATGATTTCTGGGAGTGTTGGAATATTTTGAAACAAATTTGTGTCTCATGCAGTAATTGTAATAAATCTTTGATTATCCATGATCATCTGTTATTAGGCATAATCATCAATCACCTCGGTAAGTATCAAAAGTTTTCACACATTTATCACTTTTCAGTGACTATGCATAATTCCTGAATGGATTTGGTAAGTATGATAAATATAAAAGAAATCATGTGAAAATATTACTTAAATTCAATCACTTATCACGCACAGTAGTTCTCAAATTTTTGTTACCCTGGCTCCCTTGTCTGATTCATAGTTAATTTTTGCGGCTTCCCAAAATAATTTCATTTATAAATGAACTTTTTTAAAGCATATAAAATAACATAAATCAATATCTCCAGCTTGTTTTGATGCCCTGACAAATATTGGCAATGCCCCTAGGAGCCCCAAAACACTTTTTTGAGAAACACTGACTTATCAGTATCTCCTTTAAACAATATGTACACTATGCATATTTTGCCATAAACACTAAGTTAAATGGAAATAAGTGTTATAACCCTTTAAGCCTGAGCTTGAACGATCGTGTGGGTGAAATACTTAACAAATATTCATGTTTTCATAAATTTCCCAGTCTTAAAAGGATAAAGATAAAAAAGTATCAATTATCATCATTCATGTAATGTTAGCTTTCTTCATATTTATCATTTTTAAGCATAATCAGCATCACCGATCGAATCAATCACTTCAGACTGAAGTTTGAGCAAAGAGTCTGGTAAATTTGAGTAATTCATTGACTATTTGTCATATTTACCAATATGAGCTAAGGATTATGCATAATCACCAGTAAATATAACATATCTGCCAAGTCTCCTGAATTTCTACTCTATCTCCTGGACTCCCAAAAAATTCTTATATCTCCTGAATTTCACCCGTGATTGTAAGAAATTCCCTATATTGGGGGAAAAATTATTCCCCAGGAATTTACCCAAAAAAAACCTGCTTTGTAAGCATTGTATCACCATTTTGTCAAATCAAAAAAATATCTCATTTTTGGTGAGAAAACACAAAATTAGCTAATCAGCAATCGTCAATCCGGCCTTTCAAAATCCAAAATTGGCACGATCACGTGTTCTGCTTTATACATGTGTTCCGTTTTGGGCCAATGAAGATTTTTTGGTTTGTGAGATATGATTTTTGAGAGGTTATCTAAGGATTTTAACGTTACTGGTTGGCCATGATTGGCGATGGCTTAAACAGTGTCACGGTTTTTGCAAAGGGAAAATATCCCTAAATATTCCATTTTACTAATCAAAAATCCCTAAAATATTTTACAAGATCTCTTTTACATTTATTTTTGTATGGAATTTGGAACCGTGCGAAAACCACCAGAATTCTCATTCACCAAAGTTGGCAGCTATCATATAAATTTGCAAAATTTATCAAACTTACCAAAATTGTGATTTATGCATAATTTCAGACTTTATCTCATTTACCGTATCATATATATGCATAATGCAGGTATCTCAGTATCACTTTTTTTTTGTTTTCATCAAATTTAGTCTTGAAAAAAAATTAACTCTGTATACTTTCTTTCTTCATTTAGGACAGAAAGCAATTCATTGAAGCAAAATTAGAACTTGAAATACTTCTTGCTTTGCAGAAATTGGTAATGAATAAAATTGATCAAGAGAACTCTGCAATGGTGAGTCAATACATATTTCAAATCATGAAAGTTCACTTGATTATTTTGGTTCATCAATCAATTTATTTATTCCTCTTAGTTCTTGCTGTTAAAAAAAATCTATTAGTCATGTTTTCTAATATTCTGAAATTTTCTTCTTTGATCAGAATAATAATGATGATCTTTCCTTCAAAAGTTTTTTGAATGAACATCAAGTCTAACTATCACAGGTTACTATAACTATCTAACTAACAGGTTAAGTCTAACTATCACAGGTTATGGAAATCCATTCAGATTGCATAAAAAGTATTATTTATCGGCCAGAAGATGTCCCAGTTACTTATGATAGTCAGATCCAGGAATCATTGCAGAAATTCAACTACAGTAGAAACAGTTATCCACACTTTTTTTAACAACTGTGGAATGTTCAACTATAATAATTATAAATGAATTATATATATTTATATAAATGAGAGACTATAATAATTATAAATGAATTATATATATTTATATAAATGAGAGACTATAATAATTATAAATGAATTATATATATTTATATAAATGAGAGACTATAATAATTATAAATGAATTATATATATTTATATAAATGAGAGACTATAATAATTATAAAATAATTCATATTTATTAAGACACTATCCTTCTGAAACTTTCATCCACAGTTTCTGCTGGATATTGCAAGAGCACTTGTATTTTATGTGGTACTAGCTATAATACCCGGTGCTGCCCGGGTTTTCTTAAATAAGACTTTTTGGATCATGTGATATCTCCCTGTTTCTTTGAGGGACATGCAAACCGTGTCTAAGTTAACCAATATGGCGACTTCCTGCGAACTCATGAAAGAAACAAATCTAGATTTAAAGAAACTTAGAAATGAATATATTTTTTTTTTCTTTTTTTTAAGGCGCTCTAAGTATTTCGATTCCCCCCCCCCCCCGAACTTCAAGTTATCCATCTGCCTGTTTTAGCTTCCACAAATTCTTAAAGTTGTGGAATTTTTTAATGCACTTTTTATGGACCCATAATTAATTTTAAAATATCCTAACCCACATGAATTTATGCAGTTGAATATCAAAAGACAGTACAGATATATTAATTTTCATGCTTGAGAAGATATAAATAAAAAGTTGAAATCAATGTTACTGCGTGGATATCCAACTTAAAAGTAGGTCCAGTTAATTACTTCATATTTATAATCTCCTGGGCTTCTCTAAGCGAACTCAATATTTCAAAAATCAAGAAATCGATACAATTTTTTAAATTATAGATGTGACAGAAAACCCCACCAAATTTCCACATTTCTACAATGAAATCTACAATTTTAACGTTGGTTTCTATAAGGATCACCTTTTTCCTGACCCTCAAAGTGATGCTGATGATGATTATGACGTCTATTCAAAAAGCCTCATTACTGGGAGTATTGAAAATGTGGTAAACCATTATAAAGGCATAAACTATTATACATACACTGGCAGCGTTAAAGAAGTGACAAACCATTGTAAAGGCATATACATGTCTGAAACGCATTGCTAGGGAACCACGGTAACCAAAGTAAATGTTCAGAAAGTGATTGTTGAGGCCCAAATTCCATTGTTGCTTGAAAGTTTTTGCCCATTTGGGGCATTTGCCCTCCTCTGGCGAAATTTTAAAGTAGCCTATTGTTCAAGTTGGGATCCATTTGGTATATATGCAAAATTTAATGATGATCGATCTAAAATTGTAGATTTGTATAGAGAACACACATATGCAGAAAATCAATTTTATATTTATAGATGAAGGTGTTTCATCATTGTTTGGCACTGTATATTTTAATGAATTTGCCTTTGAAACTGAACAAATAAAATGATATGTAATGCATACCTAAGATGGTATGCTCACTGATTTCAAAAAATATATATGCAAACAAAAACACTTTATCGACCATGTTATAGGACATTACGCCTATTATAACATTTTTAGCCTTTTAAGTGGCTTGATATACAGTCAAACCTCGTTAGTGCGTCACCCGGTTAAAACGTCACTCCGTTTACCGGGTCATTTTTTGGAAGTCCCAATTGTCCTCAGACATGAATTGGCACAGCTATGGCTTACTCCGTTTAACGAGTCACTCCGCTTAATAAGTCATATTTTTGGTCTCACAAGAGTGGCTCATTAACGAGGTTTGACTGTATTACATTTTTAGCTTACATATTCACAAGGAGTATGGTGAGATTATGAAACTATAAAAAAATTTCACTATAGGGTAAGATAAATATCACACATAGGTAATTAAAAATAAGCAACCACATGCAGCAAACTTTATTTCGACAGTCGCTCGCTTGCCACCTGAAATTGGTCACTGAAGATCGGGAATGCCATTCACTTTCCACTCATTGGAATCAGTCTTGTTTCTGGATATGGCTATGCTTAACCTTTCAGTTGTTCTTATCGCTGCCAGTGGGTAACAAGTGTAATGTGTTTCAGAGTAAAGGAAAATTGAGCCTAGTTTATAACTACTTTGTTGTGAAAGTGTACCAAAAAGATTGAAATTGGTGGATGTGTGCGAAAAAGTAAACATTTATTTTAACTAAATTTCATGGCTCTATGTAGTTTTTTGGCATTTTCTTTTTTGTCAATATAAACTTGAAATTCATTATGTATGTTTATTTAGCTTTCTACAGATAAACATTTTCTCAGCAAAGGGTTTTTGCAATGGCTTTTTCCTAGTTGGGTTGGATGGTATACTGGTAGCTCAAGTGAAAGCAAGGACTCACTTAGTTCAGAATCTCCTCTCAAGTCATCTACGTTAGGTAAATATTTTAATGTTTATGTGCTCTCCTCATAAAACACAGGTAAACAAGGTTTACTAGAATATATGAGGGAAAAAAATTTTCCCCCACATTAATGTTTTTTTTTCCCAACTTTCCTCAGATTTTTAAATTCAAATATCTCTGTGAATATTGCACTTAGAAATGTGGAAATTTTTTTTGCTGGCCTATGGGAAGACAAAGCAACAGCGTTCTCATTGGGTTTCTTAGCAGACATTGACTGTCTAAAAAGTTGTTTTTATTTTTTTTATGTTTATGATACCTAAAAAAGTTGTCATTTAAAGAAACCGCATGTTATTTGAAAAATTCGGAAGTATACTCCTAAAGTCGACAACTAGAGTTATCACAAAAATTATAACTTTGCCTGGTTTTAATTTATACAAAAATTTACACATTTTTAAGACAAATAAAATTTAATTGGTCGAATGGTTGACTCGTTCCGGCTCTACAATGGAGAACCATCATCAGGACCTCGTGGTCAGAATTCACTCAAACCAGTCGTGGAGGGGTGATGTTTATGTCTGGCCTTCCGGAGAGTTTGCTTTTGTATTAGCTTCATCCAAAGACCACTCGGACACAGAAAATACAAAGGCAAACTCTCCTGACGACCAGACATAAACATCACCCCTCCACGACTCGTTTGTGTGAATTCTGACCACGAGGTTCTGATGACGGCTCTTCATTGTAGAGCCAAAATGCATCGACCATTCAACCAATTAAATTTTATGTTTTAAAAACTTGTCAATTGTTATATAAAGTTACAGAGTTAATCCTGTGGATAAACAATTTGAATCACTCTGTATAACAGTATTACTCTCTAATCCCGATGCACTTATCATAGTGCAGTAGACTTCATCTAATTTAGCAGGAATTGGGGGGGGGGGGTTGATGACTGAAAAGTCAGATAGGCTAGAGTTTTATAAATACTCACTTCCTACTCCCCCGTATTATTAAAAACATTACTTTTATACCAAAATCTGCTCTTATTTATATTTTCTGATTTCCAAGTACAGACGTGTACTTAATAATGTGTGTTATGTACCTCTGAGCTGTACTGTCTTAAAAATTTACTACCAAAAAAGGCAGTTCAAGAATAAAAATATTGCACAAGTTTTGAGGTAAAACTTTATAATGTCTAACTTAATTGCAGGAAACATAAAATCATGCATACTGTATAACCATGTTTTCAATGGACCCTGTGGGTCTGTGGGATCATTTTTATATACTATTATTCAATGAAGGACACATTTAGTATGACATGAATGTCGCTCTCCACTTGTTAACACAAGATATACAGAAGACTGGATGTTGTGAAGATATTTATTATTTGAGATGTTAATTTTTTAAGGAAGGAAAAAACTCATCTCTGCCTCTACCGGGAGTCGAACCCGGGTCCATCGAGGGACCCGGGTTCGACTCCCGGTAGAGGCAGAGATGAGTTTTTTCCTTCCTTAAAAAATTAACATCTCAAATAATAAATATCTTCACAACATCCAGTCTTCTGTATATCTTGTGACACATTTAGTGTTGGGAAATTGTAATTTATTACTTCAATTTTTTTTATATGTAGATTATGAAAAAACACATTTTGGATTTCATGGGGAGGCTGACCTTCACAAAAGGGGGGGGGGGTCCACTTCATCAAAAAGGTTGGGAAACACTGCTGTGCAGTACAAATATAGCGGAACTTTGGTTAACAAGCTCTTAATTCATTCTGTGAGTATGCTCGTTATACAAATCGCTCATAAAAGGTTTGTAAAGGCCTTTTAGGTTCCAGTGCCAATGAGGTGCTGTATTTAATGAACTTTCAATTAAAATTTAAAAAAATATATATTTTTGAGTGATTATTTTTTTTATTGTACTATGATTATGTTGTTCTAGAAGGGGTATCTCTTACCCCATGGTAAAGCTGAACATCACTACTGACAAGCTTTAAGTCAATGTTGGCATGTCTGTATTTTAATCTAAATAAGTATCGAGTTTTCAAGTCTATCAAAAAAAATTTCATTTTCTGACATGCACCATATAATGATAGGTAACTCTGTGTATTTTTAATTATTTTTTTTTTCATTTTCCCCTTTCAATCAAAATTTTTGTTTCACAGAAGAAGAGATCTTGGTTGCTCTGGACAATGCTACTGATGATGTCACTTTGACCAAAAAAGATGTCCTTTTTGCTCAAATCAGCTTCACACTTCAACAAGGTGTATTCTCTTTAATATGCGATACAAATTCTTCTGATGAAAAATCTGACAGAGCTATAATTGAAATTGAGTTCACAAATATGACCACAAGATTTGAAACACGACCGAAATTGAAGTCTATGCTGTTTGAGATGAAATTAGGTGCTCTTTTTGTTCATGACAGAGTTTTCAAGGACAGTTGCTTCCCTCAAGTTGTTGCTCCTCTAAATAAGGTACAAATTTTTTCTTTCTATTTAATTGGGTGAAATGTAGAATGTCATGTCTGATGTGATAAATGCATTGAATCATATTATCTATATTAACTGATAACCATAATTTTTAGTTTTAATACAAGGTGCATTGTGCATAAGAACTTGTAGTAAAATTAAGAAATATAGGTACAGTAAAAACGAATTTGTTCGAAGCACCTCAGTAATTTTTATGATGAGCATGTGCCAATGATAAGAATCATCACTTCCGATTCTCGAAGAGAAGGAAAAACTAGTGTTTTGTAGAATTCTTTTGATGTTCAGTTAATACAGTAAAACCTCGATAAGTCATCACCTCAAGTTATCGAAAAATCTGTTTTGTGTCTGGGAAGCTCCAGAGAAGTACTGCTTTCCTTGCTGAAGGTCAATGATGATTCCAGCATCTATTAGAAAGTCAGTTTTCCTTTGATTTAGAGCAGCCCCATTATCTTGGTAGGAATCACATTACCTTGGACATTGATATCCACAATCTTAGTTAACTATATTTTTGTAGGTTATAAGAGTGCTGAATTGCCAAACATTGTGTTGATTCTTCGAAATTCTTTCCCATTTTGCAACAATTTCTTTCCGAGTATAAAAAAAAATTGAAAACTTAAAGAATTTTTATTCCATTTAAACTGCTGCTTCTTTCCAGACAGCAAATAGTGCCTTCAGCATGCAAAAAGTGTCATCTTAAATGGACTGGTGTGAAAAGTTTTATGACAGCCGCTCTTTCAAATTAAGTGCTAAAAGCCTGAAACACCAAAAACAAAAACCAAGCTGATGAAAAGATGTTTTTATTACAAAAGACAGTGCAGTTGTTTTATTTTGAAAAGGGGTGGGGGGGGGGGTTAATGAAAATATTCTTGTAAGTTAATTTTGCTCCTCCAATTTATAAATATCTGCTCTGAATCCTATATTTTTCTGCAACAAAACTGCTCAGAATCCTGAATTTTGCTGCTCCGAAATGGACTTCGTCACTTCCCATCCATGTGTTCTGATACAGCCACTATATATAGCTAATTATCACACATTGGCGACGAAAATATTCTCTAAGTTGACTCTAGCCCTTATTACGGAAACATAACCAACAGAAATAATAAAACATCTTTATTGTTTTGCACAAATCTCAAAAACATAACCTTCCAATGTGGAAGCCATATTGCACAACTCTCGCTCATTCTCTTCTCTCTCTAAAGATATTTTTTTACTCTAATTATCCTTTATTAAAGCATAAACAATGTTAAATCATGTCAAGTAGCATAAGGCCCCAGACAGATTGTAATATGGCTACACTGAATTATGATATGGTAATATACAGAAATAAAATATATTTGTTACAACCCTATATTTATACTCAGTATTCAGATTTTTATATTGATCTGTTTGTTGGATTTCTTATATGGAATTTCATTAGTTCAATATAGTTATTTTCAACTCTATAGGAGGTGTGGCTGACCTCTCATTCTGATGACACAATTTCATTCCTTGCCCAGTGCTCACGACAAGATAGTGAAAACAAAGATGAACAGCAGTGTTTTTTCCAGCTGGTGTATGAGAAAAACCCACACAATGTGGAAGCAGATATCAGGTGCCATTTACTAATAATTCATTATTACATGCTTAAAAAATTTTGACTTGATATACAAGCACTGTCTTGCAAGACACAAACATTTTAGGATCTTTTAAACTGATTTTAATTTAATAAATGAGATATTTCTCTTGATACAAGTAGCATGTAATCCAAAGACTCTTGATAAGCACCATTCTGTATGAGGCCCTGCATATTCATTGTCTGTGGATTGTCATTGACTGCGGCAGTGTTTTTCAATCTTTGGTCTAATTACAAAAACAATACATTTTGAATTTTATAGAAGTGGGGGGGGGGGCCTCGAAATTCAACTTTGTTACAGAGGAGGTTCACTGAGCATTGACCTTCACTACAATGGGTCTGTGACAAAAAAAAACTTTTATAAAACGGCTCCAGAATGGGCATTTAACCAGTCAACTGTCAAAATTAATTTCTCCTAGCGTTACCCGCAGTGCCCACTTTTTTTTGAAGATGCGCGCACTTTTTCCCTTTTTTTTCCTTTTCTTGGAGGTTTGAAATATTAAAATATTTTTTTTATAGCTCAAATGTGTCGAGACATAATATGATACCCCAAAAGTGGGGAGGGGCAGTCATAATGTCCTGTGACTGAAAGATATGCTGTTGATGGATTTATGTGGAACCACACCACAGGAGTTGAACCTTTGCTAAAAGATATATGAGTAATAAAACAGATGCATCCTCGCAAGGGAGTTGGAAATTGAAATAAAAACGATGGGGATGCAGCTTTGCAAAGCATGACAAAGATAATAGTAATAATGATCTCAGACCTTGAAATATAATTGTCAACTCCATCTAGTGATGAGATAATAAAGTAGAAGGATGGCTGTACAGAGATAGCAGCACATATATGACAAATTACTTTGTCATATCTGTGAAAAAGACAGAAAAGTCTGTGTGTCAGCAAATGCCGTCGTAGGCAACACCATTACGTATATCAGTGACGGCAAATGCCGTCTTAACCACTGGACTGGTGAAAAAGACCAAAAAAAGTCTGCTCGTTGGCAAATGTCATCGTAGGCACCAACATTACTTATGGCAGCGACGGCAAACGCCGTCATAACCACTTGACTGGTTAAGCACAAGCCCATGAAAGGTTGTCTCGCCCTCTTGTTCGATGTTGATACAAGCAGGGATTTCAAAGTGAAGCTCCTATTCTCCTGCACCATTCCGAAAAACTATATGCAATGCTTTCAATTTACCCATAAGTGTTCTGATCTCTTCACCTTTCCGGAATTTTCCAGTTAGAAACCAAATTCTGATTTTTCATATTTGTATAGAAAAGTCCCTGAAAATTGTCATTGTTCTTTGCAAAAATGAAAAATCCTTCAGTCCTTGCAATTCTAGGCTGGCCATGTTTTGTCAACAAAACTATGGTAAATGAGGATTTTGAAAAAATGATAATCATCTCATTACCGAATATGATGCCAAAGATGAGCAAAGTTGTCAATTATTGCTAAGATTGACAATGGTGAGAAAATGTCACTGCAAACAATAGATTAAAATAGACTTATGTATACAAAAAAAAAAACCATCCAGCTTCACTAATATGCGAGATAACACACATTTTTTGATGTGAAAGTCTTTAAAATTGATGCCGGTTGTGGGGAGGCAATCGCGTCCAAATGTGCTGCAGTTTTTGTCGAAGTAATTTCAAACTTCAATAATTCCATCAAAAATAGACATAGCGCTGCCACCTTGATCTGAATGGAAAAAAAAAATTTGGAAATTTGAGAACGTTTACTCAAATTTCACAAGAAACTGAGCCGCATGAGAACCAATAAAAAAATAGAGAATTTGGGAAATTGGAGAACATTCGCTCAAATTTTAGAAGAAACTGAACCTGACAAGAACCAATGAAATGCAGCCAACTTAAAAATTAGGAAGCCCAGCAAAATTTTTTTTCCTTTTCAACTCTCATTCTACTCTGCACAGTCATGCTTTCTCATGCTCCCATTCTCATTTGCATACCTGGATGGCCACTTTCATTCTCCAGCCTTTATTAAAATTTGCAGTCATAGATAACCCCGACTTTTGTGGGCCTGTAAAAAAATTCTTAGAAGTGATGGGCTTGCACTTCAACTTCAGTATGCACTTTGTTAGCACATGTCTAACAACAGCTACTATTGCAACACCGACAATTTCAAATCGCTTAGCGCTATTTCTTATGTGCTCTTATGCTCCTTTTTAAACACATACTACCCAATCACTAGTTTCAAAGTTCGTATCCTCATCCACTCCTATTCTGTCTCTCCTCCACCATTCACCCCCTCCTTAGTAGCTGAGAAGCCAACTTCATATGGATCTTCATTTTGATATGGATTCTGAATCCTCACTTATTGAATTCTGAACCCTCAAATTTTGTTCCCGTGTTCTCTATCACAACATTTTATAGTATGAAAAATCTAATTTCAATTGTTATACACGATTGACATTTTCACAAAATTAACCACATCAGTGTCTTACAGTGTCTATTCTTTTTTTCTTCATATTTATAGTTCCTAAAGCAGAATGTTTTGCGCTGTTCTGCAACTAGCCCTCAGCTGACTGAAATATTCTGCAGTGAAAATTCCCAGAATAGTGTTTTCTACATTTTTCTTATTTTCTTAGAATTCTTCCAGATTGTTCTGCAACGTATGCCACAGATTTCTGCATATTCTGCTTTGGGGTTTATAGTCATAATTATATATCACAATATAATTTATAAGCTGCAAAACAATTTTAATCCTTCATTCAAATTAAGAATAAAAATTCAAGTGAGTTTCCTTAAAATGCACAAATAGGAAAATAGGATGTCTCAAAAAAATTAATCACCAATGTTTTACTATAATTAACATTAGTCATGCATGTTAAAATGTTTTGCACATACCCTGTATATATTAAAAAAAGATATTTTACAAAGAAAAAATACTTCAATTAATAATGATAAAATCTAATGTAATATAAGCTTCACACCACTTCTCAGATAAAGAATATTTTTGGTTAGCTACATCCGACAAATAAACCCTGTGTGTGTGTAGCTGTTTAACCATGGCATTCAGTTATCTGTGATACTCTTCCCCACCATTACCTCGAATAATTGAGGTTCTGCTAAACAGGGTGATTCAAATTGTTTGTCTGTAAGACTGACTCTGTAACTGTTGGCTTTAGAAGTATACTTCCAATTACTGAAAGTTCACAAATGACATGCAGTTTCTTTAAATGATGTAATTTTTTTGAGGGATGGTACACATAAAAAACAAAAATATTCAAATTTTTGCAGTCCTAGTGTACTGCTGCTGAGGTGGGCGAGTGGTCATAGTGACAGGCTTGCATTGCAAGGACCCGCGTTCGAACGCCACCGTCGCCACAGTCGTTGTTGGTTGAAGTTGGTTCCCAATTTCGAGACGCAAATTCAGACTGATCTCTACATTAAAAAGACCTGCCACAGAGAGCAGCGGGGGCCTAGAAGGATACAATTATTCAATCATTACACTTCACTCATATTTAGAAAAACTGATGGCAGATGATGGCACTACACATAACAAGCATTACACAGAAACAAACTTCACTTCAGGCTCACTGCACATACACTCCAACATGCACCAATTCATTAAAAGCTTTGCAGAGGAATGTGGATGAAGTGCATCTATGGTTTAGTAGTAGTTCCAGTGTGCTAAAAAGCCCAATTAAAAAATTGTGGCCCCATCTCTTCTAAGGCAAAAAATAGAAAATGAATAAAAAATCCATGTTTTTAAGTGCAATATTTGCAGAGATATTTAAATTCAAAAAATGGAGAAAAGTTGGAGAGAAACAAACCAGTGGGAAATGCTCCCCTCCCCCCTCAATTATACTGTTTTTTGCAACTTTTCTCCATTTTTTAAAAAACGTTTTTTTAGCCTTAGAACTGACAGGGCAATACATTTTGGGGGTGGGGGGTACTGTATACAAAAGTATTAATAAAATTTTTTTTATAACATTCATATTTTCACATTTGCGAACGGGGAAACATTTTGTTGTTTATTTATATTATTACTTATAACGGGTACTAGGGCATCAGTGTTGTAAGTTAAACTCAATCTGCTTGTTTGTTTTATAGCAGTTCTGAGATAGTCCTCTTGCAATCACACAGTAGAATGCCTATATTAGCATTTTCTACCTTTGGTCTGTCAGTACTTTGTAAGGGGTCCCTGGGAACATTATAATTCTATTTCATGAATGAAACATTTAGTGTTGTAAAATTGTAATTTGTTACTTCAATGTCAATAACACGTGAATTATTAAAAAAAAAAATTTACAATTTTTATTTTTAAAGGGGGGGGGGGTGGGAAGTCAGCTTTGCATAGACATTTGCTACGGGAGGTTCAAGACATCAAAATGGTTATGAAACACCAGTCTATATAATAAACTATTATTTTGCAAATCTATTTCTTTAACAAAATTTATACTGTAAATTTTTTCAATTTCACATTGAAAACTATTCTTTAGCAAAATAAGAAAGAAAAATAGTCAACAGTTTTATCGACTCTTGATCATTGATAACTCTAATTATCAGGTCTATAGTTCTTGTTAAATGTGTAGATTCCACCATCATTGCTGTTCAAAAGAAAAATTTATATTTAAAGATGAACTCTGGTAGTATAAATTTGTTGTTAATTGATCCCAATCAGTTTGGGTCAGTAAAGTTCAATTTTATATTGTGAGTTTTACAGTAAATTATCAAATGAATCTTTTGAAGATAGACAGCTTTTTCTCAGCCCAATATAACCAGGAAACATATTTTCTGGATTTTATGTGGAGGTGAACTCTGAAAGAAAGGTCATCTGGCCTCTGCCGTGACTCGAACACAGGCCTTCTTACATTCTGAGCAAGCACGCTACCATCTACATCACTGGAGACACAACCCTGCCTTCTTTATTTCATGCACTGTGGCGCTAGATGCTGAAGTATAGAGGCGTTAATAGCCTTTCTTAACTTGAGCAAATAGCCTTGTGCCACAGTGCGTTAAATAAGGAGGGCAGTGTTGTGTCTCCAGTGGTGTAGATGACAGCATGCTTGCCCAGAATGCAAGAGGGCCTGGATTCCAGTCCCAGTAGAGACCAGATGACCTTTCTTTCAGAGTTCACCTCGGCATAAAATCCAGAAACATCAGTTTCCTTGAAATGAATCTTTTCTTTATATATGTGAATTATTTAAAAATCATCTTTTTGATTGCTAAGTATCTCTGAAAACAACTGTTACATCTGTAGCAATATTGCTTTATTTTTAGGCTTATCTAGTGATAAGTAAATTGTCTAACAATAAAGATTAATCACATTCATATCTTTTATACAATGAAACACCTATATAACAACACTCATGGGACTCGAGAAACATATCATTATTACAGATTATCGTTGTTGATGAAGTGTGTTAACACTGTGAAAAGTGGATTGGGACCAAGAATAATATCATCATATAGGATTTTCACTTTATATTGTCTTTTTAATACTGAAATTATGTTTCTCTTCTTATTTTCAGATTATCCGTGAAAACAAAATCATTAGCTATCACCTTCAATGTGAATTTATTTGAAGTACTGACTAGTTTTTTCTGTGATCAAAACTTGATGTGCGCCAATGTTGGTTTCTCATCCACTGCTCGAAAGCATTATGAAAGTTTGAAAAGACATACCAAAGCAGAACTGCAGCATACATTCAAAAACCTCTTTTCACATAAAAAACCTTCTGTAAGTTCTGGATATAGTATATAAATCATTTACAAATAATTTATCAATTAAGACTGATGAAATCAATATACAAGAATGAGTGAAAGTTCTACTTCTCTTTATGATTTCTGGGTGAAATTAATCAGTTATATGATTTCTAAAGGAACAAACTTTTACTATTGTACCAGACAAGGCATAAATCTGTTCTGGTCAAAAAAACCAACATAGAATTTTCCCAATCCACTTATCAAATGTCAAAACATCATCTCACAATTTCAGTTTTCTCCTGAGCTTTCTCATTTCATTCCTCCTGAACCTTACAGTATTGAACTCCATTATTAATTTTTCAATGAACTGGGAATAGCATTGAAGAAAAATGCAAATATTTAAATGTAAAATAAGTTGAAAAAGAAAATTCTCATTCATTGACGCTGTTGTGGTAGTCGCAAGGGCGTAGCGAGGGGGTGGGGGGGACTTGGGGGTCTGGTCCCCCCCCCCAGAAATGTGAGAAAATGACCGAAAATAGGGAAAAAGATGGCCAAATCCATTGTTCTGTCACTTTGGTCCCCCCCCCAAAATGAAAGTGGTCCCCCCCCCCCCGAACGAAATTTATGCTACGCCCCTGGGTAGTCGAGTGGTCATAGTGACGGATTCGCATCGTGAGGATCCGATCTCCCCGTTAAAAAGTCTCGCCACAGAGAGCAACAGGCCTACAGCATTACAAATATTCAATCATTACACTTCACTCACAATTGAAAGTATAGATGGCAGCACTGAAATATCAGACACAACACCAGTTACACACTCAGACTGTTAGGTGCACTCACTTCGTTCCAGACTCTGCCATGGAAGCTGGGCTGGAAGAGATCTCGGCAACAGGATAAGTCCAGTGGCGGAGCCCCTGGCGTTCATTCATTCATGTTATATTGCTAGTGGTCTGTATATTTATCGATGCGCTTCAGTTTTAGATAACCTTCTGTGTGTAGGTTACAAGGTCTGTTCACATTTCCATGTCTCAGAAACAAGGTAAAAAATGTCATGAAAGGATGGTAATATATGGAAAATTTGTTTTTATTTGAACATTTCTAACTACTACATTTAATTTGCTTTACCAGTACAAATATCTCTATTTTGTTTTTTCTATTTTTCAGAGACAGAAATGGTACATCCTATTTGAAATTGCAGCTCCTCAACTTATAATACCATTGGATATTTTTGATTCCAACTCTCCAATAGTAAGTTAAATATTAAACTTTCTGTACCATTTAAGTAAAATCAACTATATTGTAAACTAGCTATAATACCCAGCACTGCCTGGTTTTTTCTATACACCAGGAGCATTGAAGGAAAGACAAATTGTAAACGAGTAAATATGTCAAATGCATTGTCAAGAGGAATAAAAATTTCCATCGAACATAGTATCTCAAACCACGAACACATTCAGAGTTCATACATCATTAAAAAGTCCAAACTTTTTATTTTCCCTCTGGAAGGGCCTTTATAACTCACTCCTGAAAAAGTCCTTATTTTTTTCTCTGAAGCGATGATCCTTATAATAGGCATGCCCCATGGTGATGAATAGCATTGCCCAGAAAAATAAGAGGAATCTTTCCTCAAATATAGAGGGAAAAAGAGAAAATATCTTCCTTTGTAATAGGAAACGTGAAAGCAGAGGAAGTGATTAGAACAGCCAATGTTTGAGCATATCTGCTGCTACGATTTTATCTTATTTAGAACGATTTTAGCAAATTAATACATATATTTGCTTTTGCTTCTGATAAAAATGATTTTTTATAGAATCTCTACTATTGACATTTTCTGCCCATGTCCACAAGAGGACAAGTCCTCATAAAAGCTACTTTTCTAAGTTTGTAGTGTGCATGTGCACTACATGGATTATTACGATGGTAATTATTGTCTCCAGCTGTTACGTTTGGCAACTTAAATCGCCAAACACCAGAGTTCATAAACGATTTCGCTTTTATTTCATCATGGCTGCTCACGTGATAATATCACAACGTATGCATTGTTTAATAGCAATATTATACATGTATATGCAAAAATATATTTTTTGCAAATATATTTTGCACAAAAAAAAATGCTTCTAACTATATCAGTAACTGTACCTGTGGTGGTCGAGTGGTCATAGTGACGGACTCGCGTCACGAGGTCCCAGGTTCGAATGCCACAGTGGTGGTCGGCTGAAGTTGGTTTTGTGTGGTTCCAATTTCGAGACGCTAATGTGAGCTGTTCTCCCCTTTAAAAAGTCTCGCCACAGAGAGCAACAGACCTACAAACAGTACAAATGTAATTCAATCATAACACATCACTCACTTCACTTCTGAAATATAGATGGCGGCGTTGAAAAATCAAATGCAACACTAAAAATTCACTCATACTGTTAGGTACACACATAGTTACACTTCTGGCACAACTCACTAGGTAGTAAATCACCCATAGATGGTGATAGACCTGAGTTGTGCTCAGTTTGAAAGAAAGAAAGTAACTGCACCTGTAGGCCAAACTTCATTGTGGTATAACTTGATGTGGTTGCTAACACAACCTATTTTGGCCAAAACTTGTTTTTGTAACCAAATCAATTCAGTCAGTCATTTTGCTTTGCTCGAATCAATCTTATAAGACATTAAAATAGTGCTATGCAAATTTTTTTTTAATTTTTCTAAAAACTTTTCTTTAGGGATTTTTTTTACTACACTACAATTATGTTGTCTAAGGAGGAGAGGTACCCTCTCTATCCTACTCTTTCTGATGTTTTGAGTGGGAGCCCTGGTTACTTCATATCAGGAGAAAATTTCACAAATGATTTTTAATTTACAGTTTTCACCTTTAACTAGTCAGGTGGTTATGACAGCATATGCCATTGCACCATTGCCGTTGCACATTTTTTAATGTTAATTTATGGTGTTTATTGCATTTTTTATTACAATATTTTGGGTTATTACGTTTTATTATTGATTCAATGTTGTTTTTATTCATTTTTATTTGGGAATGAATAATTGTGGAGTGAATCATCTCAGTTTCCATTATTTTACTAAATTTACTACAAATATAAACTATCTTTTTTTTTCTTTCTTTTTTGTTTATTTGTTTGTTCTGTCCTTGTAATTGCATTGTAATTATTTGTTGATACTTTGTGTTCATCAGTACAGATCCATGTGATCTCTTGATGAATTTGTGTCTCATATTATTTATTATGTACTATTTCATAATGTTAAATAAACTTTTCAAGAATATTTTATTTTTTCAAATGAAAAAAAATCCTATGGGTAAGTTGATTCAGTATAAAAATAATTTGGACAACAAGCATGTTCACAGAACAAATTATGCTCGTTAATTGATGTTCCTCTGTATCGTGATAAGGACCACAACTAGGGAATCTAGTGCTGGCATTGGAATAAGTGATCTTATAGCACCTGTTATGCATTTGTGGATGTTAACTAAAGAAATTCAACATTTCTAAGTGCAATATTCACTGAGATATTCTAATTCACAAAATGGAGGAAAGTTGGGGGAAAAAGAGTTTCAAATATGGGTAAGACATTTTGTTCGCATTTAATGCAGTTTTTTCCCAACTTTCCTCCATTTTTTGAATTCAAATATTTAAGTGAATATTGCACTTGGAAATGTGGAATTTGTTTTAGTTGGCATCAGAAGAGTTGGTAACAATTGGGTTTTGGGACGCACAGAGACGGCATAAAAAGTTAATTTTAATAGCTATACAATAGGGTGGAACGAAAAAAGGGTGTTTTTTCACTTTTTTTGGAAATTGATGTTGCCTTAGTATTCAAAAGAAAGATGCCTTTCAAGGTTTTAAGAAGTTATACCAAAATCTAGGAAAATATTTTTAATATCTTGAGGTTCCTCACGGACCCTAAAGATCAAGCAAAAAGACTTTTCTAAGTGCACATTATAAAAATCTTTTTTGGAAAAGCAGGTTCAGATAATTTTTGTGGGTCTAGTTCCTGATTTCTTATAATAGGTGGTTCAGTCACTCGCACTTGATCACATGCACATAGTTCCGAATAGTGCTTAGCAGAAAAGTTTATTTTTGGAACATGGAATATATGGATTTCTGCTTCTGATAATCCTTCATTTCTAATTTTCAGAATTCTCTTGATTCCCAGTTCTTTGCCCGTACTATTCCCACTAGATATCTCTGATCTTCACTTAAATCACTGTTCTTACTGCCCATTATCGGAAGGTTATTAGAGATTGGCTTAAATTTCACAATAGGCAATCTTTCACAATTTTCCAATCTTTGTCCGATATCACCTTGAAGCCCGTGTGGACTAATGGAACATCCATCTAGATCATAGTCTTCCAAATTTTTTGTTCCATCGCCTTCTTCATCAGAAATATTTTCCTCTCATCGTCCCCCAACTCACGTAAACCCATAGGATCCTATGTTAAATAAGTAGGTTATATCGCCCCCTTGGACCAGACCATTCCATCGCCCACCAGGGGGCGATATTGCCCACTTTGGGAAACACTGATCTAGATGCATCTTATCAAAATGTTGCTTCAAAAAGTCTGGGATTCATGATTTTATATCCCTTGCTCTACTGCTTCTTGGAGTTGTGTTACCGAGATAAATTAACCCGGGTTCCTGCAATATAGTTATGTGTTCTTCAGATATGGTTCTTCTATGGAAAGAATCACCTCCTTTGACATTAGCTAAGGTTTTGTCTTTTTGACCATCAAATATATTCCTCGCACATTTTGTTCTAGGAATTTTATCTTGCAAAAGAACTCTCTGTGATGCTCTTTCACGCCTTATTTTCATCCGGTCTATTGTCATATTTGGCTTCTCTTTCGTCAATAACCCAACATCTTCCAGCACAGCATTTGCAATAATTGCAGCTGATCAATCAGACACACCAGTTCTATCACAAGCAAGAGCAACATTTGGTAATTTATTTCTCATCTGAGAGGATGATGGTAGAACTTCAAAAGCAAATGAACTTGCTTCGGCACTGATTGATGGACCAGCTTCAAGTACTGGTAGATGGAAATGCTAACTTCAACGGCAAACTGTGTTTTGGCTCATATAGATAAATTTCCTCAGAATCGTTGGATATAGATGAGTTTTCAGTGGTTGATGAACTAGTTTCCGCCGTTTCTTCTTGAGATGACTTCAAACAGGATACCATTTTCATATTCCTTTGTTCATTGTTTTTCAATTTCTTCGTTGTTGGGACATCTACTCGACCAATGGCCATCTTGTGTGTACTTCTTTGATCTTGCAAGAAATCTCGCTCTAAATTTGGGACCTTTCTCAACTTGTCACACTTCAAGTCTTCAGAATCACATTTGCTTGCTGCAATGTTGAACAATTTCTGTGCTTCGCACTGAACAGATTTCAAGTTCAATTTGAAAGTTTGAGAATCTTTCCTTGCTTTCATATTTTTCTCAAGATTCTTGTATTTACAGTAAAAGTCTTTGAAATTTTTGCATATCTAGTGGTGAGAAACCATAGGAATTGAAGCAGTTTTCTAAATATTTTCTATCTTTGACACAATAATTTCAAGAATGTCTGCAATAGCTGGATCGTTTCTTGATTGCTGTGCCTTCATATTGCGTTGAGTCAACAAATAACAAAGCTTAACATCGCCATAGGTGGGCGAAAACCGAAAGTCCCACTCTTTAGGGGATTTCCTAAAATGTCACAACAATAAAAGCTTCTGGTCATCATTTTGACTGCTATACACCCTCTCAGTTAAGGGCAAGTTGTGATTGCAAGAATGTCTGCAATAGCTGGATCGTTTCTTGATTGCTGTGCCTTCATATTGCGTTGAGTCAACAAATAACAAAGCTTAACATCGCCATAGGTGGGCGAAAACCGAAAGTCCCACTCTTTAGGGGATTTCCTAAAATGTCACAACAATAAAAGCTTCTGGTCATCATTTTGACTGCTATACACCCTCTCAGTTAAGGGCAAGTTGTGATTGCAAATGAATATTGAAAACAAGGGAATTACATCGAGGTCACTGAACGAATCACGTGTTCAGGGGAGTAGGAAAACCTCCTCCGCAGCGTCATGTTACAGAATTCCACACGTGCATAAAACTTTAGGGGTGATGAGGAACGTGAAGAAGTTTGAATTTTTGGAGAAAAAAATTAGGAATGGCATTTCTTCACATAAAGGCATATTTTAAATTCTATTACAATAGCAATTTCGAAAAAAAAAATTTTATTCCACCCTACTATACAACCCTTTGCAACATGAATGACATATCTGAGTACTGCACCTTATTTGGACACTTTTTTAATTGGTAGTATACCTCTAGGATCAATGGTTCCCCAGTAAAATACCATATCCCCCTGTTTGCTATGCACCCTGTATATTTGGAGGACAGACAGAAAAGAATTATCTGTGGTTGCTAGTACTGTTTTGGCAAAAAATTGTTGTTACCAAGTCATTTCTTTCATTTTGCTTTGGCTGGAGTAAATCTAAAAAATGATCCAAAATAAAATAAAAATGAAGTGTGCAAAGTGCAAGAACATTATTGTGGATAAAAAAATGTGCAAAATTGCTACATCCTGTCTGCATGGGAATTACAGAGATAGTTCACTGAAAAATGACCAAGGCAAAAAAAGATGCTTATTTGTGCTTGCAGTGTAAAACCGATGTGGAAACAGTTGAAGTGCAACAAACACCAGCCAGCACAGATGCAAGATCGGAACAAATAGAAAAGGTACTGGAGATCCCGACAGAAAATGGAAGGCACTTTTCATGTGGCAAATTAAAATCTATCAACAAAGCAAAATGAAATAAACAAGGAAATGATTGATATAACAATCAATCAGCTGCAACTCACAGTGTGTAGAAGATCTAGTGAAAAAAAATGGATGATGTGAAATACATTGAATGTATAAACAAACAAAATCAAGAGCTAAAGTTAGAAAACCTCAACCTAAAGAAAGAAATGAAGGACCTGAAAGCCAGAGTAAATGAGATGGAAAACAAGAGTCCAAAAAATAATATTGAAATCAACAGAGTTCCTGAAGTTGCTGCAAAAAATGTCCTGGAAATCGTTGAGAAGATAAAACAAGAAATAGATGCACAGGAGAGTACTGAAATAGAGAATCTGCATAGTGCCAATGAGAAATGCAAATAAAACAGAACCAATTATTGTTCGGTTTGGTTTACAAGTGAAGCATCAAAGATATGCATCCAAAAAGCAAAGATGCACTAGCTCACAGCGAACACCATAAATCAAACTTTACATCAAGCAGAATTTATATTTATATCAACTAACATTTTTTCCAGGAAAGTAAGCATCTGTTTTTCCTGACGAGAGAATTCAGAAAGAACTACGATTTCAAATATGCATGAACCAAAGATGGTAAAATTTTCCCCCGGAAATCTGATAACACCAGGATCATAAGAATTAGAGATGAGGAAGACCTCGGAGAAATATGTAATGATGAACCAAATTCCAATGGACCATTGACAAAAGCAACCTTTTCTGGAGGAAATAAGTGATATGGATAAATTTTTAAATATCCCTCTAAATCCAATAAACATTTAAATATCATGATTTTAAACATACAAAGCTTGAAATCTGATTTTTACCATTTTTTAGTGTTCTTAAGATCACTTCCAGAATGTTTTGATATAATATGCCTAACAGAAATTCAGGTTAAAGAAAACACAAATCAATATAATATTACTATATGATTGCATGAATGATTATTACATATATTCTGATTGCAGAGCATACAACAAATCAGGTGGTGTAATCATGTTTATCAATAAAGCAATTAAAGAGTATTAAATCAAAGTCAAATAGAAACTGCTGAAGCTCTATGTATAAATTTACCAGATTTTGATATTGATATTTTATTGCTTTATAGGTCTTGTGCACATACCATATCTCAGTTTAATGAGTTCAATACTTTTATTTTAATAAAACTAGGAGAGATATGCTTGTAACTGAAGGTATAACTACAGGGTGGGCAAAAAGTCAGTAGAAACTTTAAAAATTCATAAAATCCGGAGAAATAACTGAAATAAAAATACGGTTTACAGGGCTAGCATCGCTAGGCTACTGGAATTTTTTTTAAGATGGAGGAAAAAAAAGCCTAAAAAAACAGCCAATAGGTGGCGTTAAAATACACAAGTCAAAGAAAAGATACGAAACAACAAACAGAATGGCTCCAAATCGTTTATTACAGCGGTATGTGTTCCACATGACCACCACCATATATTGCAGGCAAGTCACAAATCCAGTAACGGCAGAGTGCAGTAGGTCCACATACATGGTTTACAATGGTGAAGTGGTTGTAGGTTGGAAGCACAAGTTCTTATAACCGTCTCATTTGTATATTTTCACCGAAGTCGCTCCTACCAGCGCCATCTATTGGTTGTTTTTGAGTTTTTTCACCTGTCTTAAAAAAATTCCTATGACCTAGTGATGCTAGCTCTGCAAACCATTTCTTTATTTTGGTTATTTTTCCAGTTTTTATGCATTTTTAAAGTTTCTATGGACTTTTTGTCCACCCTGTATTAATATATTAGATAATTATACTAACAAAATATTAAATTATCTAGACATAATGGCTGGAAATGGTTTCAATGTTTTGCAGAAATCTGTAACTAAAGAAACAAATAGAGGTGGAACATGTATCGATCATGCATTTTACAGAACAAAGAGAAATTCTATACAACAATTTACTATACTTAAAACTCGTATTACAGACCATTACCCAATCCTAGAATATATTGATTATCAAAGACCAGAAGTGTATTAAAAATGACCAGATTACATTACAACAAAAATTAACTACAAAAGATTTGAAAATTTCATCTCAAACATATCTTTTGAAAATGTTTTTCATGAAGATGAAACCAAACAAAAATACCAACGCTTCCTATACAGAAACAGGAGTCGCGAGAGAGAGAAACGAGAAAGATTTGAGACATTCGAAAAAGAGGGATAGTGTGAAAGTTTGTACCGAAGAGACAGGACAGTTTCGTTGGAGGTGTTGGATAATAAATTAAATAAAGTGTTGTTTTCTTGTTTTGGAAGTCTAGAATCCAGTTATTTCGTCCTGAAATCATAGTGGAGGTACAGCTGAGGACCTATGACCGATAAAAAGGCGGGGGAAAGTTTACTGATATTGACATCCCTTTTTTGAAAAAAACAATAAATTAATTAAATTAAACTAAAGCAACTGTGTGGATATAATGGCCCAACTCCAAAAATATCAAAAAATGTGTCCTACAATATTGATGTACTTAAACACCTCATTGATTCATCTATCAGTGGAAATTATTTCTACAATGAATTTTAAAATTTTTTTTTGTCTACCCAATTTATAAGAAAGGAGACCCAAATGAAATGATAAACTACAGACCAATATAGATTCTTCCAGTTTTCTCTAAAATAATCAGGAGTAGGTTCAGAAACTGATTTCAGGAAATCGTCTGCGAGTGAATTTTCAGAAAGTTTTTGCATACTTAGAAGGGCTGTAGGAAGTTGACTTCAGAGAGAGAGAGAGATAACTGCAGCAGGAGCCTGGTTTCGGCTTGCTTTGATTGGGCATCTTTGGAAAGTAAAATATCCTTGAGGTTGTTGTAGGTGCTTTCAGTTGCTTTCGCGGATTGAAGTAATGGTTCCGCAAGCTTCAGTTCGTCTGGACTAAACGTGCTGATGACTGTGATGCTGAAGAAGAGTTCAGGTTCGTGGCTCCAGAAAGGTGGTAGTTTCACATTCGTCGCCATGACAGTAGGTAACGGCGAAGGCGGAATGGAAATTAAGCAGAAGAGCATTCTGGATTGGCTGCTTCACTAATTGTTGTAAAAGGAATGAGGACACACTTCCCTCACAATTCAAACATAAATAAACATTTATTATATAACTAACACAACAGAATATACAAGAACATATTACATTGATATGAGCGAACCATGTGACTGTCTGATTTGAGTGGCAAATACAATCCCAGTTTCTCCATCATGCAGGCAATCTTTTCCTTATTACGCAGACAGTGCCATCCAGTGGTGGATGCTTTCACCACAATCCATCAGTGGAAATTATTTCTCTCTCTCTGCAATGAATTAAAATTTTCTCTTGTCTACCCAATTTATAAGAAAGAAGACCAAAATGAAAGGATAAACTATAGACCAATATCTTTTCTTCTAGTTTTCTCTAAAATAATCAAAAAATTTGTAAATCAACAACTAATAGATTTTTTGAACCATAAGAATAATATAATTCTTATATTTGGCTCCAAATCAATACGGTTTCAAAGAAAATGAAAATACTGAATGAAAATACCTGAAACAAGCATTTGATAATGTGGATTTGACTGTATTAACAAAAATTACATAGAGATGGTATACGAGTACGAATATTGGAATGGTCCAAAACATATTACTTTGACAGACAACAAGCAGTAGTTATAAATCGATAAATGAGTAGTTATCACCAAAAGGCATTATCATCAAAAGGTAGTTTGTGAAGTGGATAGACGAGAATAATGTACTGTCGGATAATCAGCATGGGTTCAGGAAGGAGAAATCATGTGTAACTAACCTCCTTTGCTTCTATGATCACATGACGAAGGCTTTGGGTGAGGGCAAAAATGTAGATGTTGTTTACCTTGATTTCCAGAAGGCGTTCGATCGTGTCCAACATGGTAAACTCTTGAAGCATTTACACAAGATTGGAATTGGGGGCAACTTGCTGAATTGGATAGAATCATGGTTAAGAGATAGATCGCAACGAGTTATGGTGAACGGGGAATTCTCTGGTTGGACAGGCGTCACAAGTGGAGTTCCTCAAGGAAGTGTCCTTGGCCCCATACTTTTTTCACTTTTTATCGATAAACTCGATCAGGGTATCGATGAGATTACTAGCAAATTCGCAGATGATGGGGGGGTAATCGGAAATCGAAACGATAGGCAGTTGCTCCAGACCAACTTAAACAGGATTGCAGCATGGGAAAATGAATGGAGCATGACGTTTAGCGTTGATAAGTGCATGGTCGCTCGTTTTGGTTCGAACAACCCACGGGTCTCTTACGAGTTGAATGGTGTCACTATCCCGGATGCAACTAGGGTCACCGATTTGGGAATTCTCATTGACGAGCAGCTTAGGTTTTCTAAACATTGTTCAGCGGTGGTCAAAAAAGCGAATAGAATGCTTGGTCTCATTTTCATAAAGGTCTCTTCGCTTTCTCCTAAAGTCATTCTTCCACTTTTTCGAGGCTTAGTTCGTCCTGGACTGGAGTATGCTGTAAGGTTTTGGAGACCATACCTGCAGAGGGACATAGACTTAGTTGAAGGGGTGCAGAGAAGAGCTACGCGTGTCCTTATTGGCACACGGGGCTTGAGTTATGAAGAGAGACTTCATTTCTTGAATATGTTTACATTGGATGAATACAGGTGTCAAGGAGATATGATCGAAGTGTTCAAAATTTTCAATGGGATGGGTAGGATGGACCATGAACTTTTAGTACACCACCAATCGACTGCTTTTACAAGGGGACACCAGTATCGATTGGTGAGGGACAATGCAAGGCTATGGTGTCGCAGGGAATTTTTCTCGAATAGGGTTGTGTTAATAAATGGAATAGCTTACCCCCGGAGGTAGTAAATTGTAACACAATTGACACGTTTAAAAAGAAATACGATAAACATGTTGGGGTAAATCGAGAAGCTATCCATACTTAGAATAAGACAACCATAAGCATTCTTTATGGGCATTGTATAATATTTTATCATGTGTATATATTGTTTAAAATTTTTGTTAATTGCATTTTTAATAAGGTTGTTATATTTTTGAAATATATTGCATCCATATTTTTATAGGCATCTTTTTCTCAGCCACTTCGTTGAGCATTTTGCCTGTTGTGGCGTTGTTTTTGTATTTGTATTATCTCGAGGTTCAAAAAAGGGTCCCCAGGGGATCTGTTTTGGGTCCCACATTATTTCTAATTTACATAAACGACTTAACTGAAACTAAGCGGTCAATTAATTTCATTTGCTGATGACACAGCTCTGTACAATCTCCATTGAAGTTCATATCTGTCATCCTCAAGCACAACAAAACTGCAACTGCCAAAAAATCCAAAGAGTGCATGAATACGAATACTTAAGGTAACCATACAGGATGACTTGAAATGGAATATTCATTGTGATTAAAAAATAACAAAAAAAATTTGATTTCACACAGCTCTCTTGTTCAAGCTCAAGTATTTGATAGGATTTTTTGAAAGATATATTTTACGCTTGGGTTTTCTATATTATAACACTTTATGTGCATAAAGTGGAGCATACCATTGTAATATCATAAAACTAAGTAACACATATAACAAGGTAACGACTATGCTAACACAAGCGTATACTGAAAACGCTAGAAAAATTAACTGTCACACGCTAGACATCTGACAATTATATATTTATCGAACGATAAACTGTGACAAATAAAATTGGTTTCCGAGAAAAACAAATAGAACAGCAACGAAATTCAAACATAATTTTCAAGTGCCGAAAACAAAAACATCTCTTTCGAAAGTTTTTCTCATTTACTCCTCCTAAATTAATGAATTCATTTTGATCAAAAAACCAACTACTAATAATATTAACCACCAGATATGAAATTTACATATATGCAAAAAGCATTCAAAATTATGATGACATGTTCTGAAACTGTTCATCAAAAAGCTAGATAAATATAAAATTAATAATATATTTTTACATATTACTGCTTAAAATTATATATTTTTTATGTGCATTAATGTACCCCTAGAACATAATTGCATAATCTTGTTTAAATTTCACTAAATCTGTCATTTTACATTGAACTTTTATACATCGTGTCTTAAATTTTTTATGTTCTTTTTCTATAATTATACTTCGTACTTGGCGGCTCACAGTACCAGCAAAACAGCGTAATACATTCTTTTTGGCTTCCTAGAAGAAATTGGTGTCCCATGGGGCCACATAGTGTATTTTGTTATATGTATAGGTCTTTCTTCTTCTTTTATATTCCTTTTCTTTTGTTATTCTCCAGTAATTGTGTAATGTGTTATTTGTGTGTATTTTTGTTTACAATATGAAAAAAATCTTATAGGATACTGAAATAGTGTTACAAATTTTTTTTTTGAGGGAGATTTTTTTATTATGCTATGATTATGTGGTCTGGTGGAAGGAAGCGCCTTACTTTTTAGTCCTTTATCAAATTTTTTTAGTCGGAGCCCCGGTTATGTAATTTCGAACCTTATCTTGGTATACTACCAGGTATGCATATTTTTTTAATGCTTTCAGCAATTTTTAATTTTTGTTTATTCTGAAAAATGGTGTGATTTCTAATTTTCTCAGGTCATATTAGACTTTGGGGAATTGCATGCACATAATTCTGGTACACAAAGATCCCAAGATTTCTTTTCAGTGAACACAACTATGGAAGAAGGTAAAAAAATTTTCTAATATGAATTTTTGTCACATGCCCATCTAAAAATTTCAATCCTTCATGTTTATGTCAAAACATGGTATAGTGGTACAATCACCAGAAGAATTTTGTGGAGCCCCTCTGTGAAGAGGGTTGATTTTGATGCTGGAAAAATCATTTTTTGCCACCAAATCATTTATGCTATTCCATCAGTGTTTTGTCCTCAAAATGTGTGCTTTAAACCTTGTGTAAAAAAATTCTTTGTTCATTTCAAAATTTATTTTCTTTTTTAATTTCATTAATGTTTCATTTATATCATTCATAGCTTTTTTTGTAATTTAAAATATTTTTCCATGATTAATTGAGCATTAAATCCACATGACAACTGTAAACATATATTCACCACTATGTGACACAATATTTTTTCTCAGATAAAACATTTGGAAATTGCAGCAAATATATTTATAATTAAAATTTTTAATGTCTGGAATTTTAAAAAATGAATGCGAAAATGAAAGATTTGAGTTCATGTAATGAATTGAATTATATGCAAAAAAATTAACATCTCCCCTGGAGCCCCTGCAGACAGGGCCATCTTAAGAGCATTGGGGGACCCTGGGCCAACTGATTTTTCTGAGGCCCTACCTGGCAAACTCTCAAGAATTTCAACCAGGAGTTATAATTTTTGTGAGGCCCTTCTTCTCTTGAGACCCCCGGGCCATGCCAGGGTAAGCCCATGCATTAAGACGGCATTGCCTGCAGAATCGCTGTATAGGCTACTTCCCTACTAAGATGGTCAGAAGTGTTTTATACCTGGGGTGTTCAGCTTGATGCATGAAAGTCTGATTTTTATATAAATGCAGGTGTGCTCGATCCTTTCTGTAGAATACTGTGAGTGTTTACGCAATGAAAATACTGTGATAACGATGCCATTGACTGTGCCATTTTAATGAAATTTCAAGAAGGCCCAAATAGTGCTGCCAAATGAGAAAATGCTGTTGTTAATGCATGATTATCGATGTGCAATCACTTTACTTAAAAGAAAAGAATAGAATCGTCCAATGTGACATAGCCAATTTGCATATCTTGCTTGGAGAACTATGTTATTTCGAGAACAGGGGACTATTTTTTCAGCTAAAGATTTTTTTTCATGTATTTCTGCATCTACGAATATATTTTAGTTTATTGGTTGCATATACTAACATAAAACAGACACAACATGAGCTAAATTTTAGTGCCAATCAAAATGTATCAAATGAGCATCCTTCACTTGAGCCTGATTAATTCATTTTCACCATTGAATTCCCCCCCCCCTTCTACATCCAACTTTCTTTATCTTTTTTTATTTATCAGAAAGATTTTGAGAAATTTCATGTAAAGTGAATTATTACGCCAAGAAAAAATACATTAAAAAATGAAATGAATATAATGAAAGTCTTTTAGACTTCAATGGATGTAAGAAAACTAAGAACCAATCTGGACATTCTTGAAACTTCTCCATCAACGTGTGTGTGTGTGTGTGTGTGTGAGAGAGAGAGAGAGAGAGAGAGAGAGAGAGAAATAAGTTGACTGCATCACACATAGCACAACATCTCTCATACTTTTTTTCACTATGACTCACTCACTGGATTGTGAAATTTGTCTCAGCCTTTGATCAGTGTTTATCTTTTTTACAAGTGTTTTTAGTATTTTATGAAAGTTACTTTGGAATTTTTGGCAGTTCATAGAACAGATATATGTTCCAACTAACGGATGCGATTCTGGAATGAACTATCTTTGTTAGCTGAGGTATCACTGTAGAAGTGGCCACAGAATAGGGGTGATTTTTGTATTATTCCTATTGTCCGTTCCGAGAAAAACTGGCTTTGAAGGGAAGTTGGCCACGGAATAGAGTTAACTGTTTTATGGAAGTTTCTTTGTATTAAAAAAAAACAAAAAATTCTTGTATCTGTCTTTGAGATGGCCTTGCCTGCTTAATTGAGAAAGGTACCCGTCGGCTTTAGTTGTGATCATGTGATGGTTGAGAAATAATGTGAAATATACAAAGTCTCTTATAGATTCTGCCTCATCTGGGAGACTTTGGTAAATGTACTATATTCATTGCAAGAAATTTCTCTCAAATCAAGACAAAATATGTTGATATTTTTAAAATAGTGGCTTGTTTTGAAAAACTTGTAAATAGTGTTACTCATAATCTGCAGTTTTATTGTGCTTTTTTTGTTTTCAGAAGAATTTCATACACCATGTTCAACTCCTGAAGAATTTCCTACTTCTGTTTGTTGTATTGACTCATTGTCTCCTTCTCATGGCATTATCACCAATGCTGTTTTAGAACTTGCTTATGAAAGGTAAAAATTCTTTGCTTCTCAAGATACTAATTTTTCTTTATATTATTTCATATGTCATTAGTTACTTTTATGGTAATCAATATTTTATTTCTTTTTCATTCGATTTTAGGATATTAGTTAATTTTTATTGATGTTTGTTGAATTTTAATTCTTGAAAAAGCACAACAAGCTTGAGGAAAAGTATCAGAAGCCCAGGTTGATCAAACATTCACCTATTGAATAAAATGATGTGCAGATGTGGCAAGTTAGATTCCCATTCAGCCCTTCTCAGAATGGTGCAGATGTGCAACAGAAACTGTGACATAGATACAACAGAATTGACATAGATGATTACAAAGCATGTTGCTGCTGCAGGAAGTCTCTCACTGTGGGGTTAACATACTAAAATCTCAGTGAGAAATGAGAAAAAAAGGCAGTTAAAAGGAATTGGCTTTAAACTGTTGGTCTTAGTCTAATTTGCCCTAATGTGATGAAAATGGCAGTAATGTAACAAAAACTATCAAATTATTGAATTGAATGACAATATCTGATGACTATCAAGTGCTAGTATTTTATCTCAGCTTAAAATTTTACTGCATCAGTTTCATTAAGGAAAAACACCAGATTCTGGAGCTTCATATACAGTAAAAGTCATGTATTATTTTTATAACAAATATGCTTTTATGAAGCTTAAGAAACTCTTAATAGAGAAATTTTTTTTGATTAGTCAGCAAGAAAATCAACTGGTACAAGCCAAAAGTTAATTTCATAATCACAATCCATTTCATGATATTGGGAAATGTAAAAAAAATCAGAGACAATTGTAAAATGCAGATAAAGTATGAATGCATTCTACTTTTACCTGACGGAGCAAAAAATCAAAATATGCATATAATGAGAGGTCTGTTGCAGGGCCAGGCTTAGGAATTTTACGGCTCTGTGCAAAAAATTTTGCGCCCCCTCCAAAAAACTTTTATGTAGTCCCTCTCTTGGACTAATAAATTTTTAGAATTATGAACATAAATCTTGAGGGGGGAAAAAACGTTCAGGAAGAACTCATTTTTTTTATTATTTCAGGAACACGTTGATAGTTGGGATCGTAATCAAAAGAGCCTGAAAGAGTTTAGGCATTAAAAATGGTTGAAATAGGCAAAAAGGCACTAAGAATACCTAAAATAGGAACTAAAAAAGACATTTATAACTTATGGACGGAAGGAAATGTAACTAAAAACTAGGTATTAACCCTTAGACTACCAATTGGGTCTATTGTACTCACCTCGTGTATTAAAACTCAATTTGTGAGTAAACTGTGCATTTCCGAGACAGACTATTTTCCGTTCTCTTTTAACGAGCATTCATCCTTTTTTCAATTTTTTCAATTAAGCTTAACTTATTCAAACTTGTAACTTTCAATACCGATGGGGGTCCATTCAACCCTTAGGGGCCGTTCAAGTATTACGTAAGCAAATTTTTAACCATTTTTGACCCCCCCGCCCCCCTTGTCGGCCCGTGACACATTTTCAGATCATTGAAGTAGAGACTTTGTTCTGTTTGCAGATAATGACACGTGGTGGTCTTTCTAATGAAAAATCTGAGAAATTTCAACAATAACAGAATGATGGACGTGCAGTTGGATACATTCAAAGGACATTGCCTAAAAAGGCAATGCCCTTTGAATGAATCCATACCCAGTAAACCAAGAAAATTGTGGTATAAAATTCTGGGTTACTTGCTACAGCATAACAAACAATGTGTTCAACATGATGGTATACACTGGAAAGAGATCAAAACAAGGGAGGGAAACTATTCAAGGTGAAAGAGTAGTTCTGGAAACTGACGTAGCAAACATATACTTTACCAGCTTATTTCTAGCTCATAAATTGAAGCAGCAGTAACTCACATATGTCGAAATCGTCAAAAAATGTCTGGAACTTCCAATTGTTTTTGTTAAAGTAAATCAATGCACACAGGACAGCAAACAGCAATCTTTTTGGATGAATTCCTGTTTCGAAAGATTTAATGGTAGTTGGTCCGAATTTAGTGGTCAACTGTCCAAAGAAAAATAAAACAGTCACTCTTCTCAGCACAATACACAGTCAAACCGAGGTGGAAAATTCAACACCAGATGAAAAGCCACATATAATCCTGCATTAGAAGAAAACAAAACCTGGTTTAGATACCATGGATCAAACAACTTGATGCTATAGATAGATAAAATATGACCAATGATACATTTCACAGTGTAGTTGTGAGTGGTCTCAACGCATACATTTTTTGACTATAATTTCAAGAAGGTAGCACAAATGAATGTCAAAAACCAAGAAGCTTTCCGATTTCACTTAGAAAGCAATTGGCATGAAAAGACGATTCATCAGACAGCCACGATGATAATGAGCCACCTAAGAAGGAAGCTCGACATGAATGTGTTCATCAAAAAGAGCCACAACACAAGAAATGTAATGCTTGCATATGTACTGAGCATATTGCAATGTATATTGCTAAAAAAAGTAATTGAAATGGAACTCATTTGAAGTTTCAAACAATATAAATCTGTTTTTTTTTAGAAAAACCTGAGTTTAGTATGAAGTGGGGGGGGGGGGGCTTTATATATAAAAAGAGTATGTAATGCATATTGCAATTTTATTAATTTAAAAAAAAAATCCATTGTATTAATAAATGAATTTTATCAACTGCTATTCAGTTTATTATACTTTTTAAATCATTTTAATGTATCTTTGCTGTAGTAAATTAAGGAAAATACATAAATATTTAGTGAGGATCCATTTGACCCCATTGGTACTGAAAAGTACAGAAATTTTCCAGTAGTCTAAGTGTGAAGGGTCCAAAAACTGCTTGAAAAATTGGTTGCACTTAATTTGTCTACTGTTTCAACTAGAGTTTATAATAACTGCATTATTATCCAGGTTAACTTGATTTCAAGCCCAAAATAAAATATTTGAGGTCCCTCAGATCAATTCCAGGGCCACCATTATCAGACGCAAAGCCCGAAGATAAAATGATCTGTAGGGCTCCTTCAAGTTGTGAATAATTTTCTTTTATCCGATGTATTATTTGGAATAATCACCATCATTTCTACAGTTGAAACATATCTACCTTGTTCTATTATAAAAACATATAAATATACTTTTATTTATTTATTACCCACATATGCGGGACTCCTCCAAGCATGGAGCCTTGTGTGGCCGCATCTGTTGCACACCCCTGAGGGTGTCTCTGTCAATTTAATCGAATACCAAAAATATGTAAAATAAATAGCCATAGTTGTGGTGTAAAAAAAAAATCAGAACGCGTCCCCGGAGCTGTCTTCTCCTACTTTGCCTTGGGTGAGTCATGATGTCAACTGACGACCTCTTGAAACAGTCATCGATCAGCTGTACATATGCAATGTAGTCCAATGCCTGGGTGAGACATAATGGGAAGCATATGGAGAAGCAAAAATTTCTAATTTCCCTCTGCTTTTCTAGCATGGGCTGCATTCATCTGAAACACCATGACTAACACCCATGGCCCTCACACATGGGTGGGGCTGACAGTGCTCCAGCTGGGGGCCCCTAGATGATTCTAACTTTTTTTCATGCAATAAATTCACTCCTCTGGGGCCCGTGCAACATCTGAAAAAGAGGCAGGGCTGGATTAACCATTAAGCACATGCTTAGAGAATCAGAAGAAAAGGGGCACCATAATAAATGATCAAATTGTACTACTTTTTTTCAAAGTACATTTTTACCCCAACATCAACCAACCAGTAAAAAAATCCCAAAATTTTAAGATCACTTGATTGTACAGTTGAAGATCTTTATAAAAAAGTTGGCAGGGTCCCACAGCCAAGGGAGTGTAGGGGGTGTGGTACTCCTGGCGCTGGACTAAAGCTTCCTACAGACCTGCCAACTTTCCAGATTTAGGTGGGAGACTCCGGAATTTTCATCCTTTTTCCCGCTCTCCGGATTTATTGAAATTTCTACAGATTTTTGCAGAAAATTAGATTTTATGTGAGCTTTCATGTAGTCGTGATGTGAATGACTGCCTTCATCATTAGGGGAAACACCCATAGAGGACAGCCGTGGTCATTCCCATTGAGCAGCCGTAAAAAAGTCTTGGTGACTGCATTTAAACAACTGGCAAAGATGCGAATTTGTTTACGTAGCGTTTATCAGCAATGATTTATCAGGGGCATGACCTTGGTTGCAGAAATTTCTGTATAATCGTTATTGTATTCCATTAACAGCCGTGCAGTAAACACAAGTTGTTTTCGTCATCAGCTTTGTATTTTGAAGTTTTTTAAATTGTTTCCTCTGATAAACTTTAAGCTATATAAAATTAAATATAAACCTTTTAAAAGTTCATGTACCCAAGACTATCAATCACTGATAGCATCCACGAAAGGAAACTTATGTTTTATGAATAGTATATGTAGATGTGATTTCTCTATTATGCATGGAAAGACTGACATGGAATTATATTCTGTGCTGGGGGGAAATTGCTCCCCAGCGCGACCCAACCTGCAAGGGTAAAAGGCTTATATCCCTGGAGGGACAGAGCCTGGGCCACGACTGGTTTGTCAGGGGGGGGGGGGCAATGCTGAACCAACCTGTCTTGAGGGGGGGAAGAAAAGGAACTTTTTCTTTAATTGATTTAAAAAAAATGTTTTTGTGAAATTTTTTTTTTTGATCAAGTCTATGAAAGCTGCGGGGGGGGGGGGTGCCCTTCGGGAGAACTTCCGGATTCCAAAAGTTTGCACGCCTGCTCCTAGATACGAAAAACAACAACAGGCAAATAGTAAAATAAATATTGAAAACTTGAAGAATTTAAATAAAATATGATGACAAATGCACATGGTGTGCTTCGTTAAAAACAGCCTAGTGCTAAGGACCCGGATTGTCACAACTTTGGCGGAGTGATACATTACGGCTTGTACATCTAGGTCTTCTAAGAGGTTTTGGTTGGACCCACTGAAGGCACTGATTTTTACTCTTTTTTTCATTGAAAATTACAAGGAAGAGATGCGAAAATAGAGGCAGACCCCTTAAGTGACAAAGTAATTTTTTCTTTTTTGTTGGGGCACTGAGAGTGACACAAAAGCAGAGAAACTAAGTTAATAGCGACCAAGAACTCGTGTTAATTCTCAGTTTTGGATTGGGATTTTGATTAATTTCCATGAAGTTAGCTCAGAGCCATCTCAGCAACATCATAGGCCCCCGGCAAAACAAATTTTTCTAAGCTCCCCCCCCCAACCTGGTTATAAATACATTTCTATCAATTTGCACTCACTCTCAAAAATTATAACCAGATCAAATTGATATGATGCCTCTCTCCTAGCACTGGAGGCTATCGAGCCATATCATATATAGGCCCCGGGTAAATAATTTTTCTGAACCTCCCTCCCCTAAAAATACCTGCTTATCACTTTACATACTTACCCTCGAAAATTATAAACAGATCTAATTGTCATAAGATCCAGGGATAAGAGGTTAAAGGTGTGGGGGGGGGGGGTTCACCAATATTACTTGAGTGCTTAGGACCTTCATATGAATTAATCCAGCCCTGCAAGGAGGTCCGCCAAAGTTAGAATCGTCCCAGGGCTGGATTCCTGTCAGTTCCACCCTTGTGGGGGCCAGGGCCAACACCATCCAGTCAAAGTAAACTCATGGCAACATCAAGTTCCCAATCTCTCAGATCATCTCTTCAAATTGTTCCAAATACAGCTGGAAGGGAGGAGAGAACTTTCTGATGAAAATTAATACTGAGAGTTGGAAAAATTTTTAAAACAACATTTCTTTTGTTCTCGATTCTCAAAACATCAAATTTTTGCATATTATAGCGTCTGAAATGTACCAGTAAAATTAAAACTATGTTAAAAAAAACGTTTACTTCAGAAAGACATTTTTACAGGAAAGCTTGAAAATAGGCAAAAAAGCATTTAATACAATTTGCTTGAATTTTTGGACTCTTGTAATCAAGCACGATATATTGAAAGGGAATTGTATTTAAATTAATGACAGAATTTATAAATGACTAGCTATAATACCCGGCGCTGCCCAGGTTTTCTTCAATGAGGCTTTTTGGCTCACATGATACCGCCGTCTTTCTTTGAGGAATATACAAACCGTGTCCACGTTAACCAATATTGCGACTTCCTGCGCAACTCATGAAATAAACAAATCTAGATTTAAAGAGACGTAGAAATGAATTTATTTTTTTTCTCTTTTTTAAAGGATGCTAAGTATTTTGATTCCCCCCCGAACTTCAATCTATCTCTGTCTGTTTCTGCTTCAAGAAATGCCTAACTAAAGCTGTGGAATTTTTTCGATGTAATTTTTACGGGCCTATAATTAATTTTAAAATATCCTAACCCACATGAATTTATGCAGTTGATATTAAAAGACAATACGGAGACATTAATTTTCGCACTTGGGAAGATGTAAATAAAAAGTTTAAATCAATTTGTTATTGCATAGACATCCAACTCAAAAGTAGGTCCGGCTTAATTACTTCATATCTAATTTTCTGGGCTTCGTATATCTCTAAGCGAACTCAATATTTCGAAAATTGAGAATTCGGTACGATTTTTTAAATTATTGATGTGGCAAGAAACCCCACTAAATTTCTGCATTTAAACAGCGAAATCAGCAATTTTAACACTGATTTCTATGGGAATCATCCTTTACCTGACCCTCAAAGTGATGCTGATGATGATTCTGACGACTATTGAAGAAGTGACAAACCGTTGTAAAGGCATATATACGTCTGAAACGCATTGCTAGGGAACCAAAGTAAACGGTTGGAAAGTGATTGTTGAGGCCCAAAAACCATTGCTGCCCGACAGTTTTCTTCCCATTTGGGGCATTTGCCCTACTCTGATGAAATTTTAAAGTGGGCTATCGTTCAAGTCGGGTCCCATTTGGTATATATGCAAAATTTGGTGATGATCGATGTAAAATTGTAGATTTGTATAGAGAACATACACACACACAGAAAATAAATTATATACATATAGATTAATAATAATTAGCATGGTTCACCTGATTACATTTCATTGTGGCTCGAACCGTATTGAACAAACATACATTTCTGTCATACAAAAAAGCGTTTCATCATCTCTTTATCAAATATACGTTGCAATTCAATAACTTCGATCATTTTTCAAATCTTTTATTGCTGTTATTTAATTAATTTAAATTAATGGAAGTAAAGGAATCAAGTATTGGAATTCACAGAAATAAAGAACAACATTCTGAAACTCGTTAGAACTGTATTTGAAAATGTAGATTAATTTAAAATTACTACAGTATATTCTGTTTAACGTTCCCACTTAGAAAGCTTTCTCGTTTAGTACGACTTATTTTCGTAGTCTTAACCTTCACTAACACTTTCGAAATTTCCCATTTAAAGTGTTTTCCCATTCCTACAATGTTTGTCATGACAAGTTTTTGAAAACGCTATTAGTGGGATTCACTGTATATTTTACTTCTTCAATGTTATTTTACTTGTTTGAAACCAAGAGTTTCTTGTCACAAATGAAATTAAAGATTGCAATCTCAATATTTGAATATTCAAAATTCAAAAAGACGCTCTGGTATATGCTTTCAAATATTAACAACACTAGTTGCAATCAGCCTAAATCCATGGGTGGAGATACAGGGAGGGGGCATGGTGCGGTAATGTTTCCTCCCAGCGTCAATGACTGAGCCGATTGATCTAACGTATATGCACATATGAGTTGGTATCATCAACGCGCCACCACCCCAGCCGTGCATTCCCATTTTTGCCTATGCTTAAATCTGAGATATAATTTATTTAATTATTTAATAGTAGGCAAACACATTGTCTTATCAGAAAATCAACCATCGGGGCTGCAAGCCACATAGCCTACATCTTCGGAACTTTGTACTCTCGAATGTTTCTATGCATGAACTCTCTATTCATGAAACAAAATATCTCTTATGTTGGTACTGTACTAGGTGAATAATTAGATTGAGGAAAAAAAATTGGAGCGAAACAACCTACCTTTTTTTTCGGAAGTAAAAACTGTTAAAATTTATACTTTGTATATCCATCTTCTGGAATAGATGGGAGAATGGTTTAGATGGTGTGTTTATGTAAGCCTCCCGAGGGAAACATGACAGTTCAGAGGTTCCCAGAAAAGTATGCAATTAACACTCTGGAGGGCAGTCGAAGTTCCCTCTTTCCAGAGCAGTCATCATCCAGAGATGTCCATGCTGTAGATCAGATGGTAACTCCAACGAGAGGGGGAGGTTTTCAAGGGGGGAAAAATTACTAGATTTCTTTTGTGGTGTTCCTTTTTGTTTGATGCCCTAAGTATGTTTTTTCCCTTGATTAAAGTAGCCCTGTTATTCTTTAATGGTAGAAAGAAAGAACAGACTTTTTTTAGGGGTAAGGAATGCGACCACCTGCATAGACTCTTTTCCTCTTTAAAATAAGCTAATGCCATACCTAATAACACTAAAAATGATATTATAAGGGCTTTAAACTCAAAGCCTCCTCTCACAATCAATAATAGTTTAATGGGGAAAAAAATTATATTTTAATCAAAAATTTCCAAACATCTGGCTGAGAAAAGGAAGGATTTCTTTTGTGGAAAAATTGCGGCCCTGAAATTTTATGGCCCAGTGCAACCGTACCTTTCGCACCTGCATAAGTCCAGCCCTGGTTGTAATGACATTTTTCCTGTAATCATGAGATCTTGTTATATTGAACTTGAACTGTTCATATATTCTATTTAAAATACCCTATTTCAATTCTTTGGTTTGATATAACAATTATCATAATTTGTTTTTTCATCTAGTCTTATCATTCAACTTATGAACGTGCAAATCCTGGTGACAACTGTCAAGGGAAGTTGGAAATTCGCACAGCTTCGTGGATCGAGCTCATTGCATGTATTAAATCATTCTTCACTGACAGTTGAAGTTCATAGGTAAATACATTCAACAACATTTTTTGCTTCACTAGTCAGAGGCTTTGTAAATATATCTGCCATATTTTCTTACTGTTGATAAATTTAACATTGAAGTACTTATTACGAACAATATTTCTAAGGAAGTGATATTTAATATGATATTTAAGTGATATATATAATGTCTATGTGCTTTGTTCTGTGGGTCTCTAATGGAGAGTTTGAGAAATTGATTGCAGCCTGATTATCGCATAGTAAATTACATAGTCATTTTTAACTCTATTAGTCTACATTTTTTTAACTATCTTTTTTATCCAAATTACTTTAGCAGATTCAGTGAGTGAAATATATTCTGTCTGTCTCCATTGTTGACAGGCTTACAGATTTATGCTTTATAGTCCTTTGTATGTTGTACATATCCTGATAATTTTAATGAACAGTTCCAATGTCTAATTCCTGGGTTTTCTTGGAATTGAGATAAAATATTTACTGTCTGGTTTGGTTCTAATTGCAATAAAGGAAAGGCAACCCAAAATATTTCTGTATGGAAATCTTCATATCTCTGTTTCCCCCCGATTGTTTAGGAAAACTTAGGGTTTCCTTGTGTTTTATGTTTGCCGTTCTCGTTTGTGCGTTGTTGCTTATTTTTTTTTCTCTCTCTCTCTCGTTCGATTGCGTGCGACTTCATTAATCATGGCTACTATAGGGTCGATTTCGGAGTTCGATACTTCAAGTCAGAGTTCATTCGAATTATATGCGGAACAGTTAAAATTTTTTTTAGAAGCAAATGAAATCGACAATGAAAATAAAAAATGTGCAACCCTTCTAGCAGCGTGCGGAATAAAGACTTTGTCCATAATTCGCACCCTCGTTTCGCCCAAAAATGTTACGGAATATAAGTTTGGAGACTTACTAAAGTTATTACAGCAGCATTTCTGTCCTAAGTCCTCCGAGATATTCCGGCGATTTAAATTTCATAAAAGGGTACAGGGCAAGCATGAAGGTGTGAACTCGTACGTGACGAACTGAGAAAGCTTGCGGAAGATTGTAATTTCGGCAATTCTTTGGCTGAACGCTTGCAGGATCAACTAGTTTGTGGGATGAGAGATGGGGAGGTTCAGATGAGGCTAATTAGCCGAACCTGGTCTCACGTTGGAAACCGCGATTTCAATGGCTGTGGCATTGGAGATCGCTGCCTCGCAGTCTAAACATATCCATCTACAAAATACTTCCTTATCGAGTCCTGAAAATTTCGATCTGTTGTTCTCGTACGCGATCGGAGGGTTGGTAAATCACCGCAGCTCGATCCTCGTTCGTGTTGTTCTGGGAAATCCAGGGACAACAAGATAGTTTCTCAAAATTAAAAAAATAGTGGATTTGTTTGCTTTGGATGCGGTGGAAATCATGATCGCTCATTATGCAAGTTTAGAAATTCAGTGTGCCATGGCTGTGGATTAAGGGGCCATATAAAAAAGGTGTGCCGAAAACAGCGTGATAAAAAGCAACCTCGCACAAACGAGATTGAGATACAACCGCAATATATTAATTCCTTGAATTTGAATTCCCCTTCTAAACAAAATGTGGAGGGTTTTATTGAAGGCAAGAAATTAAAAATGGAAATAGATTCAGGGTCCTACTATTCGATTGTATCTAAATGCACATTCGAAAAAAATTTTTATTTCAAGAAACAGGAAATTAAACGAACTTCAATTAAATTGCGCGATTTTTCTAAAAATGGAATCTTGCTTGTAAGCAGTTGTGAGGTAAACGTAGAGCATAATTCCCGCAACAAAAAATTGGAACTTTTAATTTCAGAAAATGATTGTACTAGCATATTAGGATATTCATGGTTTTAGGCCCCTGAGAATTGCTATAACTGGGATAAACAAAATTTTAATGAGTGAAATTGGTGGACTAGTTTACAATTATGATGACGTTTTTGATGGTAAATTAGGTTCCTACAAGGGTAATGTGGTGTCCTTGCCCATAAATCCAGACCTTGCCCCCATACGTTGTAAGGCTCGTACGTACCATTGGCGATGAAACCCAAGATCGAAGCGGCCTTGAACTGACTCCTTTATGAAGGATTAATTGAGAAAATTTCAAATCCGAAATGGTCAACTCCAGTGGTTTCAATAATCAAGCCCTCTGGTGATCTGCAGTTGTGTGGGGATTAAAAAGTCACATTAAATAGAGCAATGAATGCTCACCCCTACCCTATTCCTGCAGTAAATCACCTGTTATCTAATTTGAAAGGGGTGGTTGTTATGCTAAAATAGATTTAGCCCAAGCGTACTTGCAACTCCCAGTTGATAATATTTCTGCCGAGGCCCAGACTAGTATAACACATAAAGGGGCTTTTAAGGTCAATAGACTTCAGTTTGGAATAAATATGTGGCCCCGGGAATTTTTCAAAACTTAATGGAAGACTTATTTTTGGGTTTAGATGGAGTTGTTCCATATTTTGACGATGTTCTTGTCCGCGGAAATTCACGCGAACAATTAGCCTCCCGATTAGAACAGGTTCTAGGACGCCTGAGAAATTCTGGCCTAAAGACTAACAAGGAAAAATGTCTCTTTGGAGTACCCGAAGTGGAGTTTTTGGGGTATTGCATTGATACAAAGGGCATCCACCCATCGAAAAGTAAGGTTGAGGCTATTCATTCTTTTCCTGTGCCCAGGGATAGGGTTCACTTACAAGCATTTTTGGGAATTCTAAATTTCTATAATAGTTTTCTAGAGGGAAAATCTACTAAAGCGGAAGTATTGCACAGGCTCTTGGACAGTGGTGCAACATGGAAATGGACAAAGGTTCATGATAATGCATTTAATTCCCTCAAGGAGCTTTTAAGCTCAGAAGCTGTTTTAGTCCCTTTTGATGAAAAATTGACAATTACTTTAGTGTGTGATGCTTCACCTTTTGGTGTGGGAGCCGTTTTAAATCATATCCGTGCTGATGGTATATAGGCTCAGCAGGTATATAGGTATATCGGCCCCTATAGCTTTTGCATCGCGTACTCTCACATCTGCTGAGAGAAATTATGCACAAATCGATAAAGAGGCATTGGCAATCATTTATGGTCATAGCTTCACTATCGTGACAGATCACCAACCATTGTTGAGAATATTCCTTAAAAATAAGCCAACAAGGGAAATTTTGTCTCCATGTTTGCTTCGATGGTCCCTGATCTTAAATGCATATGATTTTACGTTAGTACACAAGCCGGGTAGAAAAATTCAAAATGCAGATTCATTGAGTAGGCTTCCAGCAAAAATTGAGAATTTTGAGGTACCCCCGCCTTTGGAGGTTTTCTTTACTGAAGAATTACAGGACCCACCTCTGTGTGCCACGAAGATTTCTAGGCTTACACTACGTGATCCTATTCTTTCTAGGGTTCTTAATTGGGTTTTGCGGGGTTGGCCCTCAGAGAAGCCTGACCCAAAATTTCAAACATATTTTTCAAAAAGAAATTAATTATCAACTCATAAAAATTGCCTATTATGGGGAAACAGAGTCGTGATACCGGTGTCCGGGAGACCACGTGTTTTACCAGCCTTACATCTTGCCCATCCTGGCATCGAAAGGATGAAGGCATTAGCGCGTTCATACGTGTGGTGGCCATGCATCGATTCCGACATTGAGTGTCAAGTGAAATCCTGCCGAGCGTGTCAACAGACACGTCATGCACCTCCTGGGGCTCCAGTGCACCCATGGGAAGTTTCGAGTAAGCCTTGGTCACGCCTACATATTTATTTTGCTGGTCCATCCCAAGGTCAAGAATTCCTGGTGGTCGTTGATGCCTTCTCAAAGTGGGTCGAAGTACGTCGCATGAGTTCTACATCTGCGTGTGCAACGGTTGATGTTCTCAGAGACTTGTTTGCCACCCATGGTATACCAGATGTCATGGTTTCCGACAATGGAGGTCAATTCATCTCAATGGAGTACCATTTGTTTCTGGAACGCAATCTGATTCACAGAGTCTTAATCGCTCCTAGAAGACCATGTGCTAACGGGCAGGCTGAAAGAACTGCACAAACGGTTAAAGATGCCTTACGTCAAATTGTACATGGCTCCTGGCGGAAAAGATGGCAAATTTCTTGTTGCAGCAGCATTGTACTCCAACATCCACAACTTGTGCCAGCCTAGCGGAATTGTTGATGGGGAGGAGGTTGCTTACTATTCTAGATAATCTTCATCCGGATCTAACAGCCTAAAGGAGAGAAAAGCAGGAGCTGGAATTCTATCAGAAGAATGACAATCGTGGTACACTATATATCAGCGAAAATGATCCAGTCTTCATTAGAAACTATGGTCAAGGTTCAACGTGGCTTCCCGCTACCATAGTCCAGCCAACAGGTCCAGTGTCCTACAAGGCTGTTACTGAAAATGGTGATGTTGTACACCGACATGTCGATCAATTGTTGCAACGACTTCCTGACAATCTTGAGTCAACAGTTAACATTAAAGAACCATCTCCAGTATCGCAGTCACCTGATCCAACGGTTGCAGAATCACAAGTGAAAGTAGTTTCAAAGGACAGTCCGAGACTGATGGCGAAACCGGAAATTGTTCCAGAAGAATCGTCCATACAGAGTCGGCGTCCTAGACGGACAGTCACTCTGCCTCGCCATTTTAAGGACTTTGTTCTATCTTAGGGGGAAGGGGTGTTATGACGTAACCCTTGTATTCATTAGCATTCCACATATGTCGCTACTGTTTTTGACGTCACCGATCAAGATTGTATGTAAACCTGTGCACAGTACTAGCACTTGACTACTGTTGTTTAACCGTTATCATGTTTAACAAATAAATAGTTGTGTTTACATTCAGCCTCTAAGCCTCCCTTTAACAGCAGCGGTCAGCTCCGTTCTAGTGGGGGACAGGTGAAAGGGAACTAAATCTTCCCCCCGTGAAAGAATGTTTTTTAAAATTATCATCCATTTTTTTATTTTGATCTTGTCAATCTTTAGCGTCTAGCTATAGCGAACAAAGAAATCATACAGTATACGCAGATAACAGAATGAGAGAGTTAAAGAGAAGACCGGCATTGGACTCGTTTACCATTAATTGTGTTGTGACATAACTTCGAGGCAGAATATAAAGGAGTACCACAGTGCTTCCAAAAGTGTTCGTTTGGGGCTCCTAGGAGTGTCGCAAAATATAGATTTGTGCGCACAAAACCTATGCTTCAAAGTGGTTCTTTTATATAGTGAAAAAACTGCCAAACTTCTTGGGAAGCTGCCGATGAACTGTGAATTATGCAAGGGAGGCAGCTGACAAAAGAGAACCATTGGAATACGGTAACAAGCTTGCGATATAGACCAGAGGTTTTTAACCTTTTCCCATTTGTGAGCACTGCCTTTACCCATCATCAAAAGAAGAGCACTCTTACGTCATGTTTGATATACGAATGCATGAAATCTGAATGATTTTAATACTTTTCTTGTAGCTGGCGAAGAAACTCCTGATACAACAAAAACATTGATGAGGGGTGTGGTCTAGGGGTGCCAGGCGTCTATATATATACGACTCGCAAGGGCGCATGCTGGAATGGATTGTGTAACGATGTAACGTTACTTCCTGGATATTATTTTTATCTTCCAAAATAATTTCGCTAGACAGATGACAACAATCATTCACCAACTATTTCGTTTTCTTAAGACTTTTAATTTGGCGTTAATATTTATATTTTACTACATTTTAAGCCAACAGTAAATTTGCTTTAGAGTTTTAGCGTTAACATATCAAACGTTCTCACCCGATTGGTCCATTCTGGATGTCACTGTCACAAGAACGCGAACAGTTCACTAGATTTATCCGTGTGGTCTCCTGGAGAGGGGAGGCTCCATTGCAACAGTATCAGACGTCCGAAGAGGTGAACCCGGCGAATAACCCTTAACGGATGAGAGCCGACATCTCGTAGACACTTCAACACAGGATGAGCGACTTTTGACCTAGATGAAGAGGACGATCAACGGATTGATCGGTGCTGAGGCACCCTGCTAGATTATCAACTCATGGCTGGAATGAGGCGGGATGAAATGAAATGTAATGTCCAAGGACCAACGATCAACGTGACTGTTCATTGCACACTAGCGGCATATAAGGGAAAATTTCCCCCATCTCGCCTTACCGGAACCAATCCGTATCAAGACTCTGCAGCGCTAGAATCGACGTAACACTTGAGAAATTTACATATTCACATGAACTAAAAAATATTGCATGACAATCAGCATCTGGCAGCGCAAAAGATAGTAACATGCCGATCGGCGGTACATGATCTCACCGATCAATCCCAAAATCAATGTTAAAGGTAATAAAATATAAAAATGACTAGAAAAGGACCATTTCTGGCGGGGCCTAAATGGTAACGTTACAATTTTTTTGAATATTCATGATAACTTGAAGGCTTGGGTGATTGCGCAAAGTTGATTGAAACTATGAGTGGGAGTATGGGAGGGGGGGGGGCAATGAAGTCAATAGGCCTCCTGATTAAATAAAATTATTGGCTCGGGCAAAAGAGCAAAAGGTGAACATTAGTTCTCCCACCTTGTTAGGGAAACAACCTGTATCAACTTATGCTTTTTTAGAGAGGCTTGACCCCTTATGGTCCAGTTTCTATGGGGCGTAATCAACTTTAAATTTGAAACAAAATTCAAGTCTTTTTGTTAATTTATCCCCCTTTTATTAAGACCCTCTATTTTATTAACCCAAAACCCCTAGGTTTTTAATGGAAGTTATTATGAGTTACTACTCACCATTTGGGAACATCTGATGTAAAAAAACAGTCCGCATAGCTCATTTTGTCGAATGCAGGGCTCCCACTCGTCCTACTTTTTGGTAAAATATCCCACTTTGTCCTACTTTTCCTAACAAAATCCTATCAACAAAATTTGTATAATTGATTTTAATTGAGAAGGGAATCATGGACATAATGCCAAATGGTACAAATGTAGTAGATCACAATAAATGATATTGCAGAGCAGAAATTGCATTGTTTTTAAGGTTATTTAGGGGTGGGGTGTACGTGGACGATTTGGTGGTTTAGTAATTTTTCATTTGCTTAGTTGGAGGGTTAAACAAATAGAGTGGCCATTAAAAAGTTCTGCCTGGTTGAAAATTTTTTTTTTTCGTACTTATTACTTCAAGGAGGAAGTATTTACTACTTCTATTTTTACTGACCAAAAATGGACGTTCAAAATTATGGTGCACATTTTGTGTATAGGTGAAACAAAAGTTTGCATAACAAAGCAGTTGGGTACATAGACCTATTCTAGGTTTGGTGACTCTGATGATACCTAATATTATTCAATTTTCTTCTTCATTTTTAGGGCATGCAGAGGCCCAAACAATATTTACAATGCTCAAGTAAAGAGCTAGAAATGAAAGTGATTCATTTGCCAAAAACGATTACCCTGCATTGACCACTAAAATTTAAACAAATCCTTTTTAAAAGGGGTGGACAACACAGTAAAACCATCTGGTCCACCTTGAATTATTTATATCACACCTTGTAATTTACACATTTTTTTTTTTGGAAGTGGTATCGAAAGAGTGTCATTCTTAAAAAACCTACATGTCTTTATAATTTGTAGTGTGTATTGTTGAAGAAAGTTGACAGACTGGACTGTGGAAGACTCCCAAGAAAGAATGTAATATATATATATATTGTGAGAAGAGCAGAAAAGAATTATCTGTGGTTGCTAAGACCCTATTTTGGCCAAAAATTGTTTTTGTAACCAAGTAATTTTTGTTATTTTGCTTTGGCTTGAGCCAATCTTACAGGATACTGAAATATATGGGAAAAAATTAATTTTAGAATTGAAAAAAAAAAAATGCTGGGAATTTTTTTAACTATGCCATGATTGTGTGTTGTCTAAGGGGGTACCCCCTTCCTACTTTTTCTAATTTTTTAAGTGGGATCCCTTGAGAAAAGGTCACAGAATTTTGCTTTTGGTATCTGGTAGACACTCTGATAATGTAAACTCAACCAAGCATACATACCAACAAAGAGAAAACTGATTGAATAATGCTGAAATTAACTACTGGGCACATGATGTCCCGCTTTCTTTGTCCAAAACCTTTGACTACTAAGCGGGCCCAGGGTTGTTCGGTTTAAATCACATTGGTTTGTTTTTTAAAAAACCAGTTTTGTTTTTTCCAAAAAATCAAATAAAAGTGGCCTAAATATAATTTTTTCCTTGAAAAATATCATATTGGTTCATTATTAGCCAAAATTTTTTATTTTTACCACATTTTATATTCTTGGGGTACATTCTGATGGTATAACTTTAAATAGCATAAGATGGTATAAGTGGTTTTTTCAAAAAGTCTCCTGAAGCCTTTTTCAAAAAGTGGCCTGAATATATATATATTTTTCATATAAAGTATTTGTTATTTAAAGTTACATAAGCCAAAATTTCTCATTCTAACCTTTGGCTACATTTTGATGCTCTATCTTAAGCAAATTCATGAATAAGGATAGCATCACACATCTAAATGTAGTGGTGCATCATCTCACAGGATTTCTTTTTTCCTTCACAAAGAAGCAGCAACAGTAGTGACACCATCATGCTAGGGCAGGTGATCCTATAATCCAATAAAGACACCAGCTGTCCTTAAAGGACAAAGACTAGTGTACTAGTAGTTACATTACCTCAGACATTTTCATTTTCTTTCCCATAAGAAGTAGCACATCTCCCACTGTATATCACCCAGCCTTAATATTCAATAGTTGTTTTTTTTTATACCTTAAGTTCAGTTAATCAGGGTTCTACTGTATAGTAGTAGTAACAGATTTATGAAAAATAATCAGCTATATTCAGGGTGATTACAAGTAAAGTTTTGATTACAAAATTATACAATAAGTACTGGTCAGAATGACTTGAAAATTTGCATGGATACTCCTGAAGCAATGGAAATTTCTAGATTTGCACAGATTGTTTTGGGGTTGGTTTTGGTGGTCCTGAAGTGGGGGGGGGGGGGTCGGCTTATACACGAATATATACATATACTCATTTAATAAAATTCCGGATGCACCCATCTTTTAGGAACTCGTCAATATCTCCTTGAGATGGGAAGCTGGATGTGCCCGGTCCTTCAATATCAATGTCTTTCCATTAAACTTTTGCTAGATTCAGTATTTTTTGTTATCCATGCATACCACTTTAATCCAAAACTTCAAAGCAACAAAAAGGTTATTTGAATAGTTTTAGTGTTTAAAAATTAAAAAAAAATAATATTCTGAACAATTATTTTAGCACACAATATTGCCTAATTTAATTTACTAATGAAGTGATAGAAAATTGTTCCTTACAGAAAGTTATCTGTAGATAAAGATGAAGAACATCCCGATTTGGCTGTTCTAATTTGGCTGCCGCAGCTTAATGCACACATCAATGAGGATAAAGTAAGTTTCAAGCACGTCTTATTACTGATTTTCTTTACCATTTTTGGGGAGTGTATACAGCGCCTGTGTTTCTTGCATGGGCCCACAAATTTTCAGACCCCTGAAATTAGTTATTTTTTATATTTTAGCCTTTTTCCTTTTATTTGTAGAATATTGCCAGATATAGAATCATAAGTAATCACAACTAACACCAATTTTTTTTTAGTCTGAAGAGGTGATGGTAGTTCGGTTGAAATTTATATTGCCAAGTGGATCCAGATGTTTGTTTCATGATTTCCAATCAAGGTGGAATGAATATTTGGTCACTATTCTGTATTCTTCCTATTTGGCCCTTTTGCTGAATATTGCTTATGTATTTGGCCAAATATCTGTATATATCTAAGCACATCAAACAAACTTTTAAAAAATTTCAATTAACATAATATTGAATTACATATGTCACGTACTGGGATGCACCCCTCCCCATTTTATGACATTTTCTTTCCCACAAGAAAGAAGGAACTTCTCAGATGTCCAAGGGGCCAAGGTCAAGATTGGGGACCGAAGAGGGGGGTGGAGGAGAAACGAAGGAGAAAGGAAAAGAGGGGGATGCTTGACTATCATGGTCAGAGAAGGACAGAAAAAGATGAGCTCTCAAGGAGAGAAAGTACCGTTATGTAAAAAATGTGATGAAAGTATACTGATTAAATATTAGACATTATCAAAACTATGTCAGATTTTTATTTGAACGAGCCAACACTGGCATTGATGGAAAAGATGTCCGGCACAACATACATATATATAATAGATACATAATTATATTGTTTAAAATATAATTATATATCTATAAATTATATTGTTTAAAATATAATTATATATCTTTAAATTATATTTTAAAATATAATTATATTCTGTGTGGTGTATATCCCCCTCCATATGAAAGAGTTATATCAGGTTTACTTCAATCATTTGAAAATATCAATAATTTTATTTTCAATTAAAACATTAATTTTTTTTATAATTGTGATGGAAAATTTTAAGAAAATTTATATTCGTCCGTCCATTATTTGGTATTCCATTATTCAGCCGAATTACCAAGGCTCGGATGCTGATCACATTTGCATTTTTGGCATTTTTTCAAGTTGCAAGCCATTTTTTGGCATTTTTAGGATATTTTTCACTTTTCTAAAAACATTTCCAGTGTGTAAAAGGTGAAAGAAATTAAATATGACTGTGCTAATTATATTGAGTAACGATCATTAAAAATGTCATCTACAAAACATTTCATTCAAGCAATTTTAAACAATTAAACTGCGACTTCAGCCATGATAAAGTAATTCAATTTGAACAAATAGCAAAGGACACATTACAAAAAATATCTTCATCCAAATGTGAAAACCAGACAGAAGAGAGTATATTTATAATTTGACTGCAGTCACCAAGTGAAAACAACAACAATAGTTTGCATTGGTATATGAACTTCAAACGCAGAAGATATGAAGTCAGCCAAGCCACTCTTCGGAAGAATTAAGCAAAGAAAAAGAAGTGTTGGATTTTAATTAATGCATCAAAAGGAAATTAAAAATATACTCTACTACTTGGAAAGGTGACACACCTCACGATAGGTGTCTGTTGTAAGCAGCAGAATCTTTTTTCTTTCTAGGGATAGATTAGAGCACAAGAGACGATAACTTGAAATTTTTCTCAAGCGTGCATACTGAAGTGTTGTGTGCTAAACAAGAATTGCTGAATTTTGAATATTGTCCAAAAGCAAACCATCTAAATTTTGTCTCCTGCAAAAGATAGTTAAAGAATTTGTGATTTTTTTCTGATGGGATCATTTTGTTTTGCAAAGTATGCGAAACTAAAGTTGCAGCTGAAAAGAAATTTACTGTCACACAACACATTGGAAGAATAAGCATAAAAAAGGAATTGAAGCAGCCAAGAAAAAGTCTCAATCATCTCAAATCCTCCTTGAACATCATAAGCAGTCTACATCATCATCTTCAAAGGAATGTGTGACACGTTAATATCAGTTGACATACTTTTTGAAAAGCTGAACAATTCAAAGTTTAGGGACTTCTTGGAGAACTACACCATACATTGTATACCCAATGAATCAGCGCTGCAAAAAAATTCGGTGAGTGATTGTTTTCTTGAAATGATGGACAAGAAAAGATCTACCACAGCAGGTGAAAAACTTTTTGTTGCAATAGATGAAACAACTGATGCTAAAGCACACCCTGTTGCTAATGTCATAATGTTAATTCTCAAGCTGGACCATCCAGGTAAAAGTTATCTATTAAACTCTGAGATTCTAGGGAAAGTAAATCATTCCACTACCTGTCAACTTTTTGACAAAAGCATGAATGTTTTGTGGCCAAATATTGTGGAGCACAACAATATTTTATTTTTCTTAACCAATGCTGCTCCATATATGATAAAAATTGGCTGAGCGTTCAGAAGCTTTTATGCAAAAGCTGTACATGTAACTTGCCTTGCTCATGGAATACATAAGATTTGTGAAGAAATTCAATCATGCTATTCGAACATTGACCATTTTATTTCCAATGTGAAAAAGTTTTTGTTAAATTTCCTTATAGCATATAAGCTTTTAAAGCCAAAGCTCCTACATTAGCTCTGGTCCCAAAGTCTGTGATTACGCAATGGGGAACATGGCGAAATGCTTGCATATACTGTAACATAACTTGTAGTTACATCCCAGATTCCATTTTTATCTTTCCCAATATAATTTCGTCAGACAGATGACAACAATGATATGACAAACTATTTCATTTAATTAAGACTTTTATTGCAGAGTTAATTTTTAGAATTTACAGCAAAATCATTTTAAAACCGCACATCATGCCTGAATAAATTTTCTTTACAGTTTTAACATTAATATATCACAGATTAAAAACGTTCTCACCCAATCGGTCCGTTGATTACACACTTCAGGATGTCACTATCACAAGAACAAACAGTTCACTTCTTGATTGATCCATCCGATCTCTAGGTGAACTTTCTGGAAGAAAGCTCCATAAGAACAGCATCCGAAGATGAAGTGGCTACTTCATGACGAAGCAGACAAATATCCCATCATAGACTAGAGCCAATATCTCATAGAGACTTCAACATGGGCAGAGAGATTTTTAACTAGAAAATGAAGAGCGTGATTAACATATCGGACAGCGCCAAGGCACCCAGCTAAAATATCAACTCATGGCTTCCAGAACGAGGCAGAGTGAAAACAACACAGGTGAAATGAAATGAACTGCAACGACCAACAACGCCAACTCCAACGCCTTGTTGAGTGCTGAACTTTGTGTGTATTTTTAGATCTGCCTTTTTCTGAGCACAGTGGTGGCTTTTAAGGAAAAACTTCTATATTCCAAGAACCAATCAAACAGCAGAATCAATAGCCTGTAAAAACTTAACACACTGAACAGTAAAACTCATTTACATATCATACGGAATAAAACACTATTTTCAACTTTTGACGTATGAAAGTTGGCAACATATTAAAGGTAAACATTGAGGACCTGGCCAGGGTCCGCAACAATAGGCCTATTGCACATTGAAATTCTCATGAAATTATTGATCGTGAAGTGGTCCATGGCCCACAGACGGCATGAAGGTAAAAACATTGCACATTTTTCTTGTATAATATATTGCAAAACATTTATCACAATTTGATATTGCACATTAACATTTATTTTCTGAATTTGCTGACGATCCTGTGCAGAACCCCCGCCAGCGATCTGCGGGACTTCCCATCATTAACTGGCAGGCCCCTCCTGTTACAGGCCGGCTGTCGTTACATCCCAGATTCTTTATTAATTATTTATCCAGTGTGATCATTGAATCAATGACAACAATGAATGGCATTATACATTCAGTAAACAATAACATTTATTCAATTACCTTTTAGAATTTTATCAAAAGGATTATCACAGTTAGCTTTCTCTCTCTTAACATTATTTGACACAGTAAAGTAACGCTCTCACCACTTTGTCCAGAAATTCATGTGTTAATCCAGATCGTCTATTATCCAGTCCAGAATATCACTTTTGATCACCGACCTTCGATGCACCATGATGGAGACGAGTTTTGCATGGTATTGCATCCTGAAGCATCTGCTGATACCACAGTTCAACCTGCGTGGGAGACAGCAGGTGGTGAACGGTGAGAAAGACCCAGAGGCAGCCGGTCTGGCTACCGATCACTCCATGTGTCTGATGAGATCGTGACGACCTTTGAATATCAAAGAAACATCGCTGACGAGAGGTGCTGAAGCACGTCTTTCTGCAGCTATTGAATTATTTTGAATGAGAAGTCACCTGGCGTATATATATATGGCACTACAGGGCGAGACGCCTTAGAATTAGTAACTGTTTTGAAGACGCAGGAATCTATGGAATCGAGCTGAATTAGCAAGCATCTGGTATTCATGAGAGCATTCCCATAATGCCTCTTGATTGAACCAATCACAAAGTTGAAGGTATGGTACTGAACTTGTATCTAATTTACATATTTCAGAGAGAGAGAAGAATATTGCACAAAATAAGTTAAAAAATCTTTCAATGTAAAATAAAGATGGTGGCCGATTGGCAACACTGATGATGGGATGATCCCGCCGATCGATCCAGGAAACAAATAGGGTAAAACTTTAAAATCTATAAAAATGACTAGAATAAGGACCATTAACATTACTATTTCTGACTGTTATGACACAGACTGTTGGTATCATTTCACAAATGATGGCAAAAACTAATCCTAGTGCCGCAGATATTCATTAGGTTCTACTTCAACAGTAGCAATGGATGGAAAATCTGTTGGCAGTTCAGCTCCCAAGGTTGATCGCCGAAGGTAATTTCATTTTTGATAGGCATCTCTTCATTTTGATAGGATCCATGATCGGTGAACCATGTACTTGTGCTGCTTGAATCAACACTTAGAAGCCCACAGAAGACCAGTAGAAACGTGTATATTTCTTATCATGGGTTGATGTTGAAAACTTTTGAATTACTTCAAAACCTGTTCTCGGAATCCAATGTTGCAACTCGTTCATATACAGATATTGAACAGAAACTTACTTCTTATTTCAAAGCCAAAGCCCATGTGCTTGCTGCTAGATGTGAATTTCTCAGATGCCATTTGCAATCAAGCCAGATGTACACGGAATGGGTCACTTACTTGCGAGGAATTGCCAGGGACTGTAGATTCGTATGTAGTCAAAATGGATGTTCCCAATCTTTCATGGACTCTAATTCATGATGCCATAGTTCTTCATACTCATCATGATCAAGTTTGCTCTGCAGCTCTCCAGGATACGATCCTAGTCTTGATGTCCTCAAAATTGCTGAAGGTTTTGAAGCTACACAGCGCAGACTTTAAAGTGAATCTGAATTGTCCATCAACTTTCATTAATTTTCTGCCATGTGAAATTCTACAAATGAAAAATTCATAGTCACGATCGAAGAATTTCAAGAGAAGTGAAATTCAGCCTTCGAAAAAACCCAGTGATGTACCTGATACCTGTTTTCGCTGTGGCGGCAGATACCTGACATCTGAGTACAAATTTCGTGAGGAGATCACTTGTAATTTTTTGCAAGAAAATAGGTCATATTTCTTCCATTTATTATTCAAAAAAGAAACCTAATCCAAAGAAAAATTCTCCAAATCAGAAACATCAGCATGCTAATATATCTTTTCAGAATATGGAAGTGGGAGAAACTGTGAATGCTTGCGTGGACTGTACAGACAACAAGCTACTCATTTCACTGATGGCAGACCTCACAGTGCTCCTATTTTTCCTACTTTTCCTATTTTTTAGAAATGCCCTCCTATTTTCCTACTTTTGTCGCAGTTGTCCTATTTTATTCCAATTCTCTCCTACTATTCCTATTTTATCCCTCCCTTCCTTTTGTTTACAGCCAATATCTCACTACAAAAATTCCGAGAAACCGCAAAATGTCACTGCTTTCCATCCTTTTTGACTTTTCTTTCTTATTATTTTCTTTTCTTTATCGTTTTATTTTCTTCACAACTCGCTACTGAAAAAGAAAAAAGAATTTTTTTTTAGGGCGATGACAAGAGTATCTTTTTGCCCCCGTGCCGTATAGCCAAAGTGCTAAAACTGAAGTCCAGTGGAGAAAGCGAACCTGTTTGGGAGATCGGTTGCCGTAAATAAGAAGGCAAAAAAAGGGAAGAGTAGGGACAGGCTCTGTCCAAACACAAGAGACTATAGGTTTCTCTCCCCTTATCTTGTAAGGAGCGTTCGAAGCTAGGTTTTCCTAGTAGGCGTTTTGCGCCACGTGAACCGAACTGGATCATTTCGCTTCAGCTGTAATGTGTTACATAATCACGCTACACATTTGTGTTTCCCGAGCGTAGCGCATCAGATCAGTATATTATAGTATATGGCCTTGCAGTCAGCTACTCTATCGGCCGCATGCCCCTGTTTCAAAGGAAAGGAAAGAGAACACAGCAAAAATGAAGAGAAGATCAGTGGAATGCGCGGCACACAACGTATTTAACTCCCCCAGAAGCAGTCCGCCTATCGTGCCCCACGTAAAGCGCTGTAGTACTGCTTTTCGTATTGGTGAGTGGACGGCATGTCGCGCTAGGTGATTCACGTTGCACGCGGCATAAAAAACCTGCTCCTAGGAAAACCCGGCTTTACGGGACAGATCGTGAGCCATGTCTGGTTTTACAAGGGTGGGGGGGGGGCGAGCCAATTAGCCGCTTTCTAAATTCAGGAAATAACTTTCGGGTGTCTATGCTCAGTGTCATTCAAGCATTACGTCAGCAATGATGATGGTGGGGGGAGGGGTTTCTGATTTGCTGATTTTTGATGACGGGGGAGGGGTGTTAGGATGATTACTTCATCACCCACCCTTTATAAAAATGTGAAATACAGTATTCTTAATGCCATCTTACTCGTTGCGCCAAAAACGAGAAATACTTTTCGCTAGTTTGTGGGGACTTGAACTAACATTCTCCCTATTGAGTTCCCTACAGAGCCACCTTAATGATCTCTAAATACTTAGCGGATCTAGGTGCTCTGGACCTTTGCCGCGTTTATAGCAAACAGTGCTGAGGCCTATCTCTAGGAGATGCTGGTCCGGGCCGCTCAAGTGCTCCGGAACTGTGCCACGCATCACTCATGTGATCCGTAATTATTCCATGGATCACTTAAGTAATCTTAGAATTTTCCGCGGGTAACTTAGAGTGATGTAGAACCGCACTGGTGGCCACGCCAGTGCTCTAAAATTGTGCCACATGTCACTCAAGGAATCTCTAAATGTGCCACGGATCGTTTAAATGGTCTGGAACTGTGTCGCGGGTCACCTATTTGTGAATGTGCCGCTTCTTTGATTTTTACAAGGTGTGAGCGATGTAGAAGTGTTGCTTGGTTCATTTTTACAAAATAAGATTTGAAGTTGTGAGTCACAACAGATGACTCTGGGGCCACATTATGCCCGTGGGCAATTGGTTGAGCATGCATGGGTTACATTTCTATGGCACCTAGACTGTTTTTTTTTCTTTCTTTGAAAAGCACAGGGGAAAAATGGATCACGATCAATAGTTGGACTTTTCAAGTAACAGTAGGAATTTGATTAATTTCTTTTTCGTTTTGCCATTTACATTGTTTTTGATACCGCACATTCTGTGGAAATGAAAGATTTTTAAATTCATTAGAACTTGAGTTTCTTAAAATATTCATAGATAATACTATAATTGAAGTATATAAAGTGTGAATCTCAATGGCTACAACATTTTTAAATGCCATAATAATTTGGGAATTCCATTTTTTCCCCTCCTATTTTTTGTCAATGATGTTCCTATTTTTCCTACTTTTTTTCCCAAATTTTCACTTCTAGGCCTGCTGATGGTTAATAACCAAGTGACACCTGTTAAGTAGATACTAGTGTTTCGTGTTCCTTAGTTGGGACCAGTGGATGCAAAGCTCTTGGGTCACCACCATGCAGTCTATCAACTACAAAACTGTAAGGATATGGATGTGTTGAAGTTCCACTAAATGGAAAAATTCTGGTCACAGTCAAATATAAGGGTAAAACCATGGACCTTCCTCTTCTTGTTACGGATGCTGCGGAAGGATGTAACATTTTTTTAGATTAGACTGGTTCAAAGCGTTTGATTTTCGCATTGATGACTCTGTTCAGCAAGTAATTGCTCTCTGTATCGTTCCAATTTTAGCATATGTATGTACTGCCAAAGCGAGTATAAGTAATTGCTCTGGCAACTACTATTCTGCATTAAAAATTAGCTGCACAAGTTTTCCAGAGGCATGAAAATGTATTTTGAGATGAACTTGGGAAGTGTAATTCTTACTAGGCCAGTGTTTTTTTTTGAAGCCAAATGCTCTACTGAAGTTCTGCAAAGCATGTCCCATTCCATTTTCTCAGGAGATCGCTGTCAAAGCAGAAATTGATCACTTCTGTAGTCATCTGGAAGCCATGTACTACAAGTCAGTGGGCAGCTCCTATAGTTGTTGTAAATAAACCGAATGGTTCTATTCGCATTTGTGGTGACTACAAAGTGGCAGTGAACTCTCAAATTGATGTAAATCAGTACCCTATTCCAAGACCCAAGAATTATTCCAGAAACTCAAAAAATAGGCAAAGATTTTCCAAGATGGATCTTTCTAATGCCTATCTTCAACTCGAATTAGAGGAAGAGTCAAAGAGACTGTTAGTTGTTAATACACCCTATGGATTGTATGAGGGACAGACTTCCTTTTGGAGTGGATAGTGTACCAGCCATATTCCAGTGCTTCCTTTAACAGCTCATAGCTGGTATTCCTGGTTATGATAATTACTTGGATGACATTGTCACAGCTTCTAATGATGAGGAGCACTGCAAAGCTTCTCGATGAACTCTTCCATTGTCTAGAAAGCAATGGTCTCCCCTGTAGCAAGCCAAAATGCAAATTATTCCGGTTTGAAGTTGAGTACTTGAAGTACATAACTAGTGCAGATGTGATTAGGCCATCAGATTCTAATATTGCAGCAGTGAAATACTTGCCCAAGCCTAAAAATATCCAGGAACTGCATTCATTCGTTGGAAAAAATCAACTACTGTAATAAGTTCATTCTTGGTTTTTCTCAGCTCACAGGCCCTTTGAACAAACTGTGAAGAAAAAAATGTGAAGTTCGAGTGGAAGCAAGAACAATATGAAGCGTTCCAGAAATTGAAAAAAATATATTAAAGCTACCAGACTAGTGCATTGCAACTCAGAATTGCCACTGATTCTGGTAAGTGATGCATCATCTTATGGCATAGGTGCTGTAATTTCTCACAGATATTCTGATGGTTCAGAAAAACCAATGGCCTTTGCTTCCAAGACATTGGGTGCAAAAAAACCTACAGTCAGATAGAAAAAGAAGCTTTATCCATTATTTATGGTTTGAAGAAATTTCATCTGTATTTGTTTGGTGGAAAATTTGAACTCTTCGTGGATCACCAACCTCTGGTATCCATATTCCATCCCAACAAGCAACTTCCCGTGATGACTGCTCAGAGACTAATATGTTGGGCAATTATTCTCATATAATGGTTGGCCGAAACATTTGCCTGAGAACAATGAAGATGTAAAACCATACTTTTCAAGAAAAATTCACTCTGTCAACCGAGGTATCTTGTCACTTTTCCAAACTAAATGTCTTCATGTAATCATTCCATGAAGACATTCAGTTTATTCAGACATAAGATTTTGCAACGTTTAGTTCTCAAGACTCTTCACATTGAGAAATGGTTCACATTAAGCAGAGATGGCTCAAAGATATTGCTGGTTCCCACGGATCAAGCAACAGATTGAAAACACTTGAACTACCAGACAGATACCCACAGATTGAAAACACTGCAAACCAATGCCAACACGAGAAAGCTTGTCCAAAAGCGATGTTACAAAATTGGCCAAAACCAGATGATCTTTGGAACAGAATTCATATAGACTTTGCGGGTCTCATCCGAAATTCCATATGGCTTATCATTGTTGCTGCATATTGCAAATTTCCTTACAGACCTCGCAGCGCTCCTATTTTTCCTACTTTTCCTATTTTTTAGAAATTTCCTCCTATTTACTTACTTTCGCCGCAATCGTCCTTTTATACCGCAATTCTCTCCTACTATTCCTACTTTATCCCTCTGTCTCTTTTGTTTACAGCCAAAATCTCGCTACGAAAATTCCGAGAAACCCCAAAATGTCACTGCTTTCCCTCCCTTTTTGACGTGTTTCATTCGCATCACAATTCGCTACTAAAAAAAAAGAAAATAAAAAAAATTTCAGTTCCACTGGAGAGGGGACGACGAGAGACAAGCGTATCTTTTCGCCGCCGTAGTCAAAGTGCTAAAAACTGAAGTTCGGTGGGGAAAGCGAATCTGTTTAGTAGATCGGTTGCTGTAAATAAGAAGGGGAAGAACAGGCTCTATCCATCCACACACGAAATTCCATGAGAGACTAGGTTTCTCTCTAGGATCCCGTAAGGAGCGTTCATCCCTGAAGCCGGGTTTTCCTAGGAGTAGGCTTTTTGCACCGCGTGAACCGAACTGGATCATTTCGCGTCGGCAGAAATGTGTTACGTAATCACGTGTTTTCCAAGCCTGGCGCTTTGAAGGGAAGGGAAATAGAACAACACGAAAATAAAGAGAAGATCGCTGAAACGCGCGGCATACACGACGCTTAACTCCTCCAGAAGCAGTCCGCCAATCACGCCCGACGTAAAGGGCTGTCGTGAGCCGTATTGCGCTCTGTAGGAAAACGTAGTAAGAAAATTGGTGAATGGACGGCGTGTCGCGCTGGGCGATTCACGTTGCGCACAGCACAGAAAACCTGCCTCTAGGAAAACCCGGCTTTAGGTGACAGAGCCCGAGCCACGTCTGGTTTTACAGGAAGAAGGTGGGGGGGGGGGGGGGGGAAAGACGGAAACCACCTGTTTTTTAACCTTCAGAAAATAACTTTCGGGTATCTTTATTAGGGGTTATTCACGGGGCTAACGAGAAAGAGAGGGCTATGGCACTCCGAGCAGAAACGACGATCACGTGACCAACTGGGTCCTAACTTTTTTCCCGTTCCCCCGTAACATGACTTTCTTGCAAAACATCCTCTGCAATAGCCAAGTTCTTCCAAGTTTGCAGAACATTCCCTGCGATCTTTCGCAGCGTATAAATACGCATTCTGTTTGCAAAATATGTTCTGCCCAAAGGAGTTTAAAGAGAAAGAATGATATAACATTCATATAACGAAATATTAAGCTTCCAAGTCTTTCTACACAAATTTGAATGTCATTTTCCCTCAAATATTGGATATATTTTCTTCTTACTAGACAATTACTATATACAAATCTCATGGCCCCCAATGTCAAAGGTTGAGTCGACTGGTCTAATATATATATATACGCAATATATTATGCAAAAACCTGTGAGTAAGACTTTGTTTTTTGAAAAATGATAAACACTGGAAGAATAAAAACTTTTACCCTTACAAATTGGAATAACAAACTGCTGAAAATACACTGCACCGATTTACCTGCTTTTAATAGCTCGTATACACTTCATAAACTCTAGAAATATCTGGAAAAGAACCCTTCAAGTAAATTTTATCAGGTTCACTAAGCATTATATTCCAATGCATTTTCATAACCCTCAAATGACAATCTATTGGTCAAACACATACTGAAGTAAAATATATTTGCATTAGCGATTCAAGATCTATAGCTTAATTCTATGCAGTAAAATACAACTTTTTGCCCATTAAAGAAATTTTGTAAACTGCTTATTCACTGCGAAAAAATACTGAAATACGAGAAAAAAAACCAGACAGGTGTGTACAAAATTTTTATTTTTCAATAATTCAATGCATAATTTGTTACAAAGCTGAAGTTTCGCAAGAAATAAAAACCACCAAAGTGTTGAAGCTACCAAATATTACAAATGTAAACAACAATTTCGCAACAACCACAGTTGCTCCAATTTTCCTCACCCCCCCCCCTCTCCAAATAAACCCACTCAGGTGGGTGGGTTTCTAGATTTTAAAATGATTGAATCCTATCATTTTTGTCTTGAACATGGAGAATATTTATTTTTGTTTATTGTGTGCTGTTTTGCAACCTACTTTGAAAATTTTTCTAAACAACATGAGTTTGATCAAATATAATTTTTGAAAGAAAGTTTTTTCTAACTAAATTTTTCTAGAAATAAAATACTTTTGTGGGAGCATACTGCCACCTTGATATCTTAAATCAGTGATTCTCAACCAGTGCTCCGGGGAAACCTTGGAGCTCCGTGTGCAATTTCTAAGGGCTCCGCAGCGACTCGAGGAAAATAAAATAAATCAGTAAATTTGATAGATAAATAAAAAAGGTCTACAGGAGTCCGCCATAAAAATTATATGCAAAAAGGGCTCCACCATAGAAATTATATACAGAAAAGCAAGTCACAAAAAAGGTTGAGAACCAGTCTTAAATAATGCTGAACGGAAAACCTATCTTAAAGCAGTTCTGTGTGCTTGGGAATTCCAAATTATTCTCTACTGAAACTGCAGATTCTGCTTCATAAGCTCAAAAACCAAATAAGAGTAATAATAATCTTTTAAGTTGTTTTTAATTATTGAATGAAAAATGCACACCAAAAATATAGCATAATATTTTAACGTTTATAAACATGGACGAAAAATACAGCAGCTTTTCCAGAAGAGGAAAACGTCAACTACCCCACTTTCTTTCTGGAATAAACATTACTTACTTGAAATAAAGGGCCTTCAACTCACTCACAATAAAATGTCATCTTAAAAAACAGTATCACAAAAATTGCAGATCACCATAATGACATCAAGAAATTGACGTGCATGATTTGACACTCACAAGAATGAAATCACCACTCGAAACACTGGGACCAATTAGAAACGTAATACTTGAACCACTGGAACGAATCTAAAACATCTTGCCATGCCCCAGTCGAAGATAGGGCCAGTGGGAATCTCGTCAATCAATCCATGTGCATCACTAATCACATGACAAGGCATCAAGAGACCACAGGAGAGTCATAGTAACTCCAGCTGTTTAACCCGCACTCGATCACAGGCTCATCAGAAACATACAGCAACACGTCAGACGTCAGCGAGAACAACTACATAGAAGAAACCAGCATATCTTTCCGACGAGACACAACTGTTCTCAGATGCATTCAAACCTTCAGAAAGTTCCCTAAAAAACATTAAAAATTAATTAAGCGAAATCTCCAGGATTTGTTACAGATGTTAAAACATTGTCAAAAAAGATACAACACACAGCAGGAAACAAAATCAGCAGTGTTTTTCAACGGGTCCCCATGGGCACTGTGACAATTATTTACTATTATTACACAAAGAACACATTTAGTGCTTAATTGTAATTTAGTACTTCAATTTTTTTGATATATAAATTATTAAAAAAAACATATTTTGGATTTCACGGGAAGGTAACATGGAATTTGCCCTTCGCTACAGGAGTCTGTGTTGTGTGTCTTGACATTCACTAAGGGGTCCACTACATCAAAAAGGTTGGGAAACACGCTCTACAGTACAAATACAAACACTTTCAAAATGAACAAAGCATAAACATATAAAACGTAGGCTAAGTTCTTACAAAAACTATTCAAACTTATTTTACTGTTCATTAATAAATGATTACACAAATGTGTATCAATGAAATCTGCATGAATATAATACTTGAGTGTAACTTTTACAGGGCGTTAAATTGAAGCGTTGATGAAGTGCTCGCGAGCATGAAATTAGACATGAGCATTGAGCACCTTGGTGCTTCGGGGAGAAGACTGCTAATTCATAACATTTGCAAACCTGCTACACAACATTGTTGGGGCATTGTAATATATACAGTGGATCCCGCTTATAAGGTTTTTAAAAAATTTGGCATTGAAAAACATTGTAAGTGGGAAAATGCTTTGAATGTGGGAAATCTTAGTACTTCTTACTAAGTAATTCTTACTAAGCATTATAAGCAAGAAAACATTATAAGCGGGATCGACTTTATACGGATAAACAGAAGAAAAAAAAATTTATCCAATATTGAATTTGAAGGAAAATTGCTTACTTTTTTTACTGTGAGGCTCCTCGCTTGGCGAACAAATCGTTGATCACCAACTTGCCACATACATCGCTTGGGCAGTGCAATCTATCTATAAACAGAAAAAATAAAAACCTATTAGCCAATATTGAATTTAAAGAAAAATTGCTTTTTTTAGTTTCTTGAAATATGCAATAATAAAAAAATTATACACAATGCTAATAAAAAGAAATGATTTTACTTTCCTTAATATACCATTACATTTTAAATTGATAAACCCACTCATCTTTTAAAATTCTATTTGCATTATACTAACCATAGCCATAATTTTATTTAAGTGATATGAGTGTATACGTGCATTTTATTTACATTATACTCTCATCATAGGCAAAAAATTTGCACCATACATGTGTATCAACGCTTTTCTAGATGATTTGAATAACAATTATTAGTTACTTTAGTCAAGCTGTTCATCATTTCGTATAATAATACCCCTACTGATTAGTTAAATCATGCAATTTCCATGCCAGAAATACGAACAGCTTCGCACGTGGTAACATACACAATTTGATTTACTTTATACAGACAAATATGTTAAATTAATAATAACAAAGATGGTAGTATTTAACACTCACCTGCATTTGGATGTTTCTCAGAAGCTAAAATTGGCAAAGATAAAATATTATAAAGCTTGATTATTGGATCGCATATTCGAAGCACTGAAAAAATGCCTTCCTCTCAAGCTAAAGCAAGCAGCAACACGAACGAGCAACGAAAAAAAGTAGGACCCAGTTGGTCACGTGACTTTCGAGTGCCGTAGCCCTCTCTCTCTCGTTAGCCCCGGTTATTCAAGTATTACGTCATCGAGGGGGGATTTCCGATTTGCTGACTTTTGATGGGGGGGGGGGGTGTGTGTGTGTGTTTGATGTCATCAACCACCTTTTATAAAAATATTAAATATTCTTAATGACGTCTTACTCGCTGCGCGAAAAACGAATAAAACTTTTCACTAGTTTGTGGGTACCTGAACTAACATTCTCTCTATTGAGTCTCCTACACAGCCAGTTTAGTGGCCTCTAAATACTTAGCGGATCAAGTGATATGGAAATGTGCCGCAGGCCGCTTAAGTGCTCTGGACCTGTGCCACGCGTCATACAAGTGATTATGCCGCGGATCACTTAAGTAATCTGGGAATGTGCCGCGGAAAACTTGAGTGATGTAGAACCGCACTGGTGGCCGCACCAATGCTTTAAAACTGTCACATGTCACTCAAGGAATTTCTAAATGTGTCACAGATCGCTTAAATGGTCTGGAATTGTGCGACGGGTCACTTAAGTGATCTGTAAATGTGCCACTTGGTTCATTTTTACAAAATTAGGTTTGAGAAGGACAGGCCACATCATAACCCCAGGGCCATATTTGGGCCGCACAGACCAAATATTTACCGCGGGTCAAGGATTACCAAGGGCTCAGAGGTAGGGTTGCAATGAATTTCTCGAGCAATTTTGAGTTCTTAGCCTTCAAATAGCATTGAAATTGGCAGAAATTGATTATAATAACATATAAAGGTATTTTCTTAAGAAATTTTAATTCTTTTAAAAAATATTTTCTGTATTAAAAATAAATTTTTGATCGTCTGTGGGGGCCACGAGCTCCCAAACCAGATTCCACCCCTCCCAGTGCGTCTCTGATCCCACCAATATGCGTTAGGAGAAAGGGAACAGAGCACTGACAAAATTTTGCTGACGGGGGGGGGGGGGGGTGTCAGAGTTTTGCTGACTTTTTCTGACAAGGAGGGGTCAAAAATGGCTAAAAATTTGCTGACATAATACTTGAACGGCCCTTTATTTTAAAGCATACATGTGCATGTGCCCAACCCGTGGCCTAAATGTGGCCTGCCTCAAGTGTCCCACTTACAAATAAATTAAGAGGCTCGCAGCACATTCATACCTCATTTAAATGACTCGCAGCATATTTCCAGATCACTCAAGTGGCTCACGGCGAATTCTGCAATTGAGCAGTCCGAGACAAATTTCCTAATCACTCAAGTGGCCCGCTGCACATTCCCAGATTGCTTGGGTGATCCGCGGCACATTTACAGATCACACAAATAACCTACAGTGCTGTTCTAGATCACTTAATCAAGTGGCTCGCGACACGTTTTTAAATCAATGAAGTGGTCCCACACTCTTCAAAAGTTTGAGTTAAGTTGAAATGTGCCGCGAATCATTCAGATGGTCTGAAAGTGTGCAAGGAAATGTGTGGAAAAGTGTGTGGAAATGTGTCAAGAGCGCCACTAAAATAATCTCATAGAAAATGCATCTTGCCACTTGAAGTGTTAATGTATCGCAGACCATTAGTTGATCTGTGTGCTGCGAGTGACTCAAGTGATTTCGAAGCATGCAGAGGGCCACTCAAATGATCAAATGTGCCTCCAGCCACTTAAGCCCCGTCCACATGTGCAAGATTGTGGGTCGCTTTGGTGGTAATTACCGGCATGACAAATTTTTTTCCCCCGTAGGGAAGAAAAAGGTGGGAGTGAAGCTCATCAAAAAAAGCCCATCTTTCTTGGGGTGGTTTGGAGGTCGACACAGACTTTCTCTCCCATAACCTTTTGCGCCGCGAAAACTGCTATAAGCTCCTTCGTCAACCATCTTGAATCAATCACTTCCGTTCAACCTACGTAACCAGTGACGACTTCCGGAAAGAAGATGGAGGGGATTAACGACATAAACTTAACATCATGTGAACGATTTGTAGCGAAAATCCCTGTTACCGGGAACTTCCGGGATGTTTTATTGTACATGTGAATGGGGCTTTAAAGTAATCTGCAACTGAACTATGTGCCACTTAAGTGAACTGGGGGTCTGCCGCTGGTCGCTCAAGTGATTTGGAAATGTGCTTGAGGTCACTTAGGTGATCTGGATATGTGCTGTTGGCAGCTTATATCTGGAAGTGTGCCCAAGTGACTGAAGTGATCTGGAAATGTGTCCCACTTAAATGATTTGATGATCGTTCGTGGGCCACTTGTGTGGTTTTGTTATTTGTCCTGGACCACATGAGATAACTCCGATGGCCACAGGTTAGCATGTGTGTTTTAAGAAAATGTGTCTTTGGAAAAAAGCCAGACATTCATGAACATATGCAGGCCAATCGTTGTATCCTTCGGATATAGTGTAACTCCAAGAGGTGTTACATCAAGGGTGTTCAACATTCAGTAGAGTGCGGGCCATTTCATTGATTTTGAAATGTGTAGCGGGTCACAGAAGCTGACCTGTAAATATTTCTGGATCAATTGAGTACTTTGAAAGTGTGCCGCAGTGATATGTAAATTTTCCGCAAGTCATCTAAATGATCTAGGAATGTGCCGCAGCACACTTAAAGCCTGTGGAACTGTGGTGCAGGTTACTTCAGTGATCTTTAAAAGTTTCATGTGTCGATTGAGTGCTCTGGAACTGTGCCGCGGTGATCTGTAAATATGCTGTGACATATTTACTCATCAGAGAATGTGCCGCGGGTCACTTGAATGATGTGTAAATGTACACGGGTCACTTTTAGTTGTCTAGAACTCTGCCGTGAGTCACTTAAGTGTAGATGAACAATATCGCAGGTTACTCTAGTGATCTAGGAATGTGCCACAGGTCACTTAAGTGAAGTGGAACAGCAGCTCGTGTAACTTGAGTAATCTGGAACTGTGACGCGAACCACTTGAATGACCTGAAACTGTGCTGCAGGTTCTCTGGAACGATCTGGAAATGTATCGCTTAGTTCATTTTTTGCAAAATTAGGTTTGAAGCTGGGGGCCTCAACAGGTGATTCCGGGGTCACATCCAGCCTGTGGGCAATGGGTTAAGCATGCATGTGCTACATTTCTATAGATAATACTATAATTAAAATATATAAGGTGTGAATCTCAATGGCACAACATTTTTAAATGCCATGATAGTTTGGGAATTCAGTTTTTTCCCTCCTATTTTCTTCCTATTTTTTGTGAATGGTTTTCCTATTTTTCCTACTCTTTTTTTCAAATTTTCACTTCTAGGCCTGTCCTTATGTGATTGAGATGAAATCTACTATTTCAGAAGCAACTATTGAAGCTGTAAAGAAGGTATTCATAATTGAAGGATTGCCAATCATCCTTGAGTCAGACAAAAATTGAATTTACAATTTACTAGTAAAGTTTTTGAGGACTTTAGTAAATTGAATAGTATTAAGCATCTTACTACTGTTCCATTTCATCCTGCCTCTAATAGCAGAGCAGAACGTTTTGTAAGGACATTCAAAGAAGCTATGTAAACAGCTGTGTTGGGGGGAGGAGAACGACCACAAATTAGAAGCACCTCAAAAGCTTCTTATAACATACAGGATAGCACCCAAACCTGGTTGTGATAAGTCCTCTGCGAAACTACAATAGCAGGCAGCCTAGAAATCTGCTCACTTATTCCCTCCACAGGATAAGAACATTGCACTTCTACAAGATGGTGCTACCCACAAGTTCAATATCAACAGAAGAGTGTTCTGTAAGAATTATTTGAATGTTCCTAACTTAGTGCCCAAGTCCTCAAACATCTTGGTAAAATGATGTATTTGGTTCAGACGAATCAGGGAAAATAGAAACGTTATCAGAACCAAATGAGAAAAGATCATGCTTCAGAGAAACATTCTACAATACCATCTTCTAAGTACTGTGTGGACTTTCAATTCTTGCTGCCTCCTCCTGCTAAGTATTCAAGGTGTCCAGAGACTGCGTCTGAACCTGCTATTTGGTGGTTCTGCTGTTATTGCCAATACTTCAGTTGGGCATTTTTTATGCTCTGCACTGGTTTCGAGTCAATCCTCTTCTGTTCTTCATAGGTAGACTCTTAAGAAAACACTGTTCGAGAGATTTATTCCATTGTGAGGGAGGGGGGGGGAATGTAGTAAAAATACTACAAACTGAATAGAACCATGGCCAACGGCATCCGTCTGTGCTCTTTTACCTTTTGTACTTCCCTGGTCACAATGTTTTGCAGCTATTACTCTGACCACGTTTGATTTTATTTTGTAATCGTTTTTATTACAATAAATTGTTATATTCTACAATATGCATGATCAGTATAATTCAGTATATGGCTCTACCGCTTCTTAAAAATACATCATAAAGTAAGATCAAAAAATGAAAATGACACTCTTATTGAACACAAAATCAAAATTGTCCAAATTAATGTGAGCATGGACAAACTCAAAAACTTTTTTGACCATAAAGACACTATTTTTTCACAACTCAGTCAGAACAAGTTTTCCTTCCACAATTTCCTTCGCAGAAGTGTCTCGCTGTGCCTCCAGATGGATCTGCATCAACCGCACACATTGGTGTTTTGTTTTACATTCGTACCACACATTGTCAAAAGTGCAAATCCTGATAGAATTGTGTCGTTTGCTAAGTCTGTCAAAAGAAAACTTTTTCGGTCATTCGGTTAAACCAAATTTGAATGTCCTGCTTGTTATATTACAAGTGTTAATCCACTTGGTTAAAGTAAAAGTTGCATACACAGCTGAGTACACTTATAACATAACCCGGATATAATATAAATCATGGATATGGTTGTGTAATCCTTAAAGTTTGGCACATTCACGTCTATATATTTTTACCTCTGTCGTAACATACACTGTGGATATAACAAAGCAGAAGAATGGTCTTAACCAAGAAAATAATCCTGATATAACATTAAAAAAACCTTAGTCAAAAACACTTTTTTGTACAACATTTATTGTATGCGTGTGATATCTTGATGTTTTCTCACAAAAAGACACATGTTTTCAATAATTGTTTTCATTGCTGGATTAGTTACATTTCTCATCAACAGACGGCACTGAATATATTTTTAACTTTAGCGCTACCTGTCTATGATAAATGTAACTATTTTGGTAATAAAATTTTTGGCATTTAATAAAATCCTGTCTTTCAGTGCAAAACTGTATCGTCCATGCTTTTCGAATTATTGAATTTTTACTTGTTCTCATTACTTTTGATTACGTTATGAATGGTTGTGATAAAAGAACAATTTTTAGTGACATGTATATAAAATTCATAAACGTCAGTGAAGTTTTTTTTTCTAAATTTTTAAATTTTACACTGCTGTCAACTTCAAAGAAAAACTGTAGGAATAAACTCAAACAAAATTTTCCAAAAATGTCTGCATGTTGTATATTTTGCATTTTCTAATAAATTTTCAAAACTTTTCAGATATCAATCAAAAACTATATTCACGCTACATTATATTTCAATTATGCACTGCATAAACTTATTTTGTCTGTGACAATCTCAACAATGCATATATGCTATTGCTACAAAAGCTACTTTCAACACCTCGCTTATTACATATACGTCGGTTATACTTCTCGAATTACCTAGAGGCTATGTTGACTGTATTTCCATCTAACACAGTGCCAGAGGGAGAAAGAAGTGATGCTTTTGTAGTTCCCTTTCAAGCACACTCACATGTACTGATCAAAATTAAAACTTTCCCACTTCAAAAAGTGTAAATTACCTAGATTTTGCTAAAAAGTAATAAAAATCAAAATTGCATTTATTTCGTAAATTTTGTATTTATCACGATTATTTCGTAAATACAAAATTTACGTATTCCTAGTGATACTACGATGATTTTAGCAACTGTTTGCTTCCATATCTCTTATTTGACCTTTTTCTCACACGTTTATGTGGCAGTATTAGTTGAAATATTGTTTTAAAGTGAAGTAAAACCAACGTTTGAAGCATTCTTTATTGTTTTCTGGAAAAATATGAGTTTTTGATAATCTAAGATGGCGTCAGTCCCATCGACCTCCAATTATCAAGACTCTACTGTAAATCTAATCTTGGGTTTTTGGGGAGTCAAAGTGAGGTTTTAAAAAAAATATGATGTTCACAGGGTGCCTATATTTTAAAACAATGTAAAATAAGAACCACTGGTAAGAGCAATTTTCAAAACAAAATGACAGCACCTATCAACTACATTTACCTTAACCAAAGTTAGGTTTTGATATCAAAAACTGGTTGAAAGTGTCAAAAACTGCCGAATACCATCAAAAACTGCCGAATACCATCAAAAACTGTCGAAAACCATCAAAAACCTAAATGAATGTCTTTTGATAATGTTTGAACACAATAGGTGTATAACATGATGAAAAACTAACTTTTTTGTATACTGCAATGTTTTATTTTCAAACATTAATGTATTACAATATTTGTATAATTTGTTATTTATATAATTTTTTACACAATTTTTCATTTTTTAACATAAGAGTCTAGAAAATATAAAATATAATTTTATGGTTTATTTATCTAAGCTAATTATTTGTGGTCAATTTGGTAAGCGGAATAGAACTATTTATTCAAAATATGTATCTATGACACCAGAGTTAAATTTTTGACCCCAGAAACTAACTCTATATTAGAACTGTCAATGTCAAATAGTTTTTGTTAACCTGATAGATATGTTAAATAACAAAACACTTAACTTTTACATAGATTAAAGGGTTTTATATTCAGAATTATAATTACTGAGAATCTATCTTGATATTTTAAATTTTCTGATTGGCCCAAAATTTTATTCCATATAAAAATTTTCACGCATAGCATCTGTTAATACACTAATTAAACTCATTTATTTTCATCTAAAAATTTCTTAGTTCAGGTTTTATAAATTTCCAGAGTTGTAAAGAGTATTTTCAACCAAAGCAGAGCCAACAGGACTTGATACCCAAAGCATTTGTTTTGCACATTTAAAATCAAATACAGCTTCAATTAGAAAACCATTGCATTATAAATGCTAGTAAATATACCATATCATAGTGTAGAGGTAAGAGTAACTAAGTTTGACTAAGGATAACTGACACCAGTTTCTTAAGCTTCATGTACAAGCTAGCATTGCCAAATTAAATGACATTTTAGTCCTACAATTTAGTATTTTGATCACTAGATATATTTCAATGTTATGCAGTATAAGAGTATCATTTTAAGTATCAGTGGTTATATAGATAATTTAATAATAGAAATCACCATTACATATATGAGGTAATAAACTTTTTTAAACACTTATCTGTTGTAAAAAAAAGTACAACAGATGGTTTATATCAATGCACACATATATATAAGCAGTTAAAGAAATTTTGGAAGGTCAAGAATCATCTTGAATCGGGGAATGTCAAATCATTCAGTGTTTATGCTAGGTTTTAGTCAAATTGTATATTTGATAAGGAAAAAAAACTATATATTTTGTGCAAAATAATTCTGTAGAGAGTAGAAAATTATTTTAGAATCATTAAATATTTATTCTTTTTATAACATAGTCACTTTAAACATTACATGCAATTAATGTGTGTATTTCCTGTAGGAATTGTTATATTGAAAAGCAGTATTTGAGATTTTTGATAGGGGGTTTTTTTGAACTGACAGTTTAAACCACAGTTTAAATTGCCTTGCGTCAAAAACCTGCCAACCCTGACCTTAACTCTTGTAACTTTTGGCTTTGGAGGTACCTCAATAATGTTTCGTACAGCAGTTGGTTTCGTAACTTTTACCATAACATATACAGTCCAACCCTGATTTAGGACCAATGTGCTTACTATTACTACTTAACCGTACCTGCCTCAAAGCAGAATATGCTGAAATCTGTGGCGTATGTTGCTTAACAATTAGTGCTACTGCAGAACGATGTGGAAGAATTTTAAGAGAATGCAGAAAACGTTATATATTATGGGAATTTTTTTTGTGGAAAATTTCCAGTTAGCCAAGGGCTTTTTCATGTGAACAATCAACATTTCCAGTGAACAATGCAAAACATTCTGCTTTGGGGTATACCTGCACCTCATGCACATTTCTTTGCAGAATTTCTAATGAATTGGTAAATGCTGGAATGTATTGTGAATATATATGAACATATTTATGCTGTTGAAGTTTTGTTTGTTTAGTGTTCTCGCTGGTGCTGTCATCTGCAAGCATGCTTACTGCTAGAAATTTTTAGTGAACAATTTTTCATCTTCCACACACACATACAAAATAAAATATATAAATAATATTCCTTGAATAGTAGCATGAGTTAAACAATGATTCTATACCATGCTAAACTTGTTATTGCACCAGAATTCTGTGAAATAAATGGTACTTTTAGATTGGAGTTTGATTGTACATTTTTATTGAATACATCATAATGACTCATTTATGTGTTTCTTTCTTGCTAAATTTCTTTTTTGCCTAGGTTTCTATATTGTCCAAGAGTATTTCCATTGTTCATACATATTTTTCTGCATTGTTTGCTGTCGAAAAGAAATATATCTCAAATGCAGAATCATTGTTTCCAGCCGAGATTCCATGTTCACTACAACAAGAGTAAGTTTTAATTTAATATGTACAAGTGCATAAAATACTAATAAAACCACAATTATATTTTAATTTTATCTATTCTATCCATTCATAGCTTTATGTATAAGAATTGTCATTTTTATTCAGAAGTAATAATTCAAATCCACTTTTGTATGTTGAGAACATACAGTTGTGACAGCTGAAACATCAAATGCAATGGTCAATATTCTAGACAATGGGTTTTTGACCTGTGCTGCGTGTGTACTTCCCAGGAGCTCTGTGGCAGATACAGAACCATAAAAAAAGAAAAGAAAAAAAGGACAAGATGATAGAACAACTACCTGGAACAATATACAAATAACTACAATTTTTTCATAAGTTACCACATTTGTCCACATTTGTAAAACCACCATCACATAAGTAAGAATCACATTTTAGTTTGATGTGCCAGATATAAAAAAGTTTTTAAAAACACTTCATTTATGTCATTCTAAAAAGAAAAATAAAACCTGTTATATTTCATGTCTTGTGTTTAGAACAGCAGTTCTGAACCTTTTTTGACTCATAGAGTCAATAATTTCAATGGTGGAGCACTGCAGGCCTCTTTTTAAATTTATCATATTTGAGAACATTCTCCACGATTCTCTTGAGATCTTTACATTTCTCTTGGTTCTATGGTTTCGCAAAACCATCAGAGCTGTTGTTAAGTTTGTTGCCAACTTACAATCTACAGAAAGATGCCTAATTTTTATTTTTACGTAAGATAAATACTATTTAAAAGTGAAAATGACATAATAAGTGATAAATAAGGGGACTATTTATATAATTTTCATAATTTATGCTTCTGGTGCCACACTAAAGTATAAAAAATTATTGATAGTAGTTTTATTTTTTTTTTCTTTCAAGGAAAAAGGTCAATCCAAGTGAAATCATACAACCCTAAATCATTGAACATTTTCACTTCTGGTCGAAATCTATGAACATCATTACCTGAGCTTTACTTTATTACCTAAGCCCATTACATTGAGCCCATATTTAGGGTCTTTTATGTCCCTGTGATGTCTAATACCCTCCGATCAACCATCCTTAAAAATGTTAAAAACATTGCTTTCATGTATTTTACATCATAGTTTCTCAAACTTTTTGATCTATCGCCCCTCTTCAAGGATTCTTTCTTCTTGTTGCTCCCTAACTCTAACTCAAGCCAACTACTAAGACTCTATACTAAACTTCTATCGTCCTCCTGCACTGTTCTGTCACCTTAACACCCCCCGCCCCTGGGGCAACATTGTCCACTTTGGGAAACAATGTTTTGAATGCATGTGTAATAATGTTGTTGGCTGAGTTGATTTTCTGTGGTTCCCAACTTCAAGATATGAATGCGAGTCGATCTTCCATTTAGAAAAGTCTCTCCCCACAGAGCTACAGCCATATAACGGTACAAATATTTAATCATTGCACTTCACTCATTGTTTGGAAAATAGATGACAGTGTACCAGGGTATGCAGATTTAATTTTTAATTTTTTTTAATTTTATTATTATTATTATTTATTTATTTTTATTAATTATGATTTAAATCCCTTGATTTTTTTAAAAAAAAAATCATTGATTCAAATGAAAAAATTTAAATTTTGTTTTTTCTTCACATAATTTCAGTGATATTGAAGTAAAGGTAACCTGGTTGATATGTGGTAAAGTACTTAATTAAAATAAGTATAGAAGATCTTCGGGGTAAATATATACTAAAACTTAATCATTAGATACAATGCAGAAAGAAAGCTTCTCTATTTCTAGATTTTGTGCATGGAAAAAATTGCAGAAAAATACAGGGAGCTAAACTTCACTAAGTATTTTCAATGCATTGTAATGTGGCGCCAGGGTTCCCCTGATTAAAAAAAAGAAAAGTTAATTTTTGTATACAGTCTTGAATTTTATGCCCTAATTGCTTGATGTTGTACCAACATAAAGATCATTGGGATTTCAACTTATGATATTATTATATTTTAATGGTTTTTTTTTACCAAAACCCATTAAATCTGTAAAAGAATAAAAATGTGTAAATTATTAAGCAACATCATGCAAGTTGGAAACACATCCATTAATTGTACAAGAAACAATGTTGTCAATACAATTTGTTTTAGTTGATGCTGAATGGCCTTGTTCTGTTCGCATCTGTGAAAGAATAGAACTCCGGGTTTAAATGAAACAAAATTTTTATTGAATTCCAAATTGATCATATATAAAAGCTGCTATACTTCTGGAAACAGCGGTAACAAATGACACTACTCAGACGCACTTGATCTCCAAGGACCAAACGTAGCACGTGAAAATTAAAACAAAAAAAACAAAAACAAATACAAATGCTATCTGGTGGCACATTACTGAATTATAAACATACTCCAGCCCTAATTGATTACTAGACATTAGAGTCACAAGAGAAGTTTGATAATCTTGGTGATAGTCCGCTTGTAAAGGCCCTTGCTAGTCTTCACTGTGACTACACGAACGAGTTCATCAGTTTCAGGATGTTTCCAGCGTTTTCACAATTTTAGCAATCTGCCAGTTTGATGGTGGAAGGATGCTCTCCCTACCACAACATCACCTACTTTAAATTTTAATCTATGAACTTAATTTGGGGTCAATGACCTTTCATGTTAAATAATAAATAAACACAGGTTTTTCGTGTCATATTTTTTTGCTTGTAGTTCATTAGTAATTTGTTTATTAATGCTTAATTAAATTTGAGTAATTTTTAGAAAAAGTTAAGAAAATATGCATTTATAATGATTAGCAAAATTTGTTGTAATTAATAAGCTGTCGGTTAATTTTCATAAAAAAATCTGATTTTTTTTATTTAAAAAAAAAAAATCATGACTTTTTCATACCCTGCAGTGTACCAGTAAGTTTGCACTATCAGCACCCAGGTTCATATGAAGTGGCTAAAAAACAAATGAATTTGTTGACTCAAACACATTGAATGACCATGAATCAGTCCATGAAAATTTAAGTGGAGCGTTAAATTGTTTTAATTATGATTATTTCTTGTTGCTGTTGAAAGGCAATTAAATAGTGAAAACACATTTCATTACTCATCATCATGACAGGTTTTACACATTGTTGTCAATTAAAATTACTCAACATCAAATATTCGCAAATCTGGAATAACTAGTTATGATTAGGTGAACCTTAATTAAATTTTCATATTAATTTTGAACACAGCTTTACATTTATTTAACTGATTGTAGGGTCCCACAAAAAAATTGGTCTTCAGATCTCTCGATCATTATTGTCTTCTTTTTTCTTTTTTTTCAAACTTGACACAACTCAGGTCTATCGCCATAGGCAATTTAATACCTAGCGAGTTGTGCCAGAATTGTAAGTGTGTGTACCTAACAGTCTGAGTGCGTATCTAGTGTTGTGTATGATTTTTCAGTGCTGCCATGTATATATCAGAAGTGAAGTGAGTGATGTGTAGTGACTAAATATTTGTACTGTTTGTAGGCCTGTTGCTCTCTGTGGCGAGACTTTTTAACGGGGAGATCGGCTCACATTGGCACCTCAAAGTTGGGAGCCACAGAAAAGTGGTTCACTGTATGAGCAGACAGCAAGATGTTGTCTTCTCATACAGTGTTGCTTAGCACTTATTGCATGTGCACCCATTTCTAGTTGGTGGAAGTTTACTGCTTGATGGTGGGATTGCATGCCAACCGTTCCGGCTGAGGGGAGCTTTGTTTGAGAGCCTTAACAAGTCCTCCTTGTGGACTGGTGTTGGCACAGACCATGATGCTTAAGGGCTATAGTGGCCCTATTTGAGAGACTCGCAGAAAAGTACTTATTGGACAGTATACACACATTGAGGGCTCAATCGCCCAAGCACATGAAAAATAAAAATAAAACAACCAAAGGGTCACTGCTCGATGCCTCTTTTTTTTTTTTTTATACATTTTACACTGCTGCATTCTTTTTTCCAATGGCCAGGAATACTTCCTCCCAGTCCTTTTTTGGAGAGAACACGTGAGCGCTCGTCTCTGACTGGTTAAGGGCACTTGGTTATGCAGTATATCTCTGTACTACAGTACGTGATCATCAGTTTCTCTTAGGAAGCGATGACATGATGACTCATGTTTGCAAAGATTGAAAGAGGAAAATTCGTTCTTTGAACATGCAGGCATGATTTCTCACATACATGGTGTTTCAGTGAATGTTATTATTTAATATACAACTTCCAATATCATTTAGCATACACTTTTCAATTTTTTTTTCAGCAAAGATCATTATTTATGAAATTGCTTGTGCGAGCTGCTCTATGGTAGTGTACAGCAGAACTATAACAAGCATTACACAGAAATAAACTCCGTGTTAGGTTCACAACACTTACATGCATATTCTAACGTGTACCAATTTGTTAGAAGTTCCCAAATTTTGAAATCACAGTGAACAAGCCAAACACTTCAAATTGAAATGAAAGGTGTTGTCAAATCAGTTTTCTCTATTTAATTATACCAGAAAAATTATTTTACTAGATTAAATTCAGTTTTTTTCCCACTGTGATTTCAAAATCCCAAATTTTGAAATCACAGTGAACAAGCCAAACACTTCAAATTGAAATGAAAGGTGTTGTCAAATCAGTTTTCTCTATTTAATTATACCAGAAAAATTATTTTACTAGATTAAATTCAGTTTTTTTTACTGAAAACTTGTTTTTGACTTTTTTTTTTCTTTTCAGAAATCTCTCTTCATTTATTGCAGTTGACAACTTCGAGAACAATTTTTATTTTCAAGTACAATTTCAAATTGATGAAATTTTCTTTGATCTGCAAAATCAAAGTAATTTATTTCAGTTCTACATGAATTTTATTTTTTAAATACAGTGGAAATCCTATATAACAACTTATGCTAATCACTTACGGAACAATATTACTCTTTGTTCCATAGTGTTAATACAGTGAAACCAGTCTTAAATGGAACAAATATATAGTCTTGTTAATAATTAATGCTTTTTCAATAAGAAACCTTTTTAAGATGGAAACTGTCTAACGTGGAAATGGAAGGCATATTTAGTCTATTTGTAGATACAAAACGTGCTAAAAGGAAATGATTTTTAGCCAAGTGCATGTTTTTGTCCTCTGAATGGGAGGAAAGTTAAGTCGTTCTGATCCCCCTTTTTCTTAGGCAAACTCTTTCACTTCTTGGAAAAACGATAAATGCTTATTATCTATCTGAATTGGTTCTGAATGTCCCTTTCCTTCTTTTGGAGACATCAGGTAACATCAATATTTTGCTCTAAAAAATCACTGAAAGTAAGTTATTGGTATTGCTACTTTCTGTGTAAGACATGAAAGTGCAATACTGTAAACTTCTTTATAGGGCCAATGCATCTTGGTGAATTTTTATAATAAATTAATCACTAAAGCAAATTTTCTGATGCTATTAATAATGTCGATGAAGAAAAGATGACAACAGCATAAATTTGACCATACGTAAGGACAATTTAGCCTCTCGATATTACATAATCTCTCTACAATGATATTTTTTATTGGTTCGCAGAATATCGTTATATCAGTGTTTCACTGTATTTAAAAAAATTCATTTTTAGCAAAAGTAAGTGTTCATTCTATAACTATTCAGGAGAACATTTTATATTGAAGTATAATTATTAGCGCATTAAATATGAAATTTCAAATGTATAATTGTTTGAAATGGCAAACATGAAAAAATTCAAAATAATAATATGCCTCGTCCCTGTTTAACATTGGTTATAGAAGTTAGAGTGATGTTCTCAAAACAAGTTTTGTAAATGACAGAAACAAATCGCTGCATATATTTTTACATGCATCTCTATGAAATGGAAACCTGTCCGAAATAGAAAACAATTTCAGCCTCTTGACCTTCCATTATATATGGGTTTCAGTGTATATTTTTCCATCTATAACAATAACTCCCTTATAGCAATATGTTTCTTTGGTCCTTTATGCATCGTTATATAGGTGTTTCACTGTACATGTTATGGTCAGTGTCTGGCTAACGTTCAAAAATTGGCAGCGACATAAAATACAGGCCTATATAATGATTTGTTAAGAAAAATTGCCATTGCCTAATTCAGACATTTTTTCAACACGTTTTAAAGACGAATATAAATTTTCTTTCACTGGTGTATTCATTCATTCATTCAAACCGAGCACAACTCTGGTCTATTGCCATAGGCAATTTACTACCAATTGAGTTGTGCTGGAAATTTCCCTGGTGTATGCCTATTGACTCAGCAATGGACAGCTAACTTATCCGGATAACCAATGTCAACTTCGTTTTTTCAGACCACAATGTTTTAAAGGGGACTGACTCTCCATTACAGGGAAAAAATGCATTAGCCATTAAAAGGAAATCTCTATTCGTCTTTTTTTGAAACATCTCAGAAAATTTCTCTAAAATAAAATGTACCGTATTTCTCTGCATTAGCTGACATGCTAGAAATACCCTTATTTCCTGGCATGCCAGGTAGTACAAGCCACAAGTTCTGGATAATTTAATCAGAATCTGTACTATAAGAATTGAGTGAATTGACTGATTTAAACTTTGTATGTTTTCTGCATTTCAGGACTTTCTCTCCCAAACTAAGTTCAGATAGTTAAAACTATATGTTTGCTTTCGCTACCACAAATTTTGATTTATTAAAAAATGTCAGATACTCTAAGCATAGCATATTCATTCCTATAGATTAGCTGAGTTAAATTGAAAAATTAGTAGATTGCAAAGTGTTTTTGCAATCTTTGACCATGTGTGTAAAATTACAATAACCATTGTGAAAAATCACACATTTGCACTACAAAATATGATGTAGTAATATAAAAGTTTGTAGTCATCATACAATGCTAGAGCATATTTCTTTTAAAGATGCAGAAAATGTGCAAAATACACTGTCTAATCTGTCAAAAGTAAATTAGAATAATAAGTAAATGTTCAATTTTCATTGGCTTTATCAAAGTTATGAATAAAACATGTTTGCTGCTGTAAAAACTATTATTTTATTCTGATTTTTATTCATTTATTCAGTACTAAATGCAAATTGATATTCGTCTTTCAAATGTATTGTTATTCCTGTTAAACCTAGCTTTTCCAGTATGCCAAGAATGGATGTATTTCAACATTCAAAAAAGCTGGAGTCCCCAGAGTATTATAGCATACCAACTAATGTGAATTTTTTTTTAAATGCTAATTTTTAACTATATTAAAAAGAATTTGTGGTATTTAGTGCATGTAATGGGAGTATGATATATATTTATTATATTGCCCTAGGTTTTAGTATCGCTGAAGTTCAAATTTCGGGACTCAAATCATCATTTTTAAAGTATTTTCAACAGACAAAACTCCTGTTGTCTGTTGATAGCTTACTTGTAGTGGATGCTTCCCAAGTATTTGGCCCTGATTTTGAGCTGCTTGCTGCTTCTCACAAAAGTTTCAGGTATCATTAATGATATATATATGGTTTATACATTTGTGTGCATTAAATAAGCTAATACCGTTATTTATATGATTATTTATCTCATGTTTTTTTTTCTTTTTTAGCATGAACAGCAGTAGTGGTAGACTTGAGAATCGCATATCATTAATTACTTCACGTGGTTATGCATCATGCCTACCATTTTCAGGTTAGTTGTTGTAAAGGGATTTATCATTACATAGAGTATCCTTATAGCTAGATTTCACTATGTATAAACACGGAAATGAACATGTGCAATCCACCAAAATCCAACGAAAAGTTTATTTGCTGGAAGGTAAAACTCAATTTTTTTTCAGAATTTCATTTTTCACAATTTTTTCAAAAGCTATAAATAAATTTAACTTGTGACTTTTGAATGATATTTCATACCATTTGTTAATTATACAGAATGGCAATGTTTTTTGCATTTTTTAATTACATATTACTATTTTTTTATATACAGTGAAACCTCACCACAACCATACTCCACATATAATAAATCCCTCTACAATGATATATTATTCAATTCTTGTTTGGAAATGTCTATACTCTACTGTTAAACTTTTGCCTCTCGTATAAAGACAATTCCTCCTACAATGATATTTCTTTTTTTTGGTTTGCACGATATCAAGGTTTTACTGTATAGATATATTACTGCCAAAACCCAAAGTTGCCCAGTTTGCTCAGCCAATGTCCAAATTTCAGGCTTTCACTGGGCCATATATACCAATTCCTATGTTTCGGGATCTATTTCAAAAATACCAACCTTGGAATGGGCACTGAGTGTCTTGAATTTGTGTGTGATGAAGAACTTGTCAAACAAAGGGTATTGTCTAACAAGTGGACAATTTTTACTCTCCTCAAATAGCAGAAATTCTTATTTCATGGAAAACCAGTGTTTTTGGCACTTTGTGGTCTACAAGGAAATTTCCAAAAAGTTACACTTAGAAAAAGTAAAAAAGGGTAAATAATTGCCTTCCAAACAGGTACGGTCTGTGTTTTGAGATGACAAGACAAAATAAATGTGAAAATAAATTAAGAAAAGTGCATTCCAAGCACAGTCCACAACCATGGTAAGAAAACCTGCTGCTGTGTTGCTGACCATAATGATAGCGTGGACAGACTCAGAGCGGACCAGTACCTTTCATACCACCCAGCATATAATAAAAGACAAGGAAATATTGAAAAAAAATTTCCATCTTCTCCTTGATGATGTGGGATCAACATTTTGTTAAAAACAATGTTATATTCAAGTCTATTTCTAGATTTTCCTGGTAATAAACCTGCTGAAGCCATAGACTCTTCTCTACTGTTCACTTATCGGAGGAAAAAATACTTGTCACACGCACGTGCCGTTGCTGTTTTTTTTCTCCCCCAAGTCCTTTCGATACAAGCCTTGTATGATGTTACCATTCAAATTAGAATCTAGCCACTCCCAAATCACTGCTCTTCAAAAGTGGTCTTCGTCTCCTGGTGCCACCCAGATTTTGTTATTGAAGTGGGCATTTTACCGCTTGTATATAATTGTCACCATCCTTGGACTATCACGATGCAGGATTGACATTTCATTAAAAGCAATGTTATGTTCAAGTCTATTTCTACATCTTAGTTCCTTTCACATTTTCATACTGAACTGCTATTTAATTTATATCCATTAGATATTTTTTGTGTCTCCAGTATCCAGCGTTTGAAATTTTATGTACGTTGTGTTACTATTCATTTGCTCCACCATCAATCTCTTATTCAATACATATATATATGTTTCAAAGAAAAACCCTTTTCACTCCGATACATGTAACTGCCATTTGAATTTGTTCCATTCAGCACCTCTTCCTTTTCACCCTCTTCTTTTTACCCACTTGGCTCGCTTGCTATTACTGGCGGGAGATATCGAATGCAATCCTGGTCCCAGAGTCAACCACTCCCCAACACACTCTCAAAATAGATCAAATCTTTCATCTGAAACTCCCACTCTTTTGGATAATTCATCCATTCTCCGTAATATTCAAAACACCCAAGTAGCCATTCTGGATGAACTTACCCTCCTCACCTAAATACAAGACTCATTTCATCATTAGGGACAAGTCATCAGCTAAGTATTCTATCCCAGCGTCTTGTTGCAGTTGAAGAAAAACTTATTCCCTTAGAGGAAATCCAAAACCAATTCTATGACTTCTCCTCAAATCTCTCAGAACTCCAATCTTCCCTTATCAATAAAGCTATTGATTTTGGGGACCTTTCCTGCCGAGACAACTTGAATTTCCGAAACATCCCTGAAGAATCTGACTTAGAGTCCCCTCCACCTTGAATCTAAAATCATTCAATGCTGTTCTGATCACATAGGCATAAATATTTTACCTAGTGAGATTGACTACTGTCACAGAATAGGTTCCAAAATGACCCACGGATATAGACTTTCCATAGTAAAATTCAATAAATTTAAACTCAAAAGCGAGATTCTAAAAAATACCTCCAAACTCTAAAACAGCAATATATCTATCTCAGAAAATTTCTCTGATACATGCAAAACTGGTCAAATCTGGAAGATCAGTCAAAAATTCTGAGATGAAGGCATTAAAGTAAAACTTATTCACAATTTTGCACTCATCAATAACATTAAATATGTCTGGGATCCCAATATTAACGACATTATCCCTATCTTCCCCCTCACGCTTCTATGAACCCTTCTTTGCTCTATCTCTCCTCCCATATTCCTTCAGTGTCCACTTTAGGCTACTTCCCCCTGAGCAACCCCTCCGTCCACACAACCTCCAAATTAAAAAATACCTTTCAATTGGGGACTATTAATACTCGCAGCCTAAAAAATAAAACAGATTTTCTTGAATCCTTCCTACTCATCCATAATCTCCATTTTCTTGGAGTTGTAGAATCATGGCTACACAATACAATCTCTAATTCTGAAATTTTACCACCTGAATTCAGTGCTTTTTCAAAAGACCGAAATTCTTGGGGGGGGGGGAGGTCTTACTTATTTTCATAAATTCTATCCCTTTAATTGATTCTATTAGATTCCGGCCTCAAAATCGTTGGAGCCGAATGGCTTCAAACCAACTGTTCCTCACTTGGTATCTTTTCTATTTCCCTCCCTCTCCAGACTTAACCTTTTTGAACAACTGGAAATTATTCTTCAAAAGTTTTCTGATACACATTCTATTATTATCTCCAGAGACTGGAATCTTCCTGGTATTGAATGGAAAAATATGGAATGCCTGTCCGTCAATCACAGAATTAATAACAAAGTTTCAGATATCTTCCTTAAATTAATTGTTGGGGCTAGTCCATCTTAGAACCCACAAAAACCACCTTTTACTCCAGCTCTACACCTTACACCTTATTGCTACCTCTGATCGAATTTCAATCCTTTTTACTTCCATCTTCGAGAGTTGCTCCAACCATAAAATCCCAGTCATTAACTTTTCCCTCTTCCATTCTATCCCATCCTACAAACTTGCCCCTTAACGTAATTTCAACAAAGCAAATTATCCACTTATGCAAAATATTCTTTGCTCTCACTTCAATGATTTGCTATCCATATCCTCTTCTAACAATATTCACACGCTCTGTGGACCTCTTTTAATGTGTTATAGACAAATGCTTAGCTACAGTTCAAATTAAAAAAGTTTCATCTAAGTATTTTTTTAATCCATTTATCACCAGATATTTTATTCATCTAAAGAGGAAAATCCATCGTATCACTTTCAAATACAAAACCAACAAATCCAATTCACTCAAATACGTAATGTCAGCCTCCACCCGGAACCTCAGAAACCTCGTTTTTGCCCAAAAGACCAAATACCTCTCTTGTTCTCTACCCTATTACTTAAAAACTAATCCAACAAAATTCTGGAGTTACCTTAGACCTAAATCTGTTGGTCCCACTTCCCTCAGAAGTTCAAATAAAAACATACATCTTCACCTTCAGAGATGGCTGCCGAATTAAATTTAGCATATTACTCAGTTTCCTCAATAGACCCCTCCCCAATACTCTTTTTTTTTAAAAATTCTATCTACAACTCACCCCCAATGTCTTTTTCCAAACAGGCAGGGTGGGAGCTCTGCGTCAATTGTGTCGCACTGCACCAAAATTAACATCTTGCGCCATCCTGCTCCAATAGTGTATTTTCGTATTTTTCTTCACCAAATAGCAAATTTTGCTTCAGTATGCCTGGAATTTCGGAAAGGACGCCAAAAACATTGTTCCTGCTTGCTGCAAAACGATTCATCCTGAAAAGAGCATGTTTTATTCCACTGTAGTTAAACTATTGCCTTATTTAAACTATCAGCCCCTCATTGGGCTTCCCATTGCAAAATCCTGATAATATCCGTGATCGCGCAACTGAAGATGGTTTGCAATGGTCTTTCAGCTTTAAAGCACAAATGCGAGTCAGTTTCCGTTTTAAAAAAAAAATGTCGCCACTGGAAGCAGCAAAAATTACTGTAGTTGATCGTCATTGCATCAAATGCCAATGTTTTGTGAAAAAATTTTTCATTCCGGGAATAAAAAGTGCATTTTCACTTAATTACGAAAATACAAATTTAGAAATTTTGCCAAATAACAAGTGTTAAATCACCAATGTTGCAGAATAACGAGTGTTAAATCACCAATGTTGCAGAATAACGAGTGTTAAATCACCAATGTTGCAGAATAACGAGTATTAAATCACCAATGTTGCAGAATAACGAGTGTTAAATCACCAATGTTGCAGAATAACGAGTGTTAAATCACCAATGTTGCAGAATAACGAGTGTTAAATCAATATTGCCAAATAACGAGTGTTAAATCAATATTGCCAAATAACGAGTGTCAGATCGCCAATATCACCAAATAATGAGTACTGAATCGCCAAACATTATGTTGATGCTTCTGAAATTCTCTCCCATTTTGACAACAATTTCTTTCCAAGTATAAAAAATTGAAAACTTATAGAAAATTTTAGCCCATTTGAAGTGCTGCTGTTCTAGACAGCAAATAGTGCCCTCAGTAAGAAACAATCATCTTAAATAGACTGGTGCGAAAAATTTTATGACAGCCGCTCTTTCAAACAAGGTGTCGAAAACCTGAAACACCAAAAACAAAAAACAAGCTGATGAAAAGATGTTTGATAACAAAAGACAGTGCAGTTTTATTTTGAAAAGGGGTGGGGTTAACAAAAATATTCTTGTTAATTTCCCTGCTCCAATTTATAAATATCTGCTCCAAATCCTGAATTTTGCTGCTCTGAAATGGACTTTGTCACTTCCCACCCCTGAACAGGTATCCTAAAATTATTGAAAAAACTGAAACCCTATTCAGTTGGCCCAGATGACATCCCAAATTCCATTCTTAAATTCTGTGTTGATTAAGTCTCAGACTAGCTTTTAATCCTATTTAATAGTTTCACTAAAAACTGCTATCTTCCCCAACGACCAGAAAATCAATAAAATTATTCCTATTCACAAATCAGGTCCACTTTCCAATCCCCTTAACGTAAAGCCAATAGCAATTGCCTCCTCCTGCTGTAAAATCGAACATATTGTAGCGAAAGAAATCTGTATCCACTTTAGACTCAACTTTTTTTCCCCCAACCTACACAGCTTTAGACAATCTCTCTGTACTACCTCTCAATTGGCCCTCTTCATCCACAAACTCTTGGGAGCCATTAATGAAAGCCTGCAAACTGATATTGTTTTCCTAGATTTCTCTAAAGCCTTTGATAAAGTTCCCCATGATAAACTTCTACTTAAACTCTTATACCTTGGTCTCAGTGTACAATTACTTAATTGGGTGAAGGCTTTCCTGAAACATGCTAAACAGTTTGTCCATTTTAATGATCATAATTCCCCCATCAAGTCTGGGACCCCTCAAGGATCTGTCCTATCCCTGTTACTTTTCTTAATTTGCATCAATGATCCCCAGAATCCCTCAACTGTACCACTAGATTATTTGCTGATGACTGTGTAATTTACCATATCCTTCACCATGACTCTGATCAAGAATGTCTTCAACGTAACCTGGTTTCCATCGCGGAGTCGTGTTCTTTATGGCAAATGCCAATCAATATCTCAAAAGCAGTTTGCATGAAAGTTATCCGTAAATTACTTCCTCTTGAATACTCGTACTCTGTGTCGTAATCTCAGCCAATCTACGTTGGAACAAACATGCTGATTATGTTTACCAGAAGTGTCTGAACAAACTTTTCTTCCTCCTCCGCAAATTTAAACACACTACTCGAGATATCAGACTACTCTGTTACCAAACTTATATCTCCCCTGTTCTTTCCTATGCCGCTGAAATCTGGGACCCCCCACACCTCCAGTAATATAGACAAACTCGAATCAATCCATAATAAATCCACCCTTGCGACTGCTGTTCATCTTTTGTTTCTCTGCCCGAACTTGAAAATGACCTTCATCTCCTCTCTCTCTCTCTTTTCTCTTCATCTCATTTCTCGATTAGCATTGTTATATAAACTTTTCCATGGTCAATTCAACATAAATACTTCTGGTATCTTAGCCAAACCATCCTACATCTCTAGAAGACTCAATATTTCCCTTAAAATAAAACCTATTGTTTCTTCCACTGACTGCTTTAAATACAGCTTCTTTCCTCATACCATTGGTGAATGGAACAAACTCCCAAGCTCTATTGTCGAATCCCCCACTATCACTAGTTTTTTGTCTAATATCAAACAATATCTTTGTCATTTTCATTAGCATCCTCTTGTATAGGCCCCAGGGCCAACAACATTGTATAAATAAATAAATCAAGTAGTGTGAAACTCATTTGTTTTGTACCAGAAGTGTGGAGGTAAGAAGCATTAGCTAGAGTTCAGATTAGAACTAATTGAGAGGTTAATGGAAGAAAACTGTTTGATTTCCCCAACAATCCCAAATAAGCCATCACACTTGAACTATCCATGTTAGCTAGGAGACACTTCCCATACATTTTGCCTGATAGCAAAGTCAAGAAAAGCTTGAACAAGTGGAGATGTAAAATTATAAACTAATGTTATTTTCAGCTTTCTAATGAATTGAAGGTATGCTATTCATTTATATTTTTGTGCATTGTCATGATGTGTGTGGCTTTCATATATTCCCTATAGTTATTCTAAAAACTGTGCAGTTTTTTCCTGCAGGGAAAATAGTTATTTGATTAAATTTTAAAGAATACATTGGATAAAGTGTGCTAGGATTCTTTGGCGAAACCACAAAGTGATATGTTGCGTGCAACATCTGCGAAAGATCAACGTAAAACTTGCAGGAAAGTGCAATTATCAAATTATATGACACCGAAAACTCTACATACATTGAATATTGTTTGAAAAAAACTTCAAATCAGAGAAACATCAAATAATGAAAATTATGTAGAAAAATATTTAAACAGTTAAATCCATAATAAGGAAATTAAATATCACAGAATTTCATCACTGGATACTTAACAAAAAAAGTAAAAAAAAAAACAACATTGTTGTGTAATTCCTAATTCCCCATTACAGTGTTACTATTCATTCATTGAGGAGTCAATAAACGCTTCTTTTCACAAATAAATGAGGGAGAAAAGTACAGTATATATACAGTGAAACCTGGATATAATGATAATTCAGAGGTGTCAATTGAAAATAATCCTAACAAACAGGAAACCTAAGTACAGGTGACTCTATAGTACAACAGCCAGTGAGGGCGAACTCTGATGAAATCTTTGGCACAATCTTGAGCCAAGATGAAACCTTTGACAAAATCTTGTGGTCAAGGTGACTCCCACGAAAGCTACAAATCAGCGAGACCTGACCATCTGAGTCAGGGTTCTCCATGAGTTCATAGGAGCGTAAGTATCATTATATAGGAATTGCACTGAATTTGCAAATTTGGATCAGATAAAATTCACCTTTGTAAGTTTAACCATTCATCCTGTATTTTATGGGATGAAATCATTATTTACCAGATCATTTATAGCGCTTGGAACTGATGTCATGCATGCCTTTTTGGTCAGGGAGATGATATTGCCTGAAACCGTGCAGAAATAATGAGCAGATTCTCGTAAAATTAATCATATGAACCTTATGGTCCTTTTGTTGGGACCTCTTCTTGGCCAAGCGAGGCAGTGGGTAGTCACATACAGACTTTGAGTTGAAGCAGATGGAAGTGAAATTGAAATGCACCATCAGTGTACATGATAGCTTGCTGTGCCAAAAAAAAAAAAAAAAAGTTCAAGGGAATGGTGATTTTTAACCTTCTTTTGCGTGTCTTTTCTTTCAAACTGAGCACAACTCAGGTCTATTGTCATCTATGGGCAATTTACTACAAAGTGAACTGTGCTGGAAGTGTGTACCTAACAGTCTGAGTGGGTATCTAGTGTTGTGTTTGATTTTCCAGTGCTGCCATATATACTTCAGAAGTGAAGTGATTGAAGTATAATGATTGAATTACATTTGTATTGTTTGTTCATCTGGTGCTGTCTGTGGTGAGACTTTTTAAGGAGGAGATTGGCTTGCGTTCGTGCCTTGAAGTTTGTAACGACAGAAAACCAACTTCAGCTGACTACCACTGTGGCAACGATGGGGTTTGACCGCAGGACCTCACGATGCAAGTCCATCACTATGATCACTTGACCACCACAGTAACAAAAATTTCATGGCAGTTGTGGGATTCTTCTGTGTCTGGTCATTTTGGTCTTTAACCCCTTCGCTTACAAGCGAATTAGTAAGAAATTTGGTTGCGCTCTATTTGACAAATCGGCAATCGATATAGTAACCTTGTCCTAACCTAACTGCACATTAGAAAAGGGGAAGGGGAAAAAACAAGAGGAAAACAATATAAAAGATAAGGTGATAAGAATGTAGGTATAAAGTTATATTTCTTTTCACCCTCACCCTACCTGTTCTCTTTCACTCTTATAACAAAGATACATCATAAGTGAGCAAGAAAATCACTATCAGGATATACAAAAAACCAAAAGGGAAAAGAATTGTAAGGTTGCAACAAAACTTCAGGATGATCAGAAGAGAGGAAAGAAAACAGTGAACTTGTTGGGATTCATTCCACTGGCATTTGGATGCAATATTACATCTTTTGATCGTAAAATGTAAAGTGGTTAAATGTTTCACAATTAATTTTCTATTTTTACATTAGTTTGGCTGTTTGAATAGTATTTCTTTAAAGGAAATTTATGAAAATCATAGAATCTATCTACCTCATGATTGACACGATAGTAATATGCAAACTTTCAATACTTTGTTTTCTGATAATTGAAAGCTGGTTTAGAAATATTCCACTTGATGCTGTTGAAATTTAAATTGTTGATTCCTTCTTTAAAACTGAATATGTATTTTTAAGCAATGAAATCAAACATTTTTAATTTCGTTAACTTGACTTTTCAAAAGCATTACAATTTTATACCAATTTCAGAGAAAACTTATTTTCAACTCCCGAATGCAAACAATCTTCCCTTCAAAGATCCTTGTGATGATGCATTGATTCATGTGGTAGTTCAAATTTCAAACAGTGACAAAGATGAATCAGAATGTATGGCTGCTGTGAATTTTAATAATCTTGATGCAATAGGTGAGTTATATGAAAAATCATTTGATATTATGTATCGAAAGATTTCCTGTGTACAGTAGTCTATGTAATCTAATGTGAAAGGAACAAAGGCCACCCCAGATTACTAAAAACTTATTTATTATAAAAACATTACAGTAAAACCACGATAAGTCGTCACCTCGTGTTATTGAAAAATTATGACTGCTTAAGCGGAGTGATGACTTAAGCTAAGTGCTGTCAGTTTTAATGTGCAGTATTGTGAAAATCGTATAAATTTAAAGTAATATAACATTTATGTAAAAGAAAAAAAAATAATAGAAATTTTTTACTTTTTTTGAGCTCTTATTACTTAACTTACTGTGGTAAAATATACTGGTACACTTATGATCTATACTAATTTTTAATTTAGATTAATCAGAGCAACCGTTAGAATAGTTCTTTTCTTCACAACAGAACTACTGCACAATAATTTTACATATACATTAAATTTAATTTTAGTGTTTTAATTCTTTATCAGTAGTTAATGAAAAGACTACAAGGTAATTTTGGTAAAATTTATCAAGGTAATCTTTCACATACTAACTACAAGGTGATCTTGAACACGGTTCACTTTGAGGGACTTGTGGAGGGCCCGGGGGTAGTGAAAAGCACACATTAGAAGACCTCAACTTTGGAAAAAAATGTCTGGTTTTTCAACAAGGATAATTTGTTTAAATTTGGAGCCCTAAATTAGTGGGGGCTCATGCAGAAATCAGATCTAGCTCAAAAACTTTAGTCTGCAAATGAATTTCCCCAGCATAACTTTTGTTACTTGAACTGTTTCGTGTTGGCACATAAAACTTTTATGGTGACTTTCAAGCATATGTTAACAAGCTAGTTTTTTAAAGGAAGCCATATAAATTATCTGTTCTTCTCTCTTGAACTTTTTCATGGTGACGAGTTAACCAAAATTAGCGATGAGTTAATGAGGGTTTAATAGCATTTTTGCCTATGAAAGCTGGGCAGGCCTAAAGAAAAACTACGACTTGACCGGCATGACGACTTAACAAGGTTTTACTGTATTTTTATTTTTTGGTTAATGTAAGATCTTAGCTCATCTAAAAAAAATACTATATTACAAAAAAAAATAATGTTTATTCACCGCAAAAAATTGTAAGTGATTAATTTATTATACAAATTCACCAAGATGCATTGGCCCTATAAAGAAGTTTACAGTATTGCACTTCCATGTCTTACACAGAAAGTATCGTTACCAATAACTTACTTTATCTTTTTGTGATTTTTTTAGAACAAAATATTGATGTCACTTGATGCCTCCAGAAGAAGGAAAACAAGTGGCAAAGTTAAAAATAAATTCAAAATGATATTTAGCAAAATATAAAAAATATTGTTATAGCAATTTTAAAAACCACCTAAAAATATCGTTATAGAGGGATTTATCGTAGTGAACAGGAGTGGAAAATCTGCTACAATTTTGACAATTTTCCTCTCATTTGCTATAAAAACGCCAAAATTTTTAAATTCTGCGACATCTTGCGCCAAAAAATTTTTTTACTAAGAAATCAAGTTTAAATCAAGAATAATTTAGTTCTGTCGTTTAAGTTAAAAATAATGTAAATTTTTTGGTAAAAAATTAATTATAAATGATTATTGTCGTGAGATCAGTTATTTGTTTATCCAGTGCGATTTGAGTACTCTGTGTGTGTACTTGAATGGTTTCCTGCAATTTAGTTGTCATTTAAAGAACATACCTTCTTCGTCGTTGTATTGAATAGTAACTTTAGGTACTACACCGTCCTTGTCCCATAGCACGTGCATGACAGGATTAGAGTGTCTATAGCAGTGTTTCCCAACCGGTGTGCTCTGGCACCCTAGAACGCCTATTATGGAGATAAATAAAAAATATACTAGAGTCCACTTAAGGTCTTAAATTAAAATTAATTAAGTCAAATTAATTACTCTCATGCATGAGACTCATCAGATAAGTCGCCATCTGGTGGCAGTGTCAGAAATGTGAGCTTTGGCCTGAGTTGCGCCTGGCTTTTCATGTACAACCCCGTTCAGCCAACACCATCTATAGCAGAAAGAATCCGTGCGAAGCTCGTGACATCACTGAAGTCGTCCATTTCACCTATGACCATTGGATATACTGCAAAAAAAAGGTAAAGATATCACATTCGTCGGCCTGCTATATCCAATGGCTACAGGTGAAATGTACTTCTTGAGTGGCGTCACGAGCTTCGCGCTGAGATGCGTTTTCTGCTATAGATGGTGTTGGGTCAGCGCACACGAGCTCTAAGGAAAGAGGATTCATTGACTTTGTAGTTTATTGGTCTAGGGCGCTTTCCTGGCGGGTGAAAGGATGTGGATTCGATTCCCAGCAAGGCCAGTTGAATTTTCTTTCTTGGATTTATCTTCGCATCAGCCATCTGTCGAAACATTCATAGTAATTGTGGAGAGTGACATCACCTTCGGATAATCTGAAAAACCTCATTTTTTTTACATTTATCCAGATTGCAAGATACAATAAGTGTGTACTTTCCATCATCTCTTTCCACTGAGAATCTCAACTGGGTTGTTTCATCATTTGATTTTGCAGACAGTGCGGGGGAACTGAATTTCACTGCTTGCGAACGAGATGAATTTATTGATCTTTGCTCCTATTCCATACTCAAAGGTAAGTTCAACAAGAAATGGGGGGGGGGGGGCGGTGACTGCTTTTTGGCTTGCACTGAGAGAGGAGTATCCTAATCTAATGAAGTAAGCAATTAACCAGTCAACTGTCCAATTAATTTCTCCGAGCGTTATTCGCAGTGCCCACTTTTTTTTTAAGATGCGCACGCTTTTTCCCTTTTTTTTCCTTTTCTTGGAAGTTTGAAATATTAAAATATTTTTTTATGGCATGTTTTTTTATAGCTCGAATGTGTAGAGACATAATATGACTCCCCAAAAGTGGGGAGGGGCGGTCATAATGTCCTGTGACTAAAAGAAATGCTGTTGATGGATTTATGTGGAACCATAGTATTTGAACCTTTGCTAAAAGATATATGAGTAATAAAACAGATGCATCTTCGCAAGGGAGTTGGAAATTGAAACAAAAGCGTTGGGGATGCAGCTTTGCAAAACATGACAAAGATAATAGTAATAATGATCTCAGACCTTGAAATATAATTGTCAACTCCATCTAGTGATGAGATAATAAAGTAGAAGGATGGCTGTACAGAGATAGCAGCACATATATGACAAATTACTTTGTCATATCTGTGAAAAAGACAGAAAAGTCTGTGTGTCAGCAAATGCCGTCGTAGGCAACACCATTACGTATATATCAGTGACGGCAAATGCCGTCTTAACCACTGGACTGGTGAAAAAGACCGAAAAAGGTCTGCGCGTCGGCAAATGCCATCGTAGGCACCAACATTACGTATGGCAGCAACACCAAACGCCGCCGTAACCACTTGACTGGTTAACATTGCCATTTTTCAACATTATATCTGTCAGAACAAGATAGATCTGCTATGGCGGCAATAAAATATAAAGCAAGAAATAGACTGCTGTTACTCAAGCATACATCCACCTTGCACACAGCAAGTTTTTGGTACCCTAATGAATTGGTACATGCCGGAATGTGCGTGTATGTGTTGTGAATCTAATGTTAAGTTTGTTTCTGTGTAACGCTCATCATGTGTAGTCCTGCTATCTGCCAAGAAACAGACCGCAAGACTTTGAGAACAATTTACGTATTTCGTTGCCATCCGTAAGGCTTGATTTCAAGTATCTGTGCTCTAAGCATCAATCACAAGTTTCATACTAATGATTAATCAAACAAAACTTTATTGATATATTTTTACTCGGTGACTTTTGTTGTAATAAACTGTGCTTTGTGTGTATTCAAGGAAGGGTGTCCCAAGTTTCTAATGTTACTCCTGAGGTGCCGCGAACTCCAAAAAGTTGGGAAACGCTGGTCTATAGACTGTTTGGAGAGATGTAATGCAGACTAGTTTGTTGTCAGGATCTGTAACGTGTTGGTATATGTCGTAGTTAGCGTTTTTGAAGTATGCTGACCATTGCACAAGTCTTTTGGCTCTGTACTTGTCCCAGGTGTATGATAGAGATTGCAGTAGTCCTTTGTCTGTCGGTAGCCATGGCGATACCTTTTCATATTTTGCAAGAAGTTTAGAAGGAGTATCAGCGTGTTCAATTGACATTCCAAATGTCATGTTGTATGTCTGTATAGATTTTAGTGTCACATACCTGCAGATAGGTATCTGTAGCCAGTTCCTGGGTACAGCAGGCTGTGCTTTATTCTGAGAGTTCCCACAGCGATAACGAGTTGTGATCCATATAGGTATCCTGCGTCTCCGGTATAGTAGCCTGCGAGTTCTAATCTGGTATGTTGCTAGTGTTCACCTCCCACACCAGAGTGCCTGGCCAGTCCGACGCACCCGGGTATCGGCTGTGGAGTCCGAGGCCTCTGCGGAGTAGTCTGGGTCTCTACATGCTTTGCTCTTGTATGTACAACTGCGATGTTTGGCATCAGTGTTCTGATGGAACATGTCCCACGATGGACTCTGTACTGTGAGCCGTTAGATAAGCATGTGATCCGTGATAAGAGTCCTTGAGGTCTTAACTATATTGAGATCTGTTAACTATATTTGGATACCAGTCAAACGGGTCCTGATTGGATGTGATGATAACAAAACGTGCTTTGAACTGTACGAACCTTCCTTTTATGGGTACACGTAGAGGATACTATGGGTACATGTAGAGGATATCGATCTATCTGTCTCAAGAGGGAGTCAAAGGCTAGCCATGAGTAGAAATCGTTAATGATAACTACGTCATGCTCCATGTATCCATTTCACCAGTCACCTCTCATTTTGTGATAGACATAAGGAAAATTGAGTGCTGCTTGTGCCGACTTGCCAATACCAGGGGGTCCCCAGAAAACTATACAGGCTGTGTGAAAGTCTTTGGGAGTTTCATATAGCATAGCATATCTTTGAAAGAAAGTATGAAATCTAGCGGAAACGCTAAAGAATTTGTTGTATATATCTTTGATACTGTACCCTTTTTGAAATCTCTTCTGTATCTCGAGCATAGTGTTGTACTTTTCAGGAACACCCAGTGTGTATACTAGTGACACGCTAGTCTCTTGCTTTGAGCAATAAGAGATGTTGTCTTGCAACGTTCCACACATCACTTCCCAGTGACACCCGGTATGCATAGTCTTTAGCTATGCTAGTCTTTTTTTCCTATTGAAGATAGTGTGTCCTTGATAATGAAAGGTACATTTTTTTAATAACTCTATTAAATTTCTGAGAATTTCAAATAAATATTCTAAGAATGATGCACGAAAAGAAGTTATCTCAAAGTATGTTGAATGAAACTGAGATAATGATCAAGAGCGAACTCAAAAAGCAACACTTATCTCTTTAAATATGAAACAGGTAAATTCTGGTAAAAGAAGCAAGATCAAACATGTATTCAAAAATGTTTGAAACTGAAGAGAACAAAAGCACTACTTGCATCAGTGGCATTAACAAGAAAAATAATTATTTTTCTAATTAGTGTTGCAAGTCTCTCCTTTAGTGATTACCAAGTCTACAAGCGAAATCTAAAAATACTCATTTTCAAATTATTTTTAAAATCTGAAATACCATATGTTAGTCTCTCATTTGTTGATATTGTAGATAATGTAGAAATATATATATATATATATATATAAAATAAATATCACACAAGAAGTCTCAACATTTTTTTATGATCTAAAAATTAAAAAAATAAAAATATTTCTTCTAGAGGAAATCTCTATGTATTTTGTGCCTTAAGGGGATGGGACACTCCTTCTGAGCTAACATAACACTGGTTTTTCAAGTAAAAAGTAATCCTGTGATGCAATATTTTATTTACTGCCAAAATTTTAGTGTGTTACAAAACTGATAAATGCTGCTACAAAAACAAAATTTTTGCTGCTATGGAAATAATTTTTCCTGCTACAAATTTTCATTTTCCACCCCTGTAGTTATAGGGGTGGAAAATTAAAATTTGTGGTATTCTCTCCTCCTAAAGGATATCATTATATTGAGTATTGTTGTTGTGAGGTTCCACTGTACTTAAAATAAAAATTGAGAAATTGCATACCTTTCTGAAAAAACAGTGACAATGTTATAGATCAACCACCAGTAACGTTTGTGAAAGGAAGATTTTATATTTCATTTTACATTGCATTACCATTTTTTGTGTTCCAATTCAATACTTGTTTCTTGTGGCTGGTGGCCATCTCCACACTGAATGAAAATCTCTGAAGTAATCAAAACATAGTATTGCGAAATTGTGAACAGTAATTCAGTCTCTCTTGCTATTACTCCCAAAATTATCGAACCTTTTCCAAGACATAGGAGTGTTTTCCAAAAAAGTCAAAATTTCCATCATAAATGAAATGCTAAACAAGCTTGTGCTAAATTTTGAATAGTAAATCTGCTTCTACTCCCAGAAGCATTTCAGTAACATAATAAGCACATTAATCGTTTTTCCAAGAAGTGAAAGAGTTTGTCTAACAAAAAAACGTGGCAACAGAACAACTTAACTTTCCTCCCATCCAAAGGACAAAAACCTGCACATGGCCAAAAATTATTTTTATTTTAGCAAGTTTTGTATCTATAAATAGACTAAATATGCCTTCTGTTTTCATGTTAGACAGCTTCCGTCAAAAGAAGTTTCCTATTATTGAAAAAGGATTGATTATTTACAAGATTATTTATTTGTTCTGTTTAAGACAGGTTTCCGCCTCATACAGTGTCAGTCTTAGACAAATTTCACTGTAATAATTCATGCAGTAAGCAGAAAAAGTTTGGAAATCCTTGCATTTGAGAATGCACCGGCACCATGTTTAGAATTTCATTGCAGCTTGCCAAGCTGTGAAAAACACTTAATTTCATATTTTTCCTGTTGTGTGCTGATTAAATTAAATTCATACAGCATGAAATTTTATTTTCTCTAATTTCTTCCATGGTTATTAAATGACATTTAATCCTTTTTTTTTTTCATTTTTCTTATTTTTAACCATTCCCAATTCAGACTTAACTATAGAAAAAAACTAAAAAAACTTTACTTTACTTTAATTCCAATCCTGGAAACTCTAGTTTAGATCGAATAATTTATTATTTCCCAGATTTTTCTGCCTCCCTTAAAGTAGAGTGTAATATTGCTGTTGAACCTCTCTCTAGTAGAAAGAGATTCAATATAAAATGAAAATTATATAACACTTTTAGTCTAGCATAATTCGTCATCTTATTCTTTTATCTACAAGATAACTCACTTTTTTAATCCCTGAAAACCAGGAATTATGCTCGGATACATCTAAGTGCAATTCCAGCTATTTTTATTTAATTCAATGTTTAGTATAAAGTGATCTTTCACTTATGCATTGGTGCAAGGGACCAAGGAAAAAAAATACATAAGTGAATAAGGCATATAAGTGAATAGTATTATTATGCTAGGTCTTTGATTGGGAGTAGAAAATTGTCTTTTAACTGAAAGAAATGTATGAGTGAGAGGATATATAAGCGAGAAATCACTGTAAACTATTTAATTCAACAGCATCAAATTTTTTTTCAACATTTTTCTTAACTCCTTGCAGAGGTTTTATTTTTTCCACTTCTGCATCTTTTATAGCTAATCAAGACACTATCACTCACTTGATTGACTTAATGAAACGTATAACCAAGTACAACTCTGTAGTTGAAAAAGTTACTACTCCATCAATTGAGGAAGAATCTTCCTTAGGATTAGGACCAACTGCACAGGTTTTTAATTTTCATTATTTTTTGCACATATTTCAAATTTTTCTTTAATGATATCTTTAATTCTGTTGATAGAATTCTCTATCTACATTCCTTTTCTAAGGAAGAATATGTTGATAGTCTCGTTTTGTTAGGGGGTCTCCTATGTTTTAACGTAAAAAAACTTTCTTAGTTGAAAGTATTGTTTATCCATTAATTTATTTCAAATGTTTACTACATATATTTGATTGTGTATACTATCCTACGCAAGTACAAAATTTTATATATTTTCAATACTTAATTTTTTTACAAATTAAAAAAAAGCATGAATAACAGCTTGAGCTCACGATAAAATAACATAACATGAATGAAATCGAATAAAAATTGATTCAAAATAAAGGAAACTATTCAGTACATAAAATGGCAAAAAAGGTTAAAAATTCATTCATAACTACTTAGGTTATAATATTTTTTTAATTTCTAAAAAAATTTAAATTTTAAATATTGAGTCCATAAAATGATGAAAAAAAGTTTGTTTCATCATTTTACAAACTGAACAGTTTTCTTTATTTTGAATCTTTTTTTTGTTCTATTACATTGATTTCATGCACTTTTATCATGCACACAAGCTGTTTTTAATGGTTTTTTTTTAAATTTGTAAAAAAAATGAAGTACTGAAGATATGTAAAATTTTGTTCTGGCATAGGATCGCATACACAATCAAATATATGTGGTAAAAATTTCAAATAAATCAAGGGGCAAATAATGCTTTAACTAATATTTGTACATAAGAAAGTTTTTTACCATGTTAGAAGGTAAGAGATCCCTCTTAAATTCATCACATAAGATATATACATGAATGTCAGTGTCTTTTGGATATTAAAAAGGAGGATATGAATTAGGTATTGTTCTTCATCAGTCCTGTTCGGTAACCATATTCTATCTGAGGTAGATAAAAATAATCTCTCTCATACAGTCGGGCTCGCTTATAACAAACATGGGTATTATGAATCTTCACGTGTAACAAAATTTTTCCATGTCTCAAACTGCTTATCTGTGTTATTTTGATTGTTTATAACAAACACCAATTTCAGCAAAGTACGCCTATAGCAAATTTTTATCCAGTTTTCAAGCACAAATTGTCCCAAATTTCTTTAACTTTATCTGAAACTCCTTATTGGTATATTTACCTTTTTACAATGCAGAGCTAAAACTGATGATGCCCCCTTTTTTTTCTGGAATGGAACTTTCGCAGCTATTATTTACTGGCATTCAAAGACAGCATCTATACTGCGTAAATTTGCTTTGTTCCTACCCTACAAGATTGCAAATGCACATTTTTTTTTGAAAAATCTGAAAGGATTAATTAGAATCTGTGAAACTCTACCTAGAATATCCACAGTTCTGTCATCTAGCCACTATGCAGTCATCACCATTTCGCATCGTAAAAATTAGGATTGTTCACGCTGAATCGGCATTCAGAGGTACATAAGAATTTCTTCCACAGAAATTTTGGGTCACTAACATCAAAAAGAATTTTAAATTAACGAATAAAATTAGATTTTTTTTTTCTATATTTTAATTTTCTACAAAAATATTTTTAATCTATGATCTTTTGGAGGGGAACCGCGGGGCCCCCATGCTTCCTTGGATTTTGGCGAAAATCCGGGTTCAGAACTTGTGATTACATAGTTGTAATCAACTACAGTAGAACATCGATTATCTGAACATCAATTTTCCGAACAACTCAGTCAACTGAACACCTTTTCAACCTAACTCATTTTCAGTTTTCTATAGTCAATGATGCTGAACACAGTTGGTATTTTCTTAGAACTTGAATCCTCTCATCTCCCAACTCGATAGCCTCGTTCTATTGTACAATAATCCACTTCCAAACAATTGTACATACCGTACGTGTGAGCTATGGATGTAAACAATGGTGGACCTGGGCACAGTGTATGCAGTTACAAACAAGTGACAAGCAAACAAAAGTGTGAATAGGAGCAGATTTAGCTGTCGTCTTTTTTTCTCATCTACGAATTCATCTTAATTCTGTGGGTGTGCCTTAGTGAAAGGGAGGCAAGGGTCTTCTTGACAACAAAACAGTTTTCTTATCACGGTTTTGTCGGGGGGGGGGGGAGTATCTTTCCTAGCTTGCTTAAGACAGATATTTTTCAATCTTTCTTTAGCTTTGCCAGTGTCAATAATTTTCGTCTCTCTCAACAGCCGATGCGACAAAACGAAAACGTGTTGTGTGGAAAAAAAGTGGAAATAGTGAAAAAAAGATTAAAAGCGGGTGATGGTGGAAATTTGCAGCTGAATACGAACTAGGTGTGGCAACCATCAGTGATTTTAAAAAATTGTGATAAAATAGAAAATTTTGCAGCCAAATTGAAAACAGCAGGTAGACTAAAGTCTCACAAAGGTTTAGAAAGTTATGCCTGTATTTTCATGGTTTTAACGTAATCACTGAAGACAATTGAAATCTTCCAGACTCTAAAGAATGCTTAGATATGCTTCTGGAACTCCCTGTATTCTAGTCCTGTCATGAAAGGATGTGTCGCAGTGGTTGAAAATTAATAGTAATGATCCAGGATATCGTTATTTTTTTGGATGGCGGAGAAATAATTACGAAAGTGAACGATCTAGTTGATCAGGACTGTGAAAGTGATGATGATGAACCAACGGCAGATGTAATAATGCCCAGTGAGGCAGAACAGTGTTTCACAAAATGTCTCGCGTGGTTAGAATCGCGGCCTAACACTGGTCCGCTTCAATTTTTCATGTTTAAACTATTACGGGATGGGACGGCAAAATGTCAAAGCAAGCTTTGAAGCAATTAAAGATGGATTCATTTTTTTTCTTTTGTGATGCACTGCTTTTCTTTCGTATACTTTTCAGAATAAGTAAGTTCATTTTAATTGTTTTGAGGTTTTTGTTGCTAAATTTCAATCTATTCCTTCATGTTATCGAATTAGTTTCGAAATCGATTTTCCGAACTTTTACCTTTTCCGAACACCCTTTGGTCCCGATGTGTTAGGATAATCAATGTTCTACTGTAATTACAGTTTTCAAACTTTGAGTTGACTATCTTTGGCCACAACGACCACACAGACCGATAACACCACTATGTATACATTAATTATCAAATCCACACACTAGGGATTTGGAGGACAGGTGGCACCACCTACTGAACACAAAACACATGCCAAATGCTGGGCACACACACAATTACACTGTTAAGTTTCATCAATGTGAATCTGATATAGCTCCCATATTCAAGTGTGGAAATATGTGGCAGTGAAATGGTGGAAAATCAGAGTTGTGGATCATAAGGGAGGGAAAAGAAAATTGTTCCACCAGGAGATCACTTCGCAAGGATTTATATGAATGGAGGGAACCTGAAGATAAAGCATCAGAATTATTTTCCTTAAATTTAATCAGAAGACACTATTGAAAGAGGTAAGGTTTTCCGAGAGAGAGTAAATTATACATAAATGTGCCCGACATGATTATATTTGTTTTAGATTTATTATTAAATTATTTATTTGATTCACATGGACACCAGTGAATTATGGGAGGTAGGGACCGTGCTTTAATTTTTTTCAAGAGAAACCCACTTTCACTTGAAAAGGACCTATATTTTGCCTATAACCTGGTTCTTTGCACCCAGGTCAATTAGATTACAGTGGCATCGCTGAGTGTAGAAAAAGAAGCAGCAATAATTGATGTCTGACAGGCTGACAGGCTTGTCTCATGTTAGCTAATGCTTGGAATTATATTTCGGAATTGACTATTGAGAATAGTTGTGACATCTAGGTTTTGGACAAAATTATTCATGGAAATAGTAGAAATCAATCAAGTGTTCAACATTCTGCAGTTCATGAAAATAAAGATGAAAATGAAACTTGAGATCACCTAAAGCAAAAATGGCAATTGAATTTTCCTTTCAAGATTATGTGAATGTTAATGAGGGCATGCTGGTAAAAAACAAAAATGTCAAATGTGGACATTGTCAATGCAATTCAAAACAAAAATGATACAATTTTAAGTGCTGAAGAAGATGAAGCTTTTTTCCAATATTCCAAAACAGCCATTCTTGTGTTTCTAAAACTTCAGAAACTCAAGAATGATAGCCCACTTTCACATACCACCAAGCATAGATGTTCAAACATGATACTTCGAGCAAATGTAGGAGGCTTATTGGTTATCTTTTTTTCAAGTTTTGTAAAACATCTATCAAACTTTTATATCCCAGCCTTAAACATTTTGATTCCCAGAAAAAGTGTGGTTTCTTTGAAAAGTATGATAGTGGGAAAAAAAAGTAAACAAGTTATTATAACACATGCAATGTCATTTGGAATGGGTTACAGTTAAAAAAAAAATTTTATAATGAATGTTCTATATTCTTAAAATTTTCTTCATTTTTCTAAATGAACTCTCATAATTTGATGAACCAATAATAAATGTTTCATGTGTTTTTTCTACAGAATGTCATATACTCAAGATTTCAGAAGATTAAGATCAATTTAAACTTTAACTGCCTCAGTTTACTTTTGCTAAGAGTGGCAAACAAAGACTGCAAAAATAGTAAACTTGCCACCATGACTCTTTGCGACTTCAGTGTGAGAGTTCAGATTGGTATGTATCACATGTTTTTTCATAAATGGCAGGGATTAAAATCACAAACTTTAGATATAAATATTTTTTACATATTTGCTACTAATTTAACTATTACAAGTTATGTGAACTGTAAGAATTTTAATAAAGAATTTTAGTTGAAAATGTTTTTTTGTTCACAAAGCAGCAGAACCTGACTTGAACAATACGACAATTTAAAAGTGTTAGAGCTAGGGGAATGCCAGAAATGGTGAAAACAAACTATCCAGCACTCTCAATAGTGACTTTTGTGATGAGAGATAGATGGCTTTTTCTCAGCCCAAGGTATCAAGGAAAGTTATTTTCCGGACATTATGGTGAGGTAAACTCAAAAAGAAAAGTCATCACGTCTCCGCCGGGACTTGAACCCAGGCCCCCTTGCATACCGGCCAAGCATGCTACCATCTACACCACTGGAATTAATTTATTACACACACTGGTGTGTGTAACGTAAAGAAAAGTACTCGTAAGAACAAAGTAAAGAAACTCGTAAAGAAAAGTCATCAAAAGTCGTGATGACTTTTCTTTCCAAGTTCACCTCAGCATAATATGTGGAAAATAACTGTTTCCTTTATCTTGGGCTGAGAAAAAGCCATCATCTCTCTCTAACTGGTCCCACCTGGAGGCCATTTCCTGAAGTTAAGAGAGGCTACTAATGCCTCTACTTCAGCGCCTCACGCGACAGTTCGTGAAATATGGAAGGCAGGGTTGTGTCTCCAGTGGTGTAGATAGTAACATGCTTGCCTGGTATGCAAGAGGGCCTGGGTTCGAGTCCCGGCGGAGACATGATGACTTTTCTTTCTGAATATTCGGCGAATGTTTTGGCGGAATACAAATATTTGGCAGCTAAATATCAATTTTCTTAAAATTCATCACAGTCTATATAGGTATATGTTACGGTAAAAGCCCAAAGAGTGGTAAAACCTAGCTTTACCAAGTCAAGTTGGTAAAAACCTGAAATACGCTTGAAAACGTATACATTTCGGACTTTAACCAAGCTCTTCGGTAAAAGCTGACATTTAGTAACTTTCATGAAAATTAGTGAAAATGTGAATTTTCTAATTTTCATAAATTTTTAAGCTTGTTATTTATTAATCACAATGATCCTGATGCTAATTAAGATCATAATTGATCATTCGACTAATTAGTCATGACTAATTCATAATGAATTAGAATGACTAATTAGTCATTCAAATTCATAAAAATTAGTAAAAAAGTGAATTTTTTTAATTTTAATAAATTTTATTGGTAATTAAGATCATAATTGATTAACTAATTAGTCATTCAAATTCGTGAAAATTAGTAAAATTGCAATTTCTATAATTTTCATAAATTTTAAAGCTTGTCATTTTAATCTCAACAATTCTGATGCTAATTAAGATCATAATTAATTAATTAGTCACTCCAATTCGTGAAAATTAGTAAAAATGCTAATTTTCTAATTCTCATAAATTTGAAAGCTTGTCATTTGTTAATCACAATGATCCTGATGCTAATTAGGATCATAATTAATTAACTAATTATTCATTCAAGTTCATGAATTTTTCTAATTTCCGCACGCCAACGAGTGCACATTTCCTGGATATTTTAGTGATAATTGACATTAAACTAATTACAGCTCATTTCGGGTTTTTTTCACCTCGGGACAACCAAAACCAATCTGCAAATTTTGGAAAAATATGTTATTATACAGTTGTGATATCAATCGTAATAACTGTAATGTACAAATTCTGAAAATGATTGATTATGATTGTCTCTGCAAATTCATTGAATTTAATTAATAGTAATTTTGCTAATGTTTTTCGAAATATAGCCAAAAATCTTATTCCTATTAATTATCGTTAAATGAATTTCCAATTAAAGTTGGCTCAAAGAATTATTCTCTAAGTCTAAATCATTCTCATTTCTCAAGCACAGTGGGTAGGAGTTGTTCATTTTATTTTCTGCAATTTTTGGAACTGATAGAAATTCTGTGTGATCAAGAAAAGCCAGCCAGATTCAATATCAAAACCACTTGTCTGAACTATCCTGCATACATACCTTTTTATCCCTTTTTTACAAAAAAAAAGGAATCGGACAGTGTTATCTACTCCATGGGAAGTTTTGAAGCTCTCTGCTTTCTTCTAGATATTTTGTTATGCCTCATATGAGTCATTATCTTATTAGCACTGCCCCCCCCCCTCCCTGTGGCAGCCCAAGCTTATCCATCACCCGGGAACCGTCATGAGATAGTTTAGTTTTATCTAAGGATGATGTAACTTTTCACTATCCATGCGAAGGATTTTTTCACAGCTGGCTGATACGAAGATATATATATTTAGGAAAGAGAGAAAATTCATCTGCCCTCTTATGGGGAATCGAACGTTCTTCTTTTCATTTTCCGGGTGAACGCCCTGGACCAGTAGACTACAAAGGCAACGACTATCTCAATCTTTCCTGGATGTCGTGTACAGGACCATACATGGATGGTCGTACCTAACTCAGACCAAAGCTCGCAATTGCTGACCTTGCCACCAGATGGCGACTTATCCGAGGATGATGTCATTCTCCACTATCCATTCGAAGGTTTTTAACAGCCTTCTGATACTAAGATAAATCCAGGAAAGAAAATTCAACTTGTCTTGCTGGGAATTGAACCCACTTCCTCTCACTTGCTGGGTGAGTACACTAGACTACAAATCACAGAATCCTCTTTCCTTGCAGCTCGTGTGCGCTGAACGCGACTGTACATGGACAGCCAGTAACATGAACTACTGTCAAAACTTTCGTAGCAGAGTGTGACATCATTTTCGGATAAATTTCCATCTGCTGGCAGTGTCAGAAATTGTGAGCTTTAACCTGAGTTGGGTCTGGCTGTTCATGTACGGCCCCATTCAGCACACACAAGCTCTAAGCAAAGAGGATTCGTTGGCTTTGTGGTCTAGTATGCTCACCCGGCAAGTGGATATTGGTCCCCGCAAGGGAACTTGATTTTTCTTTCCTGGATTTATCTTCCAGCAGTCAAAACCCTCGCAGTAATAGTGGCGAAAGACATCATCTTTGGATATTATCAAAGCCTTTGCAAGTAGGAAAATAAGAGCGTTAATGGGAGGGGGGAATACCAAAACCATTCAAGTCCTACAAACATCTTAATCTGGCCCTATTAAGGCTCCTACACATGCTCAGCTAGATGCTGTTTTTTTAATCTCCTCTTTCCCTCCTAGAATGTGCCAGTCTTAAATGGATGGACTGGAATTCTGTTTGGGACATTCTTTCAGTTGAACTGGGAGGTATGAGTAGGGCGACCGAGACGTCATCGGTTACATATTTTTTGTCCTGTATTTCCCAGGACATTCCCATATTTTCACGTAACTTTTGCTATGCCGGCTTTTTGTAAAAATGTTCCGTTTTTTTCAATGAAGCCAACTTTAATTTTTAGTCTTCATTGAAATCAATGATTAAAATTACTGTATTTTCAACTCATAAATTATGGTAATAACGACTATAAATAAGAAAATTGTCTCACATATTTGTCATCATTTTATAAGTTTTTAGCATTCAGTAAAAGAGTTTGCAAAGATGTCACAGCTTTTATTTGGCAAACCACTCAAAGATATAACAAGGTTTTCAATTTCATCAATAACTGCTTCCATTATGATAGCTTGTCTAAGGATTTGAAGTAATACTAAACAAACGCAATACTTCTTTTGTTCTCAATTTCACATTCGCTCAAATCTAATTTTTTCATAACGAACAATATAAAAAATAAAAACTGATCACAGGTGGAATTCCCTTGATGAATACTTTTGAATACCCTCTCTCCTTCATCTAGGGGTTTCTTTCCAAGCATTTCCATAAATTCTGTAACTATGTAAGATTTTTCGTTGGTGAGCCACAGCAAAAAGCTTCAAAGGTCACATGTGGCCAGTGGGCCATGTTTTGAACGCTACTTGGCTAAAGCCTCTGAAGAATACATGAAAGAAAAAATGAATGAGTGGACAGCATAAGTGAGCATAAACATTCCAAAAGTGACTGTTAGGGCCCAGGAACCATTGTTGCCGATGATTTTTTGTCCATTTCGGGCATTTGCCCAGCTCTGACGAACTTTTAAAGTAGCCTACGGTTCAATCATGGTCTTGTTTGGCATACGTGACGTGAAAAATTTTCCGCCGATCGGCTTCCGGCACAACTCACTAGGTAGTAAATTGTCCACGGCGATAGACCTGAGTTGTGATGAGTTAAAAAAAAAAATTATGAGCACATACAAGTATTTGTCTCAATATCAGAAAGGATTCGCTTTACTCTCTACCAACCACACCATAGAAGTTTCACACCACACACAGAAGATTAAGTTATTTTCAAGGAATTATACATGTGGTACTTTAGAAATTTCAGGAGCTGATACAGATTACCAATCAAAACCAGCTACAGCAGCATGCCACAAGACTGATGGAAGTAATAAAAATTAACTGCAAGACTATCTTAGATTGTAAAAAACAACCCACTCACACCCTAAGGGTATCAAGTAGTGGACGGAGGAGCTCAAAACCACAAAAAAAGGGCAAATACAGGCCATCGAGAGAAAACTAAACCACATGAAGAGGACTGGACAGGATATCCATGACACTATGGCCTCCTTTCGAAGGGCTCGAGCACTTTTCAAACGAGCAGTAATGCAAATCAAATCTAGCTCTTGGAATAGGCTCTGCACGCAAGCTACTGCGGCATATGTATGCCCTATAAGGCAGTATTTCAGCTCAGGTGAATGCAAACGCAACTTCCAATGCAGTCCAGCTCCACACAAAAAGATACACACTGGTGTAAGAAATTAAGAGAATTTGCAGACTTGGTCGATTATCTCTAGAACTACTGTACCGATTTTAATGAAATTTGATATGTACATACATTGATACAATACAGAACAAATAACCATTCAATAATTGTAATACACACGCATGATCGTGTGTAACACTCGTTGGAGTCGGAAGGTATGAAACAGCGGTTGCAGAATAAACAAAAAAATGGGTTAATAGGGGGTATGGTCCCCTCTTACAAATATACAGACGTGATTTCATACTTGAAATAAGGCAGTTTATCATTTCCTGTGGCAATTGGTCCCACTCGTTCAGCAACACTGTTTTCATTCCCTGGATGGTTCCCGGAAGGAGGTTGCGAGTTGCAATTGCCCTCCCTAGAGCGTCCCAGACATGCACTATAGGGTTAAGGTCTGGAGATCTGGCTGGCCAATCCATCCGGCGAATATCCTCACTCTCTAGAAAATCATCGAGCAGAAGTCTATGTGGCTTCGCGTTATCGTCCATTAAAATGAACTCAGGGCCAACTGCACTCCTGAAAAGGCGAACATAGGGCTCCAAGACCTCATCCCTACACCTCACACCAGTCACAGTGCCTCTTTCAAAGACATGGAGAGGTGTGCGGCCATCCAACATGATGCCTGCCCAGAGCATTAAACCTCCTCCGCCATAATGGTCGATTTTGCGGACATTGGAGGGTAGGTAGCGGGTCCCTGGTTCTCTCCATATGAACGTACGACGAGAATCGTGCTTAGGCTGAACCGGGACTCATCAGTGAAGAGAATGGTTGCTCATTGATCCATACTCCAATCTCTATGCTCTCTGCACTATGATAAACGGATTCTCCTGTCTGTAGAAGTGAGTGGGACGCAAACAGCAGGTCTTCATGAGAGAGGGGTGTTTGCAAGAAGTCTTTTGGAAACAGTCACCCTTGATACACGGGTTCCTGTGGCTGCATAAAAGTCGCGAGAGAGCTGAGAAGCTGTATCCTGTTACGCCTCGCTATAATCGACAAATGGCGATCTTCTCTGGCCGTCGTGGCTCTTGGATGACTTTGCCCAGGCTTTCTCTCGATGGATCCGGTATCCTGGAACTGTTTCCATAAGTTACACACGACGCTGGGCGTTAAATTGAACTCTCTACAAATCTGAACTTGAGATTGGCCTGCTTCTAGCCTCCCCACAATTTGCCACCTCATTCCATCATCTAAACGTTGGTGGTTACTCATTTTTACTGTTACAATTTGAAATTAACAGATTGCTGCAAAATAACACCAAGAAATTCGCCGAGGTGTGCTAGCGAACGAAATGTGTCTTAACTTACGCACGCTTATAAAGCCTATTTCTCTACTTATGCATTTGACTCACATGATTTGCATTTTTGTCTAGAAGCAGTGTTTTTACATTCAATTCAGTTCTTTTCATGAAATTCGATAAAATATGCAAATTCTCTTAATTTATTTCACCAGTGTAGCAGAGCAACATCTAGAAAGCCTTTTCCCAGAGGTGTGTACATCAATACCAATCCAAAGCGACCATCTGGACAGCCCTCTTGCATAGCCACTATTTGAGGAACATGGGATCTTACGAATAATACCGGGTGATTCAGAAAAGATGGAAGAACTTTGAGAGGTTCACAAAGAGTTACGGGCAAAAAAATAAATAAATAAAATATTTTACTCTCAGTTCTTATGGAACACACTTTAAAGATTTCAGTCACAATTCAGCAGTCTATGATTTAAGTACTTTGTCCCATTACGCTGACTTCCAATTTGGGAAAGGTGCTTGAAAAAATTCTTATACAAAGATTCTCCTACTATGTTGAGCAGGACGTCCTCCTTCATCCTCTTCAATTTGGTATGGGTCGCTCAACGAATGATGCCCTTCATCATCTAATGGAACAGATTTGAGAATAGGAGGAAGGAACATTTACTCACAGTTGTTATCTCCCTCGACATTAAGAGAGCTTTCAATTGTGTGCGTCATGAGGTAATAGCTGATAACCTTCAAAGTATGTATATTCCTCTTCAGCTGAGAAAAATTTTGTAGGACATTTTCTCGGTATGCACCATAACTCTTAACACAAGTACAGCACCAGCATCCAAGACATTGGTTTGAGGTTGCCCCCAGGGCCCATATACTGGACCCGCTTTTCGGAATACTGCATTCGAGTCATTACTTTGACTCCAATGGGGCCCGAGGGTCACAGCATAATCCTTTGCCAATGACTACCTTCTCTTGGTGTCTGCTAAGGAACCCACTGAAATTACAGGCTCTGCCAACGCTGCATTGACCAAGATCTCTGAATGGTAACAACAAAATGATCTGCAAGTGGAACAATCCAAATCATTATTTCTCTGACAAAACAAGAGGGAAAAGAGTCTCACTATCAAAATTAACGGGGAAGGAATTAAGTTTGCAGAAAAAGGTCTCAAAATTTTAGGAATATGGTTCGCAAACAAGCTCATTTTTTTAGCATGTGCACATTACTTACTTAAAAAACGACCAATACGCTAAATCATTTCAGACGATTATTAGGTGCAGAGTGGGGATACCATCCTGAAGAACATCCGCTACACTCTACAGAACTGTACTGTATCGACAGATTACCCTTGGGGCTCGAATTTGGTTTTTTCTCCCCTCTGCGCGGCTTCTGGCAAATGTCAAAAAGATGATTGTGATTCAAAGACAAGTTTTAATTTATATCACGTGAGCATATCGAACCATGGCTACTAGGATTTATAGATTGCTACTGTCAACCTCAGTAAATGATGTTTATTATTAAAGTATGAGTCATGTTCTCGTTCGTAATCTTTCGTAATGTAATCTCATCACTAAACGTGGTGGCAGTGGTGTTTTAACTCCATCTTAGAGCAGGGAAGAAGTGGAATTGCTGCAGCATGAATGAAGTAGCACAGCATGAAACCATCAGCTGATGGCCCCCACCTGTCCATGGTTTGCAGTTACCAAGTCTCGCATTCAGAGAAGAACCTGCAGCGAATTGGAAGTTATTTTGCTGAAGATGGAGCAACTACCCTCTGTCAACTGGACGACCAGCCTGAACCGTATCGAGTAGCACTTTTTCTCTCGTGCTTAGATGACGACGCCATGCGACTCTACGATGGTCTGGATTTCGCGTCCGACGAAGATGATCAAAATGTGTCTGAGATCTTGGAAAAGTTCAAAGCTTTCGCGATCATCCTGATGAATGAAATTTATGACGGGATGCTCTTCAATGAAAGCAGCCAAAACGAAGGTGAGTAGTTTGATAACTTCTTGGCGGCTCTCAGATGCTAGATTAAAGTATGCGGTTACTGGGATAAATGTATGAACTGTAAGTCCAGACATGGTCCACGCTCTGTCCCAAGAGGGATATAAGCGTTTTACCCCGAAAGGTTGGACCACGCTGGGGAAAATGTATGAACTCGCTACTTAGAGATAAAATTGTTGTCGGAATCCGAGATTCGAATACTTATGCAGAGCTCGTTAAGCACAGGTCTCTATCGCTTGAGAAATGCATTGATGTTTTTAGGATAGCAGACAAAGCCACACATGACAGTACAGTCCTGTGTTCACCTGCTGAGGTACATGCAGTCAAAAAACCTATCAGAATTTCGCAGGATCATAAAAGCTATGAATGCAAATATTGCGGGCTTGAGCATCCGATAAGAAAAGAATCTTGTCCAGCATAGAAGCATGTGTGCAGAAAATGCAACAGAGCTAATCATTTTGAGACAGTGTGCATGTCTATAGCTAAGGGCCAGATACAAGCAAGGCAATCATCCAAAGCTAAGCGGATCTAGCAAATCGGGCACGACTCGGATGAGACTAATCCTGAACTGGAAGACTAGTATGTAGAATTTGTGTCTTTGGTAAATACACATTCGGCAAAGTGTGTTTTCCATGTCAATGGATGAAGAGGGTGTTCCAGTTAGACATGGGCGTCAATCAACCTATTACTGAGGTCAGAAGTAGCACTGAATACAAATGTTTTGCTGTGTTGTCGCAAACTGAAAATGTGAAATAATTTGGAGCTTATTGCTAGCGGGTCATGTAAAGCTGAGGTACATAACCCTAAGACTGGGTTGCGACTCACCATGGACTTTGTTATTATCGACCAAGAACTGTCACTACTCCTGGGGCTTCCCACATGTGAGGCCATGAATTTGATATCTGTACAACACAGCAATTTCATCAAAGTTGCCAATCTTATGTTCAAGCCAGAACTGGAAAGCGTCTTTTCTGAAGGAGTCGGCAAATTTCCGGGACAAGTCATGCTCAAAGTGAATCCAGAAGTCATCACTGTGGTCTTCCCTCCTCGAAAGCCACCTATTGCTCTCAGAGAAAAACTCGGGCAAGAGCTGCACTGCCTCACAGAGCAAGGAATCATCAAGCGAGTAGTGGAACCAACCAGCTGGATGAATCAGTTCATGATAGTTCCTAAACAAGATGGATCACAGAGACTTTGCATTGACCCTCTCCACCTGAACAAGGCTCTGCGGAGAGAACGGTACACCTTTCCAACCATAGATGACGTGTTGCACGAACTGGCAGGGTCCGACACATTCACAAAATTTGATCTGCAATGGGGTTTTCTACATGTAGTGCTAGACGAAGAGTCATCACTTCTAACAACCTTTCAGACTCCATTGGGACGCCTCCGTTGATGCAGACTACCATTTAGTATCAAGGTGGCTCCAGAAATCTTTCAGAGACGTATACCTGTACTTTTGATGGACATAGGTGTCATAGCAGTAGCTGATGATATCATCGTACATGGCAGAGGAGAAGCAGAACATGACTGAAGATTTAGATCTTTTCTACACAGATGCGTGGAAAAAGGAATTGAACTTAACAAGTACAAGTTAGAGTACAAAGCACCCCAGCTAACGTTTTTAGGACATTGGTTGTCAAAAGATGGTGTCTCTCCTGATCCAAGCAAGATAGCAGCTATAGAAAACTTTCCAGACCCAACCTCAATCATTGAGCTAAGGAGATTTCTGGGTATGGTGAATTTTTACGAAGGTACATACCTAACCTCGCTCATATATCTGAACCACTGCACAACGTTCTGAAGTCTGAGACTACGTTCAACTGGAGTCCATCACAAAAAGCAGCCTTTAATGCGATTAAGGCAAGAGTGGTTGATCATACAATGCTGGCAACCTTCGATGAAAACTTGCATGTCAAACTGGAATGTGATGCAAGTGAGTATGGAATAGGAGCTGCAATGTTCCAGATGGATAAACCAATTGCATTCGCAAGCAGATACCTGTCGGAGATCGAGTGCCGGTACACACAGATTGAAAAAGAACTCCTTTTTTTTTTCCAAACCGAGCACAACTCAGGTCTATCACCATTTATGGGCGATTCACTACCTAGTGAGTTGCACCGGAAGTGTAACTGTGTGTGTGTACCTAACAGCCTGACTTCTTATATAATGTTGTGTTTGATTTTTCAGTGCTGCCATCTATATTTCAGAAGGGAAGTGAGTGATGTGTTATGATTGAATTACATTTGTGCTGTTTGTAGGTCTGTTGCTCTCTGTGGCGAGACTTTTTAACGGGGAGATCGACTCGCATTCGCGCCTTGAAGTTGGGAACCACAGAAAACCAACTTTGACCGACCATCACTATGGCGACGGTGGGGTCCAAACCCGGGACCTCGCAACGTGAGTCTGTCACTATGACCACTCGACCACTATAGCGGCGAAAAAGAACTTCCACCATTACATTTATGGATGGAATATCGCCGTTAACACAGACCACAAACCCCTGGTGGCTATTGTGTCTAAACCTTTGTTCAAAGCACTAAGACGTTTACAGTCTCTATTGCTAAGAGCAAGACACTATGACTTCAACTTGAGGTTCGTTCCCGGAAAGCAAATTCCTGTTGCAGATGCTCTTTCACGAGCTCCTTCAAGGGACTCACTCTCTCAACTCCATCATACGGCAGATGTGGTGAATTCGATGATGAACATTAGCTTCTTATTTGTGTCTGACCATTACCTACCTATCATGCAACAGCATACGCAGAGTGATTCTACTTTGCAGGAAGTTAAACGTCTTATATTGGAAGGTTGGCCAGAGACTAACACGAATATCAGTGCCATGGCGGCGGCATATTTTCCATATCGAGATGAATTGGCTATCTCCAATGGCATTATTGTCAGAGGAGACCACATTATAGTGCCAACAACACTTCGAGCTGAAATGAAGAAAAAAAATACATGCCGGGCATCAAGGCATAAATGCATGTCTCAGACGAGCGAGAGAAGTTGTCTTCTGGCCAAACATGTCGGGAGATATTCGGCAGTATGTCGAGCGGTATGTATGGGCAGCGCATGTGGCACATGCTTCAGCCGACCACCACTGTGGCGATGGTGGGGCTCGAACCTGGGTCTCCACCGACCAGTAGCCAACGTCTACAATTCATTTTACCACAGGTTCCTGAAGTCCATGCAAAGTTGCTAGAAAGGCAAAATGAGATGGCTCAGCAACACAATAGAGCATTACAAGATCTTGCGCCATTGCATCCTGTAGCTTCAGTGGCACCGGAACCCTCTACACCAGAGACAGATTTGGAAAGAAGCCTGCGTAACAAACAGATCAGTCCGCACATGTATGAAATCCATACAAATGAGGGCTCCGCGTTGAGAAGAAGCAGACAATTCATTAAACCACGTGTCCAACAAAGTATGAAAATCAAGCAATTGGGTAACTATTCCTAAGTATTCATAATTAAAAACTCTACCTATTTCTTTACAATCACATTCTAATAGAGTTTGAGAAGAGAGTTTTTTCTCCTGTTTTATAGATACGATGCATGAGGGAATTTATTAGTTCAGAATAAACTCTTCCATTTGTTATTGAGGAATCCACCAAATGCTTTAACACATTTATGTGGTAGTGAGAAATTATTTTCATCATAATTTGATCATAACCACTTGCTTTATTTTCTTTAATTTCTGCCAAAATTTGTCTCAGCATATGACTTTCAGTTTCAAGGTAGAGCATGGAATTTATTGAAGTGTCTGAGGGGGCATTTTTTTTTTTATGCATGTACAAAAATCAGCATTTTTCTCATTTATATTTCTTGTGATAAATTCATGATTAAATTTATTTGCAAGTTCTGTTGGATTTTCAAAAACTGGGAAAATCTTTTTTTTACAATCTTTATTTAATACATTTTTTCTAATAATTTGTTATTGCAATCTTTTATTGTTTTCACAAGCTTTAAAGCTCTCCTGGAAGCGTGGGTTGCCAGTCTTCCACATGAGCGAATGCAAGCCGATCTCCCCGTTAAAAAAGTCTCGCTACAGAGCAATAGGCCTACAACAATAAAATCTTCAAGCATTCTTCATTCACAATTAGAAGAATAGGAGGCAGATGACAGCACTATTCATAATAATGCCTCAATAACAAGCATTACACAGAAACAGGCTTTACATTATGTTCACAACACAGACTGATGCATATTCCAACATGTGCCAATTCATTAGAAGTTCCGCAGAGGAATATGGACGAGGTGCATGTGTGGTTTAGTAGTAGCAGTCTTCCACATGAAAAAGTATCATCTCCATAAAGAGCAGTCAGGTCTACAACATTTAGAATTCATAAATTTACTTTTCACAGCTGGTTGAACTTGAAATACACATGGCAGTACCTCTTGGATACATAGTAGGCATTACACAGAAACAAATAATGTTAAGTACAGAACTCATTCATGGCACAATCCAACATGTCCTATTTCATTACAAGTTCCTCAGAGGAATATTTATAAGGTGCATGTAGGGTTTAGAAGTAGTAGACATGTTTATCTCTTAGTGGTTTATTTTTTTAAAGATTGCATAACATGAGGAATTGACCCCTGGACAAAGTTGTCATGCCTTCTAAATTTTGTGATTCATTTTTACAATATGTTTTTATTTGTGGAAAATATGGTTATATATTTGTATTTAATCACTTACAGATTTGTGTTTTGTTCTCCCGCGGGCAATCATGAATGTCCATCGGTATTTCTGACATTCTTTCATAGTTATGTGTCTGAAGGGGTGTCATGGCCAAGGCCGCAACTAGATGCTTGGTCACTCAGGGCAAGCGCACATTTTGATGCCCCCTTTGTAATGTTGAAGGAGAGGTTTCAGAATGAAATTGGTGCCCCCTCAGATCTAGCACCTGGGGCATGAGACCTGCTCCTCCCTAAGTGTGGCTCTGGTCATGGCCAATTCCAAATCCTAGCACAGTGTAGGGCTAATTTCCATTGCCATCATGTGCTATCAAAATCCTATGTTTATATCAATCTGGAGTTATAAGTTAATGTTGCCTACAAGAACTTTTAAAGTTAAAATTAAATTGTTAATGCAATACAGTTTGTTGCAATGGCAGCACTAGAAGGTTATGAAACAAGCACAACTACGACAACATAAATACATCAAGGTACATACAACACATGTTCCTGCATGTACCAATTTGTTTTTTTTTCTGCAGAGGAATATTATTACATATGAGTGCATGTACAGTCAAGTGGTATTTTTAATGCTCTATGAAGAAAACTTGGCAGTGCCTGGTATTATTGCTAGTTATTTTTATAAAATTAAAATTTGCTTTGTTAACACTGTTTTTTAAATTATTGTTATATTCCTTATATTTACAGTTCCTAACAGCTTTGAAGTGGAAGGTTTTTTGGGATCTATTCAACTTCATAATTTGATGAATGCTCAGTCTGTTTCTCAAACTGTATTGAGCTTTAGTCCAGATAAAGCAGTAAATGGCAAATCAAAAGAGTGTTGTTCGAGTGCAGATGAAAGTACAAAACAAAGTCATGCTCTTAGCTTTCAAATTATGAAGATGGATGGATGTTCACTTGAATATGGTACTGACAGTTACTGCAAAGATACATTCTCTGATCTGTATCTTTGTGTGCAGATGGCATCAATCTGTTACACTCATTGTCCAGATTTCTTAATCGAGTTTATAAAAAGTGTGACAGAATTCAAAAACTTTTTTAAAGTTTTCACAAGTTCTGTTAAATCGGCTGCAGCTGAAGTTGCCAAAGGAATAGTATCTACAGGGTTTGAATCAACAAATAAATCATCAAAGACTTCCAGTTCTCGCATTGTGGGAAGTTCTCTTTTTAATCTCAGGTGAATAGTTTGACCCTATTTTTTGATCAGGTTTGAATATTTCTTGACAAGCTATTTTTTGCAAATTGTTTATGAATTTTTAACAAAGGGGAATTTATAAAAATCTATGGTATTAATAGTTCAACTGTTTTCATATTATTTTACTTATACTAGTATTATCCCCCCCCCCAAAAAAAAGTGTTTTTTTCCAAATACAAAACCAATTTCAAAATTAAGCTCGTATGTTCAACACTAACTGTTAATTTGTTGAACAAATGCAGGGGCGTCGAAATTTTTTGAAACTGTGGGTGCTCATCTTTAGTTTTATATCGGAAATTTTAATTTCTGAATCAATTCTTGGGGTGCTCGGATCCATGCCATAAATTACCGTGGGTGCTTGAGCACCCACAGCACCTCCAGCTCTGACGCCACTGAACATATGTATACATTAACTAATTTGTTGAACATAGTCTTGTTTTTAGACATTCACATGATTTCACTGCTGAATTCCTAGCTCTGTCAGTTTTTCATTTATGCATTACCAACTGCCTAGATGATTTTTTTAAGATCTGGAAACGGCTGTAGCTGAAATTGCCAAAGTAATAGTATCTGCAGGGTTTGAGTCGACAAATAAATCATTAAAGACTTCCAGTTCATGCAGTGTGGGAAGTTGTGGTTGTTCGACCTTTTTTCTCAAATTAAAACTTAAGGAGGGATGCACTGGTTTAACCAACATTGAAAACACAATGAGATGTGGGTATCATTCTACCTTCCATCAAAAATAAATAACACACCTAGAACATAAAAATGAAGGAAAAAAAATTTAATGTGATTGAATCAGCTAGAAAAAATTAGTGGCAAGTCTTTTTTTGGACTGCTACTAATCAGAAGTGCCGACGTGAAAGAAGCATTGGGGGTTGGGTTGCAAGATACTAGTCATCCTGTCTATCCAAGACTCAAGTGCATATGCAGGAGGAAAGAGTTGCATATCCATTAATGATTGGGAGGTATGCATTGCCCCCTAATGTGGTAGTTATAATGCAGATCCGGAAAATTTTAAAAACCACTTAAAGGGTTAATTAAAATTTTTCATAGCCATAAACAAAACTTTGCAAAGCTATTGCTACTTTATTTACTTTATCTGAGGATCTATTGAAAATGGTCTTCTGTAGCTCGGGGTGAAAAATCTAAACTCAACTCTATATCATTAAAAAGCTGCCAAACTTCTTGCATGCTTTACTTCAAATGCAGAATCATGGTAATCCGCAAAATTATCAATGGATATGTTTCGATGTGATATACCATTGTCTTTTAAATCATCTGATGATACTGGGGAGCATTCAAAAAAAGTTACTTGATGAAGTTCTTTAAACTCTCATATCTCTGGAAGTATGCTACAGTAAGGCAAAAGCAATGGTATCATCAGCTGCTCATTGCAAAGGTGCATTCAATGATATCACTCCATTTTTAATATCTCTTCTCATCTGAGCACGAGGTCTGCTGTCCTGATTCATAACAGATTGTTTTCCACTATATCTCGAGTAGTTCACAACAAAGATAGATGACATTGGTATCATTGTTAGCTATTCCAAAGACAAAGCTTGTCGGGGCCGAAATAACTTACATTGGGAGAGCAAATGCGTAGAAGAAACAATTTTATTTTATGTAATACAAGACGAGACATGCGTACGCGTCGAACGAACATATCATACAAGGGAAAAGAAGACAAGCGAAAAGTCACGTAATGTATCAGTTTCGCCATCTGGAGGTGACCAGAGGGATTACAAACGTAAGCTCGTACTATTCCCAACATCCTCCCCACCCTGGTCAACCTCCAGAGGAATTACCAATTGAATTGGCCGTCGAATTTCTGTTCCACTGGCTGTATGTAGAATACATGAACGAATGTTGCCGTCACGACCGTTGACGAGGGATGATATGCGTGCCTTCGTCCACATGTGTCGAGGTCTTGCATCTTCCTGTAGGAGGACGACATCTCCAATTCGCAGCTGAAAACCTTGGTCTTTATTTTTCACTTGGTGGAATGTCTTCAGCTCTAGTAGGTATTCTTTCCTCCATCGGTTCCAAATGTCATTCAGTGAATCTTGCGGCAGTGACCACGATTTCTTGAGGTCGGTAGCTGCAGAAACCTTTTCGTGAGAAGGAAGGGTTGTCAGTCGTTGTCCAACCAAGAAGTGGGCAGGCGTGAGAGGTTCTTCGAAGCTATCATCTAACTCGATAGCTGCCGTCAATGGTCGGCTGTTGATTGCGGCTTCAATACCAGCTAACGTAGTCGTCAGTTGTTCGTCATCGAGAGATGCGCGACCTAATGTTTTCCGTAAACAACGTTTGACGACACCAATCATGCGTTCCCACCATCCTCCCCACCAAGCCGCTCGAGGGGCTATGAATTTCCAAGTGATTCCGTGTGAGGCGTAGTATTGGTGAGCAGAAGGTGAAGTCATGGCACTCCAAAGGACGGAAAGCTCACGATTTGCGGCGTGAAAAGTCTGCGCATTATCCGAATATACAGTGTTGGGAACACCTCGACGAGCAACAAAACGTGGAAATGCCAGCAAAAACTTATCTGTAGAGCAATCCGTGACAAGCTCGAGATGAATCGCTCGAGTGACAGCACATGTAAACAACAAGATATACACTTTCACTGAGATAGAGCTTCTATGAACGTATAGTGGACCAGCGAAGTCTATCCCCACGACACTGAATGGTTTCGACTGTGTGACTCTATCCGAAGGAAGTGGTGCTTCAATTTGAGCCGGTGGCGTGTTTCTAAAAATTTTACAGGGAAGACACTGGCGTAGGACACTTTTAATAATCTGTCGCCCTCGAAGAATCCAGTAATCATTTCGCAGTTCAGATAGTACCACTCTCGTGCTCAGATGATGGAGACGAATATGTACGTGGCGAATGAGCAATTTCACAAATGGGTGTGAACCATCGAGTACCAAAGGATGTTTTGAAGCAACTGGAAGTGATGCAAACTGCAAGCGACCACCAACTCGTATCAGATTGTCACTAAGAAATGGATGGAATTGTGCAATTTTCGAGTCTTTTGGAAGTTGTTTACCATGTCGAAGAGCATCATAGTCAGACGGAAAACAATCTATTTGAACTTGACGAATCCAATAACATTTCGATTTTTCGAGTTCTTTTGCTGTTAATTCGCCATGAAGTTTGCAAGACGTGCGACAGTTGTATATGAATTGTTGCACCCACGAGGTAACCCGAATAAGTTTCGCGTAAGAACTGAAACGAGAAATGTCAATCACTGGGAGAGACGTAGATATCAACATTGAACTTTTCACAGTCTGACGAATTTCTGTCGAAGGTAGATTTGGACCAGTCTCAAGAGCATCATTCAGAGATGGGTGTTCGTTGACATGAAACGATGAATCAAATACGATACGACACTTTTCCGACTCGAGAATGGTCTTCTTCACTGCGTGGTGAGGGAGATAATAAATTCTAGGACTTGACGATTCTGGCGCGATTTCGACGTGGCCGTTCTGGATGTAACGTTCCATTTGCTGAATGTACATTTCCCGAAAAGGGCGATCCTTATCCAGACGTCTACGAAGAGTGTCAAGGCGGCGTGAGGCAATAGGTCGATTGTCCGACGTGAGGCATACGTTTTCTTTCCACGGTAGTGAAACGACACGACGATGGTTTTCCAGGCTGTAAGATTCGTGGAAATCTCGCAATATTTTTGCTTCACCAGTCGAGAGTGATTTTTCGTTTACATCGGTGATTCCCATGGCTTCGAGTTCCCAGAAGCGTTTGAACGAGTCATTTATTTCTTCAGCACAAGTAGTAGCCATGCAATGAACAGTAGTGTTGTTCGAAGCAGGAGTGTGTTGGACAAGCACGTTGGAACGGGTACCGCTCAAGATATGTCCGAGATGAGACGGAACAAGAACGAAAGTGTCTGACAATTTGACCGGCGAATCCGTTTTCACTATTTTCCAGTAATAATCGCTACCGATCAGAATTTGAATCGGGATGTCATCAGAAGAGTGAGGGTCCGCAAGCTGAATTCTGCGTGATGTAGCAAATGCACCAATGTCTACTGGAGCCGTGGGATGTGAGGCGTAAGAATTATTGCTTTCGAAAGCAACTATCGGAATCGATCTGTTATCCCAAATGCTAGATAAGCAAAATTGCACTTGACGTCGATACATGGATTGTTTTGGCACAGCTTCGAATGCACTAATAGACAAGTTGACCGATTGCAGCACATGCAATTGTAGTTCATTCACTAAACTGCTGTGAATGAAGGAGGTTTGACTTCCGGCGTCTAACACGCATCGAGACAATTTGCAATTTCCGTTGGGACCGAATACCCAAATACGTGCAGTTTGCAAATACGTAAAACGGGGCGATACATCAATTTTACCAACAGCAGTCGAGGCATGAAGTGAAGGACAAATGGATACGTGATGTTTCCTTTTACAGTTAGAACAGAAAGCTCTAGCACGGCGTGGGCAAGTTTTAGCGTTATGCGAACGGTTAGTACACAAAAAACAACGACGAGTTTCTTTTAGCTTCTGCACTCGTAATTGAACATCAGTTATCACCGAGCAATTTTGAGGCCAATGATCATACGATTCACAAAATGGACAAAACGGTGACGGATTTTTCTCGTTACGTCGAATGCGAACATGAAATGAATCCGTAGTTGGGCGGAAAGTCGAAGGTGGCAAAGGAAACTCACCTTGCACTTTGCTTGAAAATCGAAGTCCGTCGATTTCTTCACCGAGGAACTGCATCAGCTTGGATATTTCCATGTCCGAGATATCTTGCCGTTTAGAGTGGATAATCCACCGTTGACGAATGTCCGTAGGAAATGTGCGAAGGATCTTCGGTGTCAAAATCCGACTGTAATTATCGACATCTTCGCCGAGTGATCGGAGAGCTTGAATATGGGCGTTAATTTCCAAGTAGGTGTCGTTGAGAAACTCGGGCGATGAAGCTGTCGCTGGACGCAGGCTGTCGAAGAAATCGATGTGGGTCTGTATGATGGTATCCTTGTTGCCGTACCTGTCGATCAGCATCTTCTTTACCGTCTCGTAGGCTTCCGATGTGACGCCGATTCCCTCGACGAGCTTCTTGGGTTCGTTTTGGAGATACCTCCGTAGAAAAACGTGTTTGTCGATGGTTGACAGGTGAGGATTCTCGTCGATCGAAGAGGTGAATTGTTGCCAGAATGTCGGCCAGTCTTCAACACAACCGCGGAAGGGCTCTAGGCGTATTGTAGGCAGCTTGAGAGCACATGGTGATGAAGTCGATGTAGGCTGAGTTGAAGCGGGAATCGAAGTAGCAACCAGAGGAAGCACCGTCGTTGGAGACTTGTTGCGTTTTCGTAGCACGAGGGAAGCATCGAACAAGGCACGTTTCGCTTTCTCAGTGTATTCCTCGCATTTTTCGATATCAATAGCGTAGTCCTCGTCCGATAGTAGAGCGTGAATACCGTCGTCAAGGCGAAGTAATTCGTCCAATTCCTCCGTCAAACGAGAAACCATGAAGTCGGTTTCCTTCCCGGCACTGTCCAACGTTGAAACGAATCTAGTCACCTTGGCGCGCACCGTTGTCCGTTTCCGATGGAGCGTCGTTAATTTCTCCTGATCCATATTAAGACGAGTTGGTCAAAATGTTCATCCGACGGGTTTCCTTCATCAAAATATTCGTTCCGGCGGGTTTCATGCACCAAAATATGTCGGGGCCGAAATAACTTACATTGGGAGAGCAAATGCGTAGAAGAAACGATTTTATTTTACGTAATACAAGACGAGACATGCGTACGCGTAGGCGTCGAACGAACATATCATACGAGGGAAAAGAAGACAAGCGAAAAGTCACGTAACGTATCAGTTTTGCCATCTGGAGGTGACCAGAGGGATTACAAACGTAAGCTTGTACTATTCCCAACAAAGCTGATGGTAATGGCATAATTTCATTATGTCAGTACCTATCACGTGATTTGAGGCACAAAAAACATATTCAGGTCAAAATTACTCAATTTTTCTTTTCTTCAAAAAGATATGACATTGGAAAAGACATATTAGAATATCCCTTTATAGATCTTTATTCTAGCTTTTTAAATGAGTCACAGAAAATGTGTATATACACTATCTACCAATAAGTATTCGGACACCTATGCAAATGACGATATCTGCGGTCCTGAGATACGTCACGCCCTACACCAGTATATATCGTGTAGGAAACAACATCGGCATTAGTCGCATACAAGATGCCGCTCAGTTGGGAGCTCTCTGATTTCGAGAAAGGTATAATTATTGGGTATCAAAAAAATGACCGATCCTTAAGGGACATATCTAGCGAGCTGAAGTACCCAAAATCGACAGTGGCCTATGTGATTAAGAAGTGGAAGGTGAGCTGTGATTGTCGGAATTTGCCCCGAGTCGGCAGACCAACGAAACTGGGAGATAGAGACCGACGGGTGCTGTCCAGAGAAATTCGGAAGAACCGCACCCAACCGATGGCCCTCATCTGCGAGGAGTTCCAACAGGCATCCGGGAGTATTGTTTCAATGAATGCCATCCGTAAGGAAGCACATCTGATTGGTTTTCATGGTCGTGCTGCTGCCCATAAGCCTTTGATCACAAAGTCCAACTGCGTTGCTCGGTTAATGTGGTGCAAAGCACATCGAAATTGGACCGTAGATCAGTGGAAACGTGTTCTTTGGAGCGACGAATCAAGGTTCACCCTCTACCGTTCGGATGGCAGGGTCTGGGTCTGGCGTCTGCCTGGAGAACGTCTCCTGCCAGAATGCATTGTGCCAACAGTCAAGTTCGGAGGAGGTGGAATTATGGTCTGGGGGTGTTTCTCCTGGTATGGACTGGGACCCTTGGTCCCCATTCATGGTAAGCTCAACTCCGATACCTACTGCACTATTTTGGATGACAATGTGCTTCCTACGTTGTGGCAGTTTTACGGGGTGGACCCCTGTTACTTCCATGACGACAATGCCAGCTGTCATACTGCGAGGTTAACCAAGGCTTGGTATGGTGCCAATGGGGTTCATCGAATGGACTGGCCTGCCCAGAGCCCAGACCTGAACCCTATCGAGAACCTCTGGGACAAGTTGGATCGCCGAATTAAGGGGTGCCCTACCCGTCCAAAATCGGTGAAGGAACTGACATGTCTTCTCCAAGCCGAGTGGAAGAAAATACCACTAGCCGTCACACAAGGACTTGTGGAAAGTATGCCCCGGAGGGTTCATGCTTTAATTGCCTCTCGTGGAGGCTCTACCAACTATTGATTTTGAATAAAGTTAGTTTTTCTTCTCTACCACAGGTGTCCAAATACTTATTGGTAGATAGTGTATATATATATATATATATATATATACACACATACAGACATGACCACTGACAGCCCAGAGAGACCATCTTGGGATGGTTTGCGCTCTTTCCCAAAGGGTATATACACATACATACACACAGAGTGAATCCGACCTATTCTGCCAAACGAAAGAGGATGATCCCAAGTGGATCATGAACCACCCTACCTACCCTGTCCTATCTCAAATCGTTTTGAGTTATGGTGGATGATCGATTATGAAAGAAAAGTGTATGATAAAAAAAACCTGCATTTGTGAAGTTTTTAAAGGTGTGTATACACTAGTGCGCGGATCATGCAGTGAAAGCATTCGCAATTGGTTGTTCAGTAATTTGTACGGTGTTGCAAACGATTCTTGAGCTGTTTTCACCGGACCCACCTGGGATCGATTTTTTCAACAAACACAAAGGAAGTTTGTGTACCCATGAGCGGATTAGAACCGCTGCAGGGGGTCATGCGTTGCAAGATCTGCGCGCTAGTGTATACGCGTCTTAAAAGACTTACATGTAAAGCAAGCACATATTTGGGAAAGAACAGAAAAATTCTTATAAGATGAATTCATTTTCATCAAACTATCTGAAGTTATTGGTGAGCTACAAGTGCTGAAAGATTGGCAAAATTCAAAATTGATTTGTTGCCAAAATTTTTCATTGCCAATCATGCAAATACCCTTCTGGCTACAATTGGTCAAATTTACCAAAAACTTGCCAATTGCACCAGCTTTCAAAAGAGCCTACAATAAACCAGATGATATCGTTCGGAAGAAATTTAGCCCTTTGTTTGCAATGCATCACTGAAAACTTCATCCGTCAAATAAATTTTAGTAGGTCTTGGCGACGGTTCAATTTTTCACTTCACCAGTCTTTCAGTGATTGAAGCTCGCCATCTTGTGGATGTCCAGGATCCTGTAATGTCACCTTATGATTTTTTCTGCAAAATCAAATTGCTGCCAAAATCTGTAACTGCCAATTCTGAATGTTCGTCGAATATCTACAACAAACATTGATTTCATTGGTATATTACAAACAAAAAGCTAAATTTCTCCTTAACCAGGACATTGTAGACCAGGTTTATTGTAGACTCTTTCAAAAGCTGGTGTAATGGACAAGTTGATTATAGCGACAAATTTTACTGATTTTAGCTGGTATAAGCTGGTATTAGCTTAAGTATGTGTTTGTGTAATTGGGTATGAAAAATTTTGACAACAATTCAATTTTGAACTTTGCCAATCTTTCATCACTCACATAGCTCGCCAATAAATCCAGATATTTCAGTGAAAATGAATTCATCTTATAGGAATTTTCCACTCTTTCCAAATATGTGCTTAGTTTAAGCTTAGGTCTCTTAGAAGCTTTGCAAATGCAGGTTTTTTTTAGTTGCACACATATTTTTTCCACAATCGATTATCCACCATAACTCAAACAGTTTGAGATGGGACAGGGTTGGTGGGGTGTTTCATGATCCACTTGAGCTCGTCTATCACCCCCCCCCCCCTTTTGTTTGGCAGAATAGGTCAGATTTACCCTTTGTCTGTCTGTGTGCATTCTGTAACCCCAATATAGTTCATAGTTCACACCTAGTATGAATCTAAAAGAAGATATCATTTTAATAGTTAACATATATATACTATTGTTTTTAGTGGTAATAACATAAAAATGGGTCTAGGTCAATTCGTTGCGCTCAACTTGTCGCGGGATAATTCGTCGCAGTCAATTTGTCGCAGCGTCAATTCGTCGTGCTACAAACTCGTCGCGGTACAAATTTGACGCAGGCTCATTTCGTCGCAGTACAAATTCGTCGCAGGCTTATTTCGTCGCAGTACAAATTTGTTGCAGGCTCATTTCGTCGCGGTACAAATTTGTCGCAAACTCATTTCATCGCGACAAATTTGAATTGCTTTAAAATTCATATGTTTGTTGTGATCTTATAAATAGGGTAGGTGCTTTAGGCGTAAAAAATGGAACTAATTTTTTTTCTCATTTATTGGAAATGTTCCCTCTGCCCATCTATTTTAATTTTTAACAAATGAAGGAAAGTATTCATTGAAGTCATTAAATTTTTAAAATTTAATTTTTACCATATAAGTCGCATCTCTGTCGGGATTTCCATTTCTCGCAGTGAGGGATGTTGAAGAGCTCACCTAAATAAAAAATTGAGATCAAATAAATTTTTAAATTTTAATTTCCACCGTATAAGCCGCATTTCCCACTTCTTGTCGGGATTTGAGTCCCTGAGAACGGGTTTGAGTCGCTTATAAACGGAATGAATGGCGATTTTCAGCCCCCCCCCCTCCACCTCCTCAATGTTTCCTTCATGTCGGCACCTTTGACGGGCCAAGCATGCCGGAAGTGTTTGGTACTTGTGGGTTCTTGTCTTGATCTTGAAGTAGGAAATTTTGATTTCTGAATCATTTCTCTGGGTGCTCATACCCATTCCATAAAGTACCCTGGGCACCAACAGCACCTCTGTCTCTGACACCACTACAAATGTCAATCGATTTTTGATTTTTTTTCAACTCTAAAGTAACAACTCTCGAGTGAAAAGAATGAAATCATACTTTTAATTAGATCATTATTCTTCATGTACATGACACTCGAAATTAAAATTACAATATCAATTACATTTAAAAATTTAACTGGATATAAAAGTTTAATTATATTTGAAAATTCGGTTATAAAAATTTGAAATGTTAAATAATTGATTTTTGCTGTGATAAAATTTCAATATCATGTGGAAAAATTTCGGTTTGTATGATATTCCCCAAATTACAGTGAGCCTATCTTTAACGGTAAATTTTTATCTGCCCCATTACAGTATCTCCATAAGAACCTGAAATATTTAATTTTCACCGTATAAGCCGCACTTCCCGCTTTTGTTGGGATTTCTATTTCTCACAACAGAGGGAGTTGGGCGCAGTTCAAGGATGGAAATGTACAGTGCTTATGAATGACGATTCGATGAAGTTTTCATAATGCCCACAGGATGAGCACCGACAAAGGCAATGTAATCACCAATAAGAAAGATGACTATGGGTCAGTCGCATAGATACAATATAACCATTAATCTTATGTTTATAATCAGTCGCATATCTTTGGCTGGCTTGTTTGAATATTTTCACATAGTTTTCATTAGCGTCTAAGCTTTTGATACAAGGCTGGTGTGCTTGGTCTACGGCTCCAGTCAACGATTAGTAAAAATTTCTTCTTACAATGCAAGTGAATGAACATTAACAGACAATGTAAGATTATATTCAGAGGTATATTTCCTAGGTGGGGAGGGGGTATGCGGGCTTTATCCCAAAATGACAAGTTCAAGTGAAAGGGCGTGACCAAAATTAAGTAATTGGTGATCAAGAACATGAATTAGAAAGGAAGAAGGAAGGCAAGGTTTGAATAGCCCACAGGTGGGGAAAACTATAAATCCGCCTCTGATTATAGTCTACATTTATTAGGATAATTTTAATTTTAAAAACAATTCGTATCGTACATATAAACACTCCACAATATCTAAACCTTTATTTATTTTCAGTGCTATGAGTATCATTTTATTTACACTTATATACGTGAATATCGCAGTAAAAACCCGATGATGATTTATAGAATAATACGTGATGGTATTATGAACTACCATAATTTTTTTTTAAGATACGTAGAAGAATTCAATTTATTGCTATTTAAATTGAATTCAAACAATTTAATTTTAAAAAGTACTACATTATTTTTTGTCATCCGTATAACCTGTATCTCTTTTTAAGATACAACAAAAAACTCAAATAAAGAAAATTAATAATAGTCTAATTCATTTTGAATTGCATTAAAAGTTTTTATAATTTCGGAACATGAATTATGGCGGAAAAAACTTTTAAACACACACGTAAACCAACATATCATTTCCACGTTCGGTTTTGCAATATTCCATGTTTATGCCAACAGAAATATGTAGACAGAGCACACCAACCTTGTACCAAAAGCTTAGACGCTAAAGAAAACTTTGTGAAAATATTCAAACAAGCCAGCCAAAGATATGCGACTGATTATAAACATAAGATTAATGGTTATATTTTATCTATGCGACTGACCCATAATCATCTTTCTTATTGGTGATTACATTGCCTTTGTCGGTGCTCATCCTGTGGGCATTATGAAAACTTCATCGAATCGTCATTCATAAGCACTGTACATTTCCATCCTTGAACTGCGCCCAACTCCCTCCGTTGTGAGAAATAGAAATCCCAACAAAAGCGGGAAGTGCGGCTTATACGGTGAAAATTAAATATTAATTTTATTGAATTATTAATTAATTAAATATTTCAGGTTCTTATGGAGATACTGTAATGGTAAGTGTTGGTGACTCTTGAAGAAAGGGGGAGGCGAGAGAAACTCGCGAGCCCATGGGGCAGATAGAAATTTACCGTTAAAGATAGGCTCACTGTAATTTGGGGAATATCATACAAACCGAAATTTTTCCACATGATATTGAAATTTTATCACAACAAAAATCAATTATTTAACATTTCAAATTTTTATAACCAAATTTTCAAATATAATTAAACTTTTATATGCAGTTAAATTTTTAAATGTAATTGATATTGAAATTTTAATTTCGATGGCCTTTCTGCATTAACAAAAATAATTATTTTCAGTTAACTGCGTGTACACTTTTGTTCATGTTTTTATTTCACGTGTAAGACAAAAACCTACATACAAGCTCGCGTGGAATATGTACAGTGAAGAATCAACTGTTCGACGAATTGATTCTGCGCTGTAATATATAAATTGACGTCACGACGCATTGACACGGCGGAAAACTTGTACAGCTACGAATTGGAGCTGCGACAAATTTGTACCGCGACGAATTGACACTGCGACAAATTTGTACCGCGACGAATTGACACTGCGACAAATTTGTATCGCGACGAATTGGAGCTGCGACAAATTTGTACCGCGACGAATTTGTACCACCTCAAATTGAGGCGCGACAAGTTGAGTGCGACAAATTGACCGGCTACGCATAAAAATAGAAAAATTCAACCCTTATGCTGGTGCCATTCTGCATCTTTTTCAAGTTGCAGTTAGTGAGGAAAAAATTAAAATAAATCATAAAATTGTTATTCCTCATAATTTTCTTTTATGAATAAAAAGATGTGGTTACAAAATTTGCCGTAATATGTTCTATTAATAAACATAACCTACAAGGTCATTTTTTTTCTATTAGATTATTTATTATAAGATTTTAAATAAGGGAAATTTGTATCCTAAATTTAATTGCTTCTGGTGTTGAAGTACCTATATTGCTTTTATGATCATGTCAAGCACACACAGAATAAAATCTTTGTAACTTAGTAATAGTCCTGTGGCTTAACAGAAATTTCTAATTTTTATCATTTTTTTTCCCCTTGCCAATGAAACATTTTTTTATAAAGATATTTTTTTAGTTTTTGATTACTCATTAATTCTATTTTTTACTTCAAAATAGATGTGACATAACTCTGAAGAGTCCAGTGTTAATCCTCCCACTTCCTGCGCCCTCATCTGAAGCATTTGTAGCTCATCTGGGTCATTTTACAGCATGCAATACAGTTTCAAAATTTTCTCATGTTGGTGTAAAAGACTTCATTTCACCGTCATTTGGAGCTGAAAAATTTTTTGAAGACATAATGGTCATCAATATCAGTGGAATAAGCATATTTTATGTCAACTTACATGCTCATTTTGATGAAGGAAATTTAACAGAGGATAAGCCGGTGATAAGCATTCATGGATCTCAGTATTTGGGCTGTGCTATTCTAGATAGTACATCTGTAGATATAAGTATTGATCCATTTCAAGCAGCAGTTACTCACAGATATCTACCCTCGGCTAGAGGTTCGCATAACAAAATTGTTAATGTAAGTCAATTAGATTCAAATAATTTAAAGCTACAGTGAAACCTCCCATATATGAAACTACCTCTGTCTGGAATAGTCAGCATAATTTTTACATGCACTAATTGAAAGGTGCATACAGAGAGGGTATATGTGCAAACAAGGTCTGTGGCCAATTAAAAAATCCATATAATTTAGTTACGGATTTGGTTGGATTCATTTAGAATTGTGCTAATAAAGCATGCAATATTTTATGAGTTTTAACTCTCATGAGCTTCAAAGACCCTTATTTTATCCTTTTTATAACCGAAAGGAGATATTTTATCTCAAACCGGTTCAGGCCCTTTTGTTTCGAATAAGGGAGATTCTACTGAAATTAATGTTGTTATAAAAATCAATAATTTTGTTGCTTTTGGGAAATTTTTTTTTGAATTAACCCTTTTACTACTCGCACTAACAGTATTTAAAAAGTACAGTTAATTTTTTAACCCCACAACATCCTTTACATACACTCAGCAGCAAAAAAAATTAGGAACATCCCTCACTCAAACCTCGACTCTTCTGTGCAGCACATGGACTGATTTAATAATTTCAGATTTGCTGATAAAAAGCTTTCTCCTGGTCAGAAGCACCAGTTTTGCAACTTGCCTGTTCATGAGTAAAACAAGATTTGAGTGACTTTGAATGTGGCATGATTGTGGGTGCCAGAAGGGATGGTTCTAGCCTATCTGAAGCCGCTAACCTTCGTAGGTTTTCTTGTACAACATAATATATATATCTTGAGTCTTCCAAGAATGGTAGCTAAGCCAAAAACTTTGAGCAAAATTGCTTGTGAACGAAAGAGGTGCCAGCTGACATGCATTGTGTGGAGCAACAAAAAAGCTGCAACACAACAAATTGCGGCGCGATACTCCTCAAGATCACCACAAAGCATATCTGTATGCTCTGCAAGATTGATCTTAAAACTAATTGGTTTTAAAAGTTTGCAAGCAAAAGAGTTCCTTTGATTTCGTTGCAAAACTGAAGAGAACAGCTTTTGTGGGCTAGAGAACGCCGAATTTGGATAGGGGCCGTTCAAGTATTACGTGAGCAAATTTTTGACCTCCTTCATCATCAAAAGTCAGCAAATCTGAACCCCCCCCCCCATCGATGATGACGTAATACTTGAACGGCCCCATAAGTATCCAAATTCGGCAAAAAAAATTTGATGAAAAGAAAGTTGACTGGTCTGATGAGTGAAGATTTCTTCATGACATTGATGCTAAGATCAGTGTCTGGTGCAAGCAGCATAAAGCCATGAATCTGGCATGCCACATGACAACTGTTCAAGCGGATGATGGCAGAATCACTGTTTGGGGATCATTTTCTTGGTCCCTTATTTCCATTGGAAACATCAGTCAATGCCAGTGCCTACCTTCACATTGTTGCTCACCACGTGCACCATTTATTGCCATAATGTTTCTTGATGATGATGGCTATTTCCAACAAGACAATGCACCCTCCCACGGGGCTAGAATCATCCCAGATTTGTTCGAGGGTCAGGATTGCTTCAATGGTCTTCTCAGTCACCCGATCTCAATCCAATTGAGCATTTGTGGGACGAGGCTGAAAGGTCTGTTAAAAATTTCAAAACACCACCTTCTAATCTGAGGGAATTAAGAGCTGCCGTTTTGTCAGCGTGGGCTAATATTCCTCCTCAATGGTTTCAGCAACTTGTAGAGTCCATACCTAGAAGAATATCTGCAGTTATCAAAGCCAGAGGAGGTCCCAGATTATATTAGTGGTGAGTAGCAGGGTGTTCCTAATTTTTTTGGCAACTAGGTGTTCGGCGTTGGGTATTTGTATTTTGAAGTATAACTTTTTTACAATTACAGATGACAGCACTAGTGTGGAACTACTAGTTATGTTAATTGTGATAAAATGCAGTTATATTTTTCGTCACTGTAGAAGTGTTTATACGGCATTACACTTTTGTGAAATGCAGCATAACATGCTTTTACATATTACATTGTCTTAGTAAAACACTACTTTTTCAAAATGTTCCTTAACGACTGTATTAAACAAATTATGACTTGCTTTATGATCAGTGGCGTAGCCAGGTTTTGGTCCGTGGGGGAGCGAAATTGTGAAAGGCGCCATTTTTTTGTTTGTGCTTAAGGCGCAAACTTAAAATTATGCGTCAGTGGAAAGAACTTTATAAATTTCCCAATTTAAAAAAAAGTAAATTTATTTTGTTTTTCGGTTGATGTTATTTTTGAAATTATAAATTAATTACTTTTCAATCGATTAATGTATTTTAATATTTTAATTAATTTTAAATTTCATTTTATGTTTTGTGTACTTATACAAATGCAAACACCAAAAACAACTGGGAAGTCACCCTAAAAGGTAGTTGAAAAATTTAGATTAAAATATAAAAAAAAAATGTGAGAAAAAATTAAATATATATAAAAAGGAAAAAAAAAATATTTTTTTCTCTCTCTAAAATTATTCCAAGATATGAAAGCACAGAGAAATCTTCATGCTTCCATTTAATCACTTTTATCATGTTACACTCTTTTCGTAAGGACGTATCACTTCTACTTAATCGTGCATGTACTTCCAAGACTTATGGAAGATAGTAAGACAGATTTATGGGATTTCTAAGAAATTAATACATGCCGGAAAGTTCTTTCTTATATTATGCGTGACTGTAACGGATATATGAAGTTATAGTTATATATGGGTTCATTTCGAGAAGTTTTGCCATCTGTCTTCCGTATTAGAAGTAAAACTGCAGATGCCTGAAGCTTCGTGTTATGCAAATACCACGGTGAATGACTGCCTGAGGGGCGTGGTAGCCCGGTCGATAAGATGCTTGCCTAAAGTACCAAAGGATGTTTAGAGGTGTCGCGAGTTCGATACCCAGTTCGTCCTTGTCAGAAAACTTTCCTGACACAGGGGTACAACAAAAAACGGTGACTTGACCGCAGCAAGAAATTGCTGCCGCAGGGAGTTCCCCATCGAGGGGTTAGCGCACCAACCTTTCGATGAGTATAAAAAACAAGCCTGACGTTCGGAATCGGCAATAAATTGTAGATCCCGGTCTAATTAGCCATCGTGTGCAGAAAATGGCTGTAGTGCGACAAAAAAATGATCAAGTAGGTTGGTGTGCAGTGTTTCTCAACCTTTTTTCATCCCATGGTCCCTTTTTGACCATATTTTCTTCTCGCGGGCCCTCCACTGTCTCATCCAGGGCCTCCACCCTCATTCAAGAGCGTGACCCTTTCTATTTATTGAATTGAATTAGTAAATCTAAACTAAATTTACTATAAACAACAGTTTTATAGATAAGATCGATCTCTGGAGCTCTAAGCCCGAAGGTAGGTGATCATCCCTCCCGAGAACTGAGTTACATGGGAAAAATACGTCTGTGTAAAATACGGGACAATCCAATGAACCTACACAATAAATCGACCGTCCCGACGCATAACCTCCTGGATCCCTCGGCTAGAGATGGGTGAACTTCCTTATCATGGGAGGATTTTATGCATAGCCATCTTAGCATCAAAAATCTTGGGGTAAATCATCATTACCTCGGGCAAAGTGACGTTCTGAGGGTTCCCATACTTAACTGGAGAAGTAACAGCTTACGTATTTACATACTACTTACTGGTACGTTTGGAAATCATAGTACCAGATCTCATCATGCAAGGCCTCTGTGGATATGAGGCCCCGAGCCATGCCCACCACGGCCTACGGGTTAAGATGGCCCCTGGTTTTTTAGAAACGTTTGTTCTTCTACTCGTATCCAATGTTATCCGGAAAGATATTTTTAAGGAGTGAATTTATCTCCTCCCAAAAATTTTAAGAGATGGTTTCGTAAAAAGTGTGGTATTTTTTAAATGAAAAACAAAGAAATAACTCCGAAAAAAACACCTAAAATTTGAAGCAGTATTTTCACTGATCAACGAAATTTAGAGAAGTAAAATTCAATTTTGATGCGTCACGCATCTAGATGCCATTCTCCCAGATTTTTACTCTATCTTCCGGACTGTCAAAAAATTCCGTTATCTCCGGAATTTGACCCGTGATTGCAAAAAATCCCTACATTTAGGAGAAAAATTTATTCCCCCAAGAATTTACTCAAAAAAAAAAAAAATCTGCTTCATGAGCGTTGTATAAATTGTCGCCATTTCGTCAAATCACAAAAAAATATTTCATTCTTGGGGAGAAAATTTGCTAGTCAGCAAGTGTCAATCCGGCCTTTCGAAATCCAAAATTGGCACGATTGTGTGTATCTGCTTTATCCATACGTCCCGTTTCGGACCCGACAGATTTTTGGTTTGCGAGATTTGATTTTTTGAGAACCCAAGGACTTTAACCTACTGGTTGGCCATGATTAGTGATGGCTAGCATGGTGTCACAGTTTTTACAATGGGAAAATATCCATAAAATTCCCCTTTTATTAATGAAAAATCCCTAAAATGTTTTATAAAAGATTCCTTTTACATTTATTTTTGTACGAAATTCGGATCCACTCGAAAACCTCCAGAATTC